>NC_084752.1:18491835-18729335 GCF_033978785.1 Entelurus aequoreus | reverse complement strand
TAGCTGCCTATTTTGAGCTTGTAGGCCAGCTTGTTACTCATGTCTTTTTCGCGCCTGGATATGAAGTGTGCCTTGACATGTGTTTGGGAGGTGGTGTGACGTGAGGGCTGCATATGTTTGTCTGCGTTAATGCTCCTCACATGCTCTTGTCTTTACTTTCCATGAAATGCAATGTGCAAATACTGCAGGTCACTTTCAATCTCATTTAGATTTGGTTTTATTATGACTATGTTGGACACTTCATTTTGTACAATCTAATGATATTCAGGGAGTGGTAGATGAAACATTTGCAATTTAATTTCCTTTCATTTCATTGAATTCTTTACTGACCAAATGTATGCATATCCTTGAGGGTACACAATCCAAATACGCATTGTTAGCTCTGCACTCTGCTTGGTGAAAGTGTCATCCTGGTTTCCCGCTGATTGTCAATATACTTGTAGCAGTGGGGTCAACGTTGATGCCTATATTTTCTTTTAAAAAGGCTTAACAAAAGTATACATACCTTTTTTAAAAACAAATATGTGATATTGTTTTGCTCTATTTTTCAGTTGTTGCTGCTTATTGTACAGTGTACTTTGATGATCGATCAATTATATGTAGGGGAAACCCTGGTACCGTATTTTCCGCACTATAAGGCGCACCGGATTATAATGTGCACCGGAGTATAAGGCGCACCTTCAATGAATGGCATATTTCCAAACTTTGATCATATATAAGGCGCACCGGATTATAAGGCGCACCTATGCATCCATTAGATGGAGCTGCGCTAAAGGGAATGTCAACAAAACAGTCAGACAGGTCAGTCAAACTTTATTAATAGATTACAAACCAGCGTTCTGACAACTTTGTTCACCCCCAAAATGAATAAACAGCTGATTTACTCGTGTTAAGGTAAATCATACGTTAGTGCTATAACAATATAGTAACACTCGAAATAGTGCAGAGCAATAACAATATATCAATAACTCAACGTTGCTCAAACGTTAATGTCACACAACACAACACACAAAATAAAAATGTAAAGCTCACTTTATGAAGTTATTCCTCATCCACGAATCCCTCAAATTCTTCTTCTTCAGTGTCCGAATTTAACAGTTGGGCGAATACGGCATCCAAAATGCCCGGCTCCGTCTCGTCGAAGTCGTCATTAATCGAGTCAGTGTCGCTGCTGTTGTCTAGCAGTTCAGTGACAATTCCTGCCTTCCTGAAAGCTCGGACCACAGTTGAGACTGATATATCAGCCCAGGCATTTACGATCCACTGGCAGATAGTGGCGTATGTCGTCCGGCGCTGTCTCCCTGTCTTGGTGAAAGTGTGTTCGCCTTCTGTCATCCGTGTTCTACTGCGTGACTGATCGCCTTGAGTTTAAACTCTGCATCGTAAACGTGTCTCTTAATAGGAGCCATTTTTGGGTCTTTACATAAACACGCAAATGGAAATGAAACGTCGTATATCCCAGCATGCACCGCGCGCTTCTTCTTCTTCTATGGGGGCGGCTGCTTACCATAGAAGAACTTCTTCTTCTACGGGGGAAAAAGAAGTTGGCGGCTGTTTACCGTAGTTGCGAGACCTAAACTTTATGAAAATGAAGTTTAGGTTTTTTGTGGCTCAATATTGGTCCATATATAAGGCGCACCGGATTATAAGGCGCACTGTCAGCTTCTGAGAAAATTTGAGGTTTTTAGGTGCGCCTTATAGTGCGGAAAATACGGTAGTTATCCTTGTAAAGGTGGACATTTACCAAATAAGGGTGTAAAGCTTTACATGTTACCTTGATGCACAGATTCATGTTCTTAATATCCACACTTTGACTTTCGCAAAATAGAGATGTTCTCAACAAGTCACTGGTTGTTTTTGTTTTTTTAATGAATTTATTAATCAATCAACAAAACAATACACAACAATACCACAATAATGCAATCCAATTCCAAAACCAAACCCGTCCCAGCAATGTTAAGAATAACAACAAACAGAGCAATTGAGAGCAATTGAGGACACACAAACATGACACTGGTTGTTTGTAAAAAAAAATTAAAGGCCAGAAAACAACAATGGCAGCACAGCAAATCTTTCTACCTTGTTGATACTATGGAATTGGAATGCAAATAATGTAAAAAATATTGGTTTCTTGGAATGCTCCAAAGTTTACTTCGTACTCATATCATAGTAAACATAACAACCATGTTAACCTACTGTTCATTGAACACCCTTTTAGGGTATTACTGGGTTTTATGCAAACACATTTAAATGTTCATAATTTATATTTTTATGCTAAAAAGGAAATTTATTCAAAGGGTCTGCATTTTTTCTTTGCTAAAGTTGAATATATTATTGTATTTGTTTATAACCATAATTCATGAATTCATGATTTTCTCACAAAAACTCTACTAAAATACTGTAAGTTATTTTACTGCTTTATAGCAGATGTCTTCAACAGTGGGTCCGTGACACCTAGAAGCTCTTTAAATACACATGAACATTGACTAGAATCAGCAGTGGCATAAACACCATGCCTAATGTACCTTGCAGGTTTAAAATAAAAACAGGAATAAAAAATTGTATTTTTGTATTGTACTAAGACAGCTAGCAACTACTGTGTCAGTTAGCTATTGGCGGTACAAGCTAGCAAGTAGCGCTCTAGTTGTCAACCAGCGATTAGCACACCAGTTGTCAGGTAGCGATAGCATGCTTGTTGTGAGCTAGCAATTAGAGCACTAGTTGTCAGCTAGTGATTATCATGCTTGTTGCCAGCTAGCTATTAGCGGCGCTATACTATATTATCTGAATAGCTTATATTTATATTGCACACTAATAATGTACATTTAGGAGCAGTTTATTTTAAAACATTATTTTGTATAAGATATATAAGTAGCGGTTCCCCGCTTCATCTCTCCTATCAGTTCACGGTTCCTTGGCCTGGAAAACGTTGATGATCCCTGCTTTATAGTCATTAAATTGAATGGTAGATTTTGAATTATGGCATAAAGGAAAATGATACAACGTGAATTGTATACCCTCCTGAGAACCAGCATCTTCTGCAGTGGACATTTGTGTATTGCAAAACTGTTTGTTTTTTTTGTAACTCTGACAATAGAAATAGACCAAAACAAATGTTTTACATGCAGAAAGATATGGATATTGCATAATATTGTGCCTACTGAGTATATCTGACCACTCTTTCTGGCTGCCAATTATCTGCCAACTGTCACTAACATTAGAGAAAGGGCCATTTTAATAGTGGAAGACTGGAGGAGAGAGTGTCCGTGAAGATCATGGACACAGATGATGTGATAGGGAAAAGCATGGAAATGTGGACGCTGTGAGATAAAGCAGCAGGGATGCATGAGAGAGAGACAAGATAGCAGATAGGGAAGGGGGCTGGTGTCAGGGAGGGGGGTGATAAAGTGATGGGGGAGTGTGTGGAGGAGGGGTGTGTGCAAGTAGTATGTCGGAGGGAAGTGCAGAGGGGATAGAGCGGAATGAAAAAGGGAGGAGAGGTGAAGGAAATGGATAGAAATAGCTGATGCACTCTGAGGCTTACAGAAAATCAATAGCAGTGAAGAGGGGAAGCCACAACCCCACCCTGTGCCCTCTCTCTCTTCTCTTAACTCCTTTCAGTCTTCCAGGTTTTTTCCCCTCAACTCATCCGGTCTTCCTTTTCCCTCACAGTCGCCATTCGTTCACGTGCATTTTCAACCATGTCTGCTCCATCTTTTCCTCCACTTTGCGCTATTTTTGTTGCCCACATCTACCATTCCCGGAACCTGTTAGAGTTCAAATGTGAGGACACAGAAGTGCCCGTCTTCACACTTGTAGCGCACAGCAAGATGCCGCTGTTAACTTTCAGTGCTGTCATTTCTTGGAGATGGGACATTTTTTTTGTATCTTTGTGAAAACAATCCTTGTTTTTCTGATGCAAATTAGCACCAATTGCTAGAAAGCTCAACTGTCAAGAATTTGCTTGCCAGTGACCAGCTCGTTTCACAAACACAGTCGGCGCCGGATAAACTGAATTTGTGCTCGAAGCTGGCAGGATTAAGTCTGTTTTTCCTCAATTGGAACACACTGTTTTTCACACAGCTCCTACTTGAGGATAATGTAGACATAAGACAGCAGTATAGTGGATCCCAGGACCCTGCATATTCGCTGTTTCAGCATTTGCCACTCAAAAATATTTAAAAACATTTCTATGAAAATAGGCCGCATTTTCCTACAGACAACAAAGCAGGCTGTATCATTTAATGCTAAGGTTAGCTTCCAACAACAAACCGTCCGGGGAAAAAGAAAAAAACCTGAGAGACTTATTGGTATTACCACCAGATTCTCTGCCTGCCATGAAGTTACAGTATAGAGGCCTTCTCAACTTTTGTTGGTAAAGATTAACCTCCGCACTTGCTGACTTTAAAGCGGCTCATTTAGTTGCTCGAAGTTAACCGAACTACGTTATCATGCCACATAAACATCTGAATAAAATTATTAAAAACATTTAAAAACAGAATTGAGAGTCTTGTATGAAGACCACTGATGTGGGGCAAGCTCACTATAGATTGTATTCGTCTGACGTGACGTCAAGCTAATTAAATTTGCGAGACTCGAATTTGTTGATCAATCAAGCGTCTGTTGTCAAAGCGTTCTGGGTAGCATTTTGCATTTCTTGAAGAAAAATGCCCAGTGCTTGCTTTATTTTAGGCTGTTGGAACCGTTCAAATCGCAAGAAGGATAACATTTTATTCAGAGTTCCTCGAGAGGTAATCCAGAGGGCGAAAGATGTCAAGATATCATCCTCTGATCATATTACAGAAAAGAGCAGTGCGGATCATTCACAACTTTGGTTATTTAGAACATACTCATAATCTGTTTATGCAATCAAAGTTGCTCAAATTTGATGACCTTGTTAAATATAATACATTAATAATCTTATATAAAGCTTTTAACAAATTATTGCCATCTAATCTACAACGTTTTTTTATAAGACAAGTGCAAGCTCATAACTTGAGAGGCTTTGGATATTTCTTATAGCCGAGAGCTCAAACCACTCGTAAACGTTTTTGTGTGTCTGTATGCGGAGTAAAACTATGGAACAAACTGGACTTACAACACAAGCAATGCCAAACTATTAATCGATTTAAACTATTATGCAAACATGGGGTCTGGTTTAAATATAAAGATGAGGGTCTTTAATTTGACCTGCTGCTATACTCTGTCTCAAAGTGTTAACATGTGCTCAATGTTTCCTTACCATTATTGCTATGTTGTCTATTACCATTATTGCTATGATGTCTATTACCATTGTTGGTATATTCATTATTCCTACATTGTTGATACAAATGATTGTTACAGTGTAATAATTATTGTTACCTGTGGTAATGCCACTATGATACAACATCTGTATTATAATCCTTGAACAAAGTGAGAGTGAAACTCATGTGAATAATCACTGAATGGAGAACTGGGGTGGGATTAAATAAGTTATCTTCTTCCCACTCCCTTTCAGGCAAAACTGGACAATAATGCACTATATTAATTTATATTATTATGTTTTGTCAACTTGTACGTCTTTGTCATTGCCTGAAATAAATAAATAAATGAAAAATGAATGAAGATTATACAAAACGACGATGATAAAGGTGGCTCTTGAATATAGTTTTCCAGTCCAAGGAAGCAGAGTCAAAGAAGTTTGCAGTGATCACTTCGTTATGGTTTGTTTGATAAACTTTTAACGTTTGCTATTTCCCACTTAAGTATTATCTTGATATTATTTGTATTTTATCTTGTTTCAAAACTCTTAAAACAAATTTTTGCAATGAGTGTTTCATAAACCACTAACTCGGTAAGTCTAAATCAAAGAAAGCAAATATGAGCAAAACCGAGAAGAGTTAAAACGTTTACCAAAAGCAGCAATCATAAATGAAGCTGTCAACACATCAAGCGAGAGAAGGAAAGTGCTACTCAGTTTCTTTACAAGGACGCTTCCTCGCAAGACGCAAAGTTAAATTCAAACTTACCCGAGCAAAACCAATGCACGAATTATTCGGGAGAGTCTTAATACCAATTTTCCTTTTTGCTATAATCTGATTTTAGCAGTAAGATCTAGGACCCTTGCGTACTCCGATAGTTTGTACGCTGTTTTCTGCACAGTAAGCATGTTGGTTTGGTTGACCACCACTTTGTTTACTTCCGTTCAAAGGTTACGTGACCTAATACAAGCTACATGAAGGAAAGACGGCAGTCGTAACTTGGGCGGTAATTTTATTTACAAAGCTCTCCATGCGCAGCACAATTGTCAAGTGCGCCAGAAAATCCAAGAGCCTTCACAGTAAAATGGCTGTGTTACATCCTGTCTGACTGTGCTTACAAAATAAGGATCTCAATAAAAATGGATGGAGAAGTTTGTGACAAGAATAAAAAGAAAATAAGAGTTGTCAGCAGCAAGGAAAACAAGTTATAACCAGAATAAAAAGATCTGATCCCGAAGTACGACGTAGCATACAAGCATACATCACTGTAAAATCGACTATATATTCAGGAAAAGTGAATGCGAACATTACCCTTTCATTGCTTTTGAAAAAGCTACAATATAAGCAATATTGTTGTAGATTTTGCACAAAAGAAACCAAAAAATCATAGCTCTTTTTGAAAAAGAAGCCGATATAAAGCTGACAAGTGATCAATGTTTACAGTTTTAAAAACATTACAGTAAAAACGCACAACCCAGTAGACCATTTGCACTTTTTTATGGGTACTGATAATCATACAGACTGAGAAGTTGTATTTAAATATTACAAATTGACTTTATAAACTTGCCATGGAAATTGGTTTAAGTTGTTGCAGATGTTATCTTAGCTCAATGTATTCATTTACTTTGATAATAAGGTGATAGTGTGATTTATGTAACTCACACGGTACAGATAAATAAATGAATGAATATGGTCAATTGGAATTGAGTTTAGGGGTGTCGTGGAAAAATGGGTCATGACAGAAAATAGAGAAGCACGGCCTTAATGCAATTTGCAGTGATTGAATGTTGCATGCAATACAATTACACGTTCACTTGTAATTCCTTTCTTATTTCGAAACTGCACTTTTGAGACGGTGTCGTTTATAGTGCAAGTTAAAACTGTCAAGTTGTTTATGATGAAGAGAAAAAAAATGGAAAAATTATTTTGTAACAGAGTAGAGACATTTTATTAATTCAATGAAAATTTTATCGAATCGTTATTAATCAATTCAGAAACCTATGAATCAAAATCTAATCGATGTAGTAAATTGGTAATGATACTCAGCCCTATACACATATGACTTGGTATTGTGTTTACTAAGGTCTGAGGCATATTTAGGTTCTTAACCTGATTTCTATACATTTAGTTTGTTAGCTTCCTTCTCCACCCGTAAATAAGACAGGGAGGAGCCGAATCTAATCTAATAATTAGAACGGTACCTTTTTTTCTTTTTTTGCGGATGTTGATCTGAAATAGACTACAGGGGGACATTTTAATGGGTATCTCAATTACAATTTTTTTTTTGGAGGGTCTCAGAACGTAACGCTAGGGAATAACAAGGATCTACTGTGCTCACAGACAGTGCACATTTTCCATCTTAAAATATCATTTTAAATTTTCATTTATTGAATTGCTTTTTAAATTGTGTACTCTATAGCATAATGCCACATTTCTACCCTCCTTGAGACCCATTTTAGCAGAGAAGCTAAAGTGTTTGAAGTATACAGTCTCTGTTCATCTACCAGGGGACATGATGTCATCCAAACATTCTAAACCTGTTCCAACTTCTGTGTTGTGCTCCCGAGGGTGGCTGCGACTGAATGACTGGCCTCTGACTCAATTTACTGGACCCTGACAATGGGCTAGCAAGACCTTATTCAAGAAAGGAGCAGGATTTTTGCCCATTGTGACTGGTGAATGATTATTCTGCACAAGAGTGCTTCGCAGTGCCAAGATCCAATAAATACTAGTCCTCTTGCCCAAATCATCTCAATAGAAATAGGCTTTTAGTTGCTTTGGTATACTGTTAGGTTTACTTGCCTCATCCTTTTACTTTTACTTTTTCTGCTGTATGAGCAGCAAAGGATTGACATATTTAGTAGTTCAAACCCTCACTCAGACAGCCTCTTCTCTCACGAGCCCCTCTTCTGTCAGTCATGGGTTTTCTTCAAAAAGGAGTGCTGTGAGCAGGAAAAAAATCTGTAAACAACCATCAGGTGAAAAATAATAGGTGTTTGTTGTATGTATTCCCTTTTTAGTTCATTGTTCAATGTCTAGAGTAAAGGTGGCCTTGTGTGAAGTGCCCTTTGAGATTCTTACCCTTGTACTGTACTATTTCCACCATCTGCGGCGAGGACGTCCCCCGCAAAAGACGCACTCATGTCGAAAAGAAAAACAACTGCCATACTGAATAGACAACCAAGAGAAGAAAAGATGAAAGGATTGTGGGAAAAAAACTAAAGTGTAAAAGTCTTAGCCATGATGCAACAGGCGCTATCATCAGAAAGCTCCTCTAATCTGGGATTACTGTGTTTATTTTGCGTGTGCGCGGGTGCGCATGCTTCTCTAATGTCTCTGATCTGAGGCAAGACTATGCCATATGTGTTTTGGTCGCTTTGGTACAACCCATTTTGCACAAACATGTTGTTTTGTTGTTGTGACGTGTTGGTCAAACACCGCATGAGAATATACACAAAAAGATTAAATGTACATCTTTAGATGGAGGTAAACAAGAACATCCCTCCCTGCCTCATATTTTAAATATATAAAAATACATTTCACATCTTAAGGATTCTATTCGGTAAATGGTCTCACCACACGTGTGGCATTTTATATTAATTTGTGAAATGCTTTAGGATGCCTCATGTCCTGCTCCGTTTAATTCTTCTCATTCCCTCTTTGTTTAGGAGCCCCAGGTGGGTCCTACCACTGCCACCCAGAACATGTTTATGGGGATGAAAGTGACAAGGTAAGCCTCTCACCTTTTGTAACATTTCTTGATTATCATCTTAAAAGACCTAGTAATAAACAGGGTGGGACCCCTTGGAACTTTGATAACCCTCTCTATGTTTATCTGCACTATATTAGTCTGATTTCTCAGACAATTGTGTTTTTTCTATGTTCACACCTACACGTGCAGTCCCGGTTTACATGGTAATTTTTTAATGTGACTGTTGGCCATATGCTGTGTGCCTTTCGTAGGGTGATGGAGGTAGCAATTGTGGTCATTTTAGTTTGTTTAGCTATGTAGGAATGTCAGTAAAATAAGAGAATGCTACAGGCGAATAAGATGAAGCTTGTAGCTATCAAGCTCCGAATCGAACCGATAGCTACAACTTTCCACTGCTATTTGGTGTTGTTGGTAATGTTTTAATGTCTTGAAATTACACTTACGGTTATTATTAGAGATGGGGAAAATGATCGATTCTCTGTGCCTCACTGTTAGGAAAAGGAATCTAAAATGCAGCTATAATGCTAATGTTCTCTAAATGTTAGTTATAGATTTGGTTGTAATTAACCACAGGGTAACCATTAGCTAATAATCTTTTAACATTATGTGTGGTCTGGGTTAGCTCGGACACACACGGAGGAGGGAGGAAAAAACAAGCTTTGTTAGCTGTTGTGCTAAGATAGATTGAATGTGAAGTAGTGAAACAAGAAAAGAACAGAAGAAGGCTGATAGGAACAGCGTTTCAGCAGAGAGTAACCAGCTAAGAGACAATTACCATTATATATAATAATATATGATATATATACAATATAATGACATACAATATGATAATTATAGATGTATAAATAATCTATTTATAATCAAATCGTAGCCACTGAATCGTAATCGTAATTGAATCGTGAGTTGCCCAAAGATACATCAGAGACCTACAAAAAGATTTCTATTGTGGTGAACTGCTTTGACTACTTACTGTTAATACAAACTAAGCAGTTAATACATTGTAATTGCTGATTTACATGTCAATGATGTAGGGCTGTGCGATATATCAAATATACTCGATATATCGCGGGTTTGTCTCTGTGCGATACAGAAAATTACTATATCGTGAGTATTTTAGTATACGTTCTCACACAATTGCTTTTAGCTGCGGGCATTACACTACAGGCGTTTCTCACTCTTTCTTGTCTCTCCTTCTTAGAGAGACATAAAACAAGCGCACCTTGTTACATATGTCACATACTGTCGCGCGTGCAACGTCATACGCCCTCGTGGAGCAGAGAGGTAGCGGCATGGCTAACGTTAGCTGTGGTGCTAGCGGAGCGGTGCGAGTGGTAATACGAGAGAAAGAGAAGGTGCGAATCTAATAACATCATCTGCCGGTGGTTTGGCGTCAAGCGGGAAGATGTTGAACAGACAACCGTAATATGTCAAGTATGCGGCAAAAGCGTTGCTACAAAAAGTAGCAGCTAGGGCTGTGAATCTTTGGGTGTCCCACGACTCGATTAAATATCGATTCTTGGGGTCACGATTCGATTCAAAATCGATTTTTTTTTTTTCAATTCAACACGATTCTCGATTCAAAAACGATTTTTTTCCCGATTCAAAACGATTCTCTATTCATTCAATACATAGGATTTCAGCAGGATCTACCCCAGTCTGCTGACATGCAAGCAGAGTAGTAGATTTTTACTATTGCTATTGATACTGTTGTTGATAATATTCATTTTTGTTTCACTACTTTTGGTTTGTTCTGTGTCGTGTTTGTGTCTCCTCAATTGCTCTGTTTATTGCAGTTCTGAGTGTTGCTGGGTCAGGTTTGGTTTTGGAATTGGATTGCATTGTTATTGTATTGCTGTGTATTGTTTTGTTGGATTGATTAATTTAAAAAAAGAAAAGAAAAAAGCGATTTAAAAAAAAAAAGCACAACATGAGAATCGCGATTCGAATTCAAATCGATTTTTTCCCACACCCCTAGTAGCAGCAATACTATTTTGTACCATAATTTGAAAAGTCACCCGCTAGAGAATAAGGAGTGCTTGAAACTCTGCATGTCAACAATCTCAGCCGGTGCCACACTAACAAAATGCCGAATCAACCAGCACTGACCCAATTATACCTGGCGGCTTCCATTTCCACATCAACAAAAAATAGTCAACAACAGAAGGAGATAACGTCCGCAGTAACCTACCACATAGCGAAGGACATACACTATTTGATTTCCTATTATGTAGCTAATTTTTATTTTACGGTTTTTGAAATATCTTGTGTGACATTGTGCACAAAAGTGCACTTTATTTGTTTTAAAAAATTGTAGTGGCACTCTGTACAAAAAGTGCACTTTATTTAGTGTTGTTTTGATATGTCATCTTAGTGACATCATGCACAAAAGTGCACTAATAGCTTGTTTTAAAATGTCTCTGACAATCTTGCACTTTGTTTTGAAATTACATGAATGTTTGTGCCACTGCTTAATAACTGTTTAATAAATACAGTTTTGGTAAATTGACTTAGTTGTGATTTCCCTCTCTGCATGAAAGTTTAAGTTTAGCATATATTAATGCAGTATAAACAATAATGTTTTAATGTAGACACATAGAATCATCATACTGGTGTGATTATATGCATCAAGTGTTAATTCAAGGCTAAGGCAAAATATCGAGATATATATCGTGTCTTTCACCTGGCCTAAAAATATTGAGATATTAATAAAAGGCCATATCGCCCAGCCCTACAACGATGTCTAAATTGTTGGATATGGACTTGATAAGGTACGAATAACAAAGTCTTGTGGATGTTTTGAATGAATGATATTGAGGCAGAGATACTTCATTTGATCTACCACAATTTATTATTGTTGTCTATTGACTAATTAACAACACTTTCTCTTTTCAATGTGTCTTTTCGAAAATGACAAGGATTTTTCTAATGACCTTTAGTCTTCTTTTAAATGCACATAACATTGAAATTGCACGATGTTGTGTGCTCATTTAACTTTTAGTTACACCACTGTACAGATACCAGACTCCACACCAAAGGACTTAATGTAATTAGATGCACCTGGCACCATTTTAACTGACACAGCATTTTCCAATAAACTTCCTGCCGAACAAAGTCTGATTGTGGCCAAACGCTTTGAGATATCGACTTTTCGAACACACCGCGTTGTGGAACGTTCCATTGTTCTTAGGTTTCCAATAAGTGGGGAAAACGGCCGAGTTTGAGCGAGTAAGAAAATTTGAAATTGTTTTTTTTTGTTGTTATGAGAGCCGACATTTAACATTAGAGTCAATGAGAGATTTTGCTGACTTTTTTTGGCTTTGAGGGCCAACAGAAGCGAAATAAGACACATGACCTCCATAAAAGTGACATTTTCTGAGCGACGACGTGTATGTCTACGCTTTCACCGAAACATGACACTGGGATGAAAGATGTGGCCGTGAGGACAGAATACTTGCGAAAAAAAAGCATGTTTTCACATTCTCTCACCCTCTCGAAAGCTGCGTGCCACTGACTTTAAAGGGCATGGCCTCCTTCCGACGGCCATCCAGCCAAAACCAAACATTGGACCTAAAAACTTTTTAGCCAGGGTTAAAGTAGACAAGTGTGTGAACAAAATGAGATGTTAAGCACCGAGGTACATGAAAGTATAGCTGAGCTACAGCGGTCATCTTGTCTTTTTGTTTTCTCAAAGCAATCCTCTATTGGAAGGGTTTGTACCAATTAATATGGCCAATTTTTTTAGACCTGAATAGTGTCGCCATGGTAACACGAAATGTTGCCAACTATAAATAGCGCCGTCGGTGCGAGCGGCGCCTTTTCAACGGTATAAGATTTGTAGGGGTTCGTTGGCCGGTTTGTCTTGAAATTATTCGTGGCAGAACACGGTGGAAGAAGAAAAAATAAAGATTAAAAGTCCAAGGATTATTAATATGGGCCGCTTGCATTGCTTTGAATCACAGCAGGCCCATAATAAAAAATTCAAAAATACATGTACATAAATATTTAGACCCTTGTCTCAATACTTTGTTGATGCACCATTTGCTGCAATTACAGCCTCAGGTCTTTTTGAATACAATGCCACAAGCTTGGCACACCTATCTTTGGGCAGTTTCGCCCATTCCTCTTTGCAGCACCTCTCAAGCTCCATCAGATTGATGAAAAACGTTGGTTTTCATCACGGATGTCTCTTTACATCGCTGCATTTATCTTTCCCTCTATCCTGACCAGTCTCCGAGTTCCTAGGAGTCACTGAAAACCATCTCCACAGCATGGTGCTGCCACTACAATGCTTCACTGTAGGGATGGTATTGGTCTGGTGATGAGCGGTGCCTGGTTGCCTCCAAACATGATGCCTGGCATCCACATCAAAGAGTTAAATCTTTGTCTCTTCAGAGAGTGTTTTGTATCAGAAGTTTTTTTTCTCATGGTCTGAGAGTCTTTCAAGTGCATATTTAGCAAACGTTTTACTAAGAAATGGCTTCCTTCTGGCCACTCTACCATACAGGCCTGATTGGGGGTTTGCTGCAGAGATGGTTGTCCTTCTGGAAGGTTTTCCTCTCCACAAAGGAATGCTGTAGCTCTGACCGAGTGACCATTGGGTTCTTGGTCACCTCCCTGACTAGACTAAGATTAATGCAGCGGACTAGACTAAGATGAATGCAGCAATGTACATAGACATCCTGTATAAAAAACGATTTCCATCCAATCTGATGGAGTTTGTCCAAAGATTGTGGCTTTGTATTCAAAAGGACTTGAGGCTGTAATTGCTGCCAAAGGTGCATCAACAAAGTATTGCACAAAGGGTCTGAATTCTTATGTACATGTAATTTTTGAGATTTTTATTTTTAATACATTTGTAAAAATTTCTACATCTGTTTTTTATGCCCAAGTGCGGGATAGGCTCCACCAACCCTGTCCTGTGACCCTGAAAGGGACACGCGGTACAAAATGGATGGAAGATGGGGTGCTGAGTGTACATGAATGAAAAATTAAATTAACTTTTTTTAATTTTAACCAATGGCTGAATTAAAACAGAGTGAAAAAAGTAAAGGGGTCAGAATACTTTCTGTACTCACTGTATTTGGGAGGGATCTAATCTTTTTATGGCTTTTAAGTAGAGGCAACACGGACATAAGCGTGGATCTATGTTAGCAGTATTTTTCAACTCACGTAAACAACTTATGCAAAGTTTGTAACACGTAAGAGCTTCAAATTATGATCCTTCAACAATCGCTATTTCTTTGAATTCAAAATATATATTAATGTATTACATATTGACTATTATTTGTGCACTATTGATTACTGATGCCCCGAAAATTTGGCTTTCGAAAAAAACTGCTCACCGAAACCGGATGTTGTGATGAAGTATTCACTTCCGCTGGCGAGCTGTGTCTTTCACCGTGCTCACGAATGACGTGGCTCGCCCAAAGCTAACAAAGTCATGTACGTGTCGCATTCAGGTCACCTTGCTGTTTAGACTTTAGTCACATTTGAAATGATAAGATTCCAATCAGATTCAGACTACCTGCTGATGTGGTCTGAATCTGATGTGAAAATATCAGATTTGAAGCCCTTTGGAGGATTTAGACTGGCAGAAAAATTTGTTGTTGCAGCGTAAACGGGGTCAAAGTCGACGACTCGACGACAATCAAAGTAGCCGTTTGTTGCAGCCCTAGTTTGCAGTCAGTAACACAGTGTTGTCTGTGCATGAAACATGCATTTTTACTTGGTGTATAGTAAGCTGCACATAAATGCCTAGAAACATTGGCTTCCTACAGTATGTTTTCCTAATACACTGATGTTGCTCTGTAACTAAAAGGTCAACTCATTCTACATTTGTGGTCTAATATCAGTCTCACTTTTAAAAAAAGATCTAATAACGTAGCCAAAGCGGTGTATTAAAACAAGCAGATGAGATGCAAAGCAGTGGAGAAGAGGAAGGAAGGCAGGATGCTGAGGAAGGTGTTGCAAAGAGCTTGCAGGGGAGGCGGGGAGGGACAAGAGGCCAAAAGCAAGGAGGGGGTTTTGCTAATGATTTCACCTCCAGCTGTGGGACTTGCTTAGAGTGAGAGAAGGGAAGGGAGGGGAAGGAAGGGAGGAACAGTGGCAGATGAAACAAAATGAGCTTTGAAATCTTGTTAATGGAAAGAGAATATGTGGGGGAGGGAGAGGTGTTTGTGGAAGCATGCCTGCAAATATTAATGATTCTGTTCAAGCAAATAGCCATATTTGCCTAGCGCGCTACACCCACAATTTGTTTTGACTGACAACCTTGGGCCTGTTTCTATTTTAAAGGTGTGTCTTTGCAATCTTTCTAATTCGGCTCTCAGCATTAACAGCAATGTCTCAACAGCTGCCTGCCAGTTTGTCTATGTTTGCCGGTGTAGACATAGCCAAACAGAACATATTTGGGTGTGTCTGTTCTTGTGCTTCAGGATATCTTCAATGCCTGATGTTTGCCCTCAGCTGACTGCGGACAGAGTTAAAGCAAAAAGGAAGCTTGTGTGTGGTCCTTGTACAGCAGAATGTGCTGTATTATTACCCCCAGTGCAGTTCATACTGTTTCTAAGATGTTCTGTCAGCAGAGCTGTTTTCCCCCCTTCATGTACATACCCTGGCATTTTGGAAACGTGTTTAGACCAGACATTTGGGTGTGTGTGGTGAACAAGAGCATTCTAGTACAAGGTAAGATGGGTTAAGCCATTTTGCTTTAGGACACACACGCACACACACACACAGTCTTTGTCTGACGACACTTGCCTTCCACTAACATTGTTGGACAGGCCCATCAAACTTTCATACTAATGGACAATTGTGTGTGTGTGTGCGCGCACGTTATCTAAAAACATCTTGACTTGTCTTCTCACCATCCCCCCCCCCATTCCAGGCCCGATTACAGGCTGGGGTCTCGGACAGGACAGTTGGATCTAGCAAAAAAGGGGCGGGGGAGGCGGGGAGCAACAATAAGAGGAGTTGAGCTTATCTGGTGTTCTAGCGGTGGTGGAAGAGATGGGGGTCGTTTAGTAGGGTTCAGGAGTGAGTGTGGCAGGGGGAAGGAGGGGAATGTCAGGCTTGGGATAGAAGAGGCTTGCTTGGATATGAAAATGGGCACAGTGGATGTCCCAAGGGTTTTGGGGTTCGGGCAAGCTTGAAATAGGAAGAGAGGGGGTTGTCGGAGGCACATGGAGGTTTGATTGTGGGGGTGGAATGCGGGTGCCCTATGTGCAATGTAAGCCATAGATACATTTTAATAAATACAAAACCAAAATAAAGTAGTCCTGTACACTAAAGGTTTTGTAGTAGTATTGACAACAATTTTATTGGTACTAGGGATGTGCCGATCGATGGACCACTTATCAGTATTGGGAGAGTTTCGTGAAAAATGTGATCGTCTTTGCTGGTTACTGCCTCTTAATGCCTATCTCTGACAAAAATGCCTCTGGCTGACACTGTTTTTATTTGTAATCCCTCAGCTGACAAGCAGCCAGCAGCTAATTATGTGTTTCCATACACCGTGTGGAGCCGCTCTAAGCTAATAAGAATCACCTCAATTACAGCAAATAAACTGCATTACTTAGGCAAAATTCCCCTCTAAGGTACTATCGTTCACAATAATTAATAAGACAAGAACACACGTCTTTTTTTAGGAGCCTAAAGATGATCAATAACGCTTGCAAAATGCGGCTAATTGGAGTCAGTGTTGTAGCCTTTAAAGCCCTCCGTAGCTCGCTTACGACTATTGCCTTAGCATACCATTCCAAGACGATGTCTTACAACGCTAGAAAAAAAGTTCCTCTGTGTTCGTTTTTACAATAACAATGTCGCTACAGCATGATTATTATACAGGTTAAGGAATGTTGATGAAGTATTGTAGGCGGTTTTTGGATGCATTTTTTAAGTGATTAGCTGCGTTGCCAGCCATCAAGAACGAGACAGTTTTTATTACTAATTTAGAATGCGAAAAAACTTGTCTTCTTGTCTCTCATTAAGATTGTGGATGATAGGCAACATTACAAAAAAAAGTGCAGTTCACCTTTACTACAATTATCACTGGAGGACGAGGCTAAACATGTTCAAGCCAGGGGTAGGCCTGCTGATACTAAGCTATCCAATAGACTAGCTTGAAACAACTCCAATAATTAAGTGCTTAGTAAAGTTTAAGAAGTGAAGAAGAAACTGCCTATAAGGAGCTTTTAACAGGAAATTAGAATTAAATTAATAAGAGTATTGAGCAGGGATCTCCTACTCGATTTACCTGCGGACTGCTGGAGTCTCGATGAGACTGGGCTTCTTTTATCCCGCCGTGAACGCATAACTTTGATTTATTTTGTCAGAGAGAGACAAATAGCAGATAATGTCCTGCTTGGCTGGGCAGCAACTTGAAAAAGTTTTTTTTTTTGGAAGTGTTGTGAGTGCGGCACGCTGGGACGAATGTCCGCGTGTGCAAAATAGAAACAAGGCAGCCAGCCAGGCACGGAAGAAAACTCTCCATGGCAACACTGCTGTCACTTCACTCGTTGAGAAATGTTTCTCTGCTTGCATCAAACCTAGTCGATTTCCCGCCCCTGAGAACCACATACCCCACCCTTTCAGCGCCGCACACTTCATATAAAACTCACAGGCCGCACTAACATTAAACTTTCATATTAAGGTGGGGGCCACAATATATCGTCTCGTGGGCTGTGAGTTTGATACTACTGGTCTAGAGAGAGGATAATAAAGCAATGTTCTGGTGTTTGAGTAGCGACCAGGCATGCAGTATGTAAGGGGAGGGTGGCTTGATCCATAAATGGGTGGTGTACGGATACTAAGTGTATAGTATAGATATAGTATAATATAAATATAGTATATGGTCGACACTAGCGTGATTACGTCAAAATGTTTGTCTCAAAATCTTTTTTTTTTTTTTTTTTTAATGTCATCCATCCATTTTTTTTCTGCTTGTCCATTTACTACTGAGTGGTAGTGCCTTAAGTTATTGTGTTCGATTGATGTTGTTTTGCTCAAACAGTTGCATTCAATACAGGAAAAAAGGGACAAGTTTAAATATTGTGTTGATATTGTTAAACTGTCAATAGCCCTCGCCATATATGATAAAATATTTTGCTGTTAATCCATGTGTGTGCAATTGATATCGGACAATCTATCTATCGATCGATCGTATTGGAGTCGGCAGCCTAAATTCCTGATCGTATTATATCTAATTGGAACACATCCATATAATTCCATGCATCCATTTTTTAATTCAGTATATCCTATACAACCACCCCACACCCTAGACTGGGTAATAAAACATGGTGGGGAGGGGGCTCGTTTTGTTAAAATATTATAAACTTATGACATTACTCCTTGTCAGCAAAGATACCTTTTAATTTGACTTATTTAATGGAGTGTAGGAGGTTGTGTTTTTATTTAAAAGCACAGGGCACTGTTATCAATATTCTGCTTTATTGTTTTTCTATTAATTTCCTGAGTGTGCTTATCTGACTTATCATTCCTGGCTGCTACCGAGTTTACTCATTGGGCAATTGGACAGTTAGGATTGAGCGCTGAAATTTCTCTGGCAAAAAGTGACTGCACAAATGTATGACTTGACCAGGAGAAACAATAAAAAAATATATAAGCAAAAAAATAACATTTGTATATATGTGCCCTTTAACTACCTTAAATGTTTTCTAATGAATCATGCGGACTATTTTTTGTTTTGTTTTAAAGGTTCCACAATGCTTTTAGCGAAGAAATTAGAAGGCGGACAGCAAGAGTACTTAAGTTTTCCAACAGTGTGCCTAATAAATGGATAATGCCGACTTTCTGAATATAAAACCGCCACTGAAGAAGAGCATTATACTCTCTAGGAACGGTACCCAGGACATGTAGCTCAAGATACTGTGGCACCTTGTGGGATTATGCTACATATGTTCCACATCTTTACACATGCACAGTACAAGAAGAATAAATAGAAAAAGGGGTGAGTTTTGTTCCTTAAGACTTCCACTCTGTTTCTATTCCCTGGCACTGGAAACTAAGATTATGCAGTATTTTTAAATGAGCAACAAAACCAACACAAACAAAAAGTACCAGTGTCATTTATTTTTTTCTTACGCCATTGGAGATGGCACCCACTACAGAACTACACATCTCCACCTACACCACATATGTCAGAGTCAAGGCCCGCGGGCCATATCCGGCCCGCGAGAAGGTTTTTTACGGCCCTTGGGATGATCTTGATTTATTATTAGAACCGGCCCGCAGACCGCAGATCTTTTTTTTTTTTTTTTTTTTTTTTAGACCGCAGATCTTTTACACGCACCAAGCGGATGCCGGTCCAAGGTTCCGAAAGGGGGCGAGCGGCCCGCCGGGACGCGCCTGCCGGCCGAAGGGCTGCAGCCCGGCCGTCAGTCGCGGAGCCCGCCGTGCCACGCGCGCCAAGGGGGCGGGCCGAAACCCGGCCCCGAGGCCCTGAGACTTCTGCTTTGTTTCCCCAAACCGCGCGTCACCGCCGGGCCCGCACCACCGTCGGGCTGCAGCCCGAGCGTCGGTGGCGGAACCCGTCATGTGCCGCGCGCGCCAAGCGGAGCGGGGGGGTCAAGCGGGCCGAAACCCGCAGGCCACCCCCTCACCACGAGGCCCTGAGACTTCTGCGTTTGACCCCTACGCGCGGCCCGTCGGGACGCGCCCGCCGTCAAGCAACGAGGGCCAGCCGTCGGGTCGCGGAGCCCGCCGTGCCACGCGCGCCAAGGGGCGGGCCGAAACCAGCGGGGGGTTTCGGGCACCCAACTCGCCTCCCTCCCACGGAGGGAGGAGGGGGGTTTAATGTGAACATTACTGTGCAATCACATATTTAGAGTTTTTACTCAATTCAAGTTTAAAAGTTAAAGTTTAATATTTGTTTTCACTGCATGTTACTTCTCCTTAAACAAAGTGTTGTTTTTGATTTATAGATTTTTGCACTTTATTTTATTGTATTTCAATTTAATTATATTTTAAAAATATTTCAGTTGAGTGGATGATAGAAAATTGCTATTATTGTTTTTTTCTTTGAAGTAAATTTAGCCCACTTTTGCTAAAATAGAAAATATAGGCTACTGATGGTGCCTTGAATACCGGTTTCTTTCATTTAATGTTCATGTTATGGGGATTTTTATATAAAGGAAATTTGTCTTTTGTGTCTGTTGAAAATTAAAGATTACTGACAGAGCCATAAGAAAATATTGCTTTATTTATCTGATCATATTGGAATATATTTGTTAGGTTTTCAGTAGGTTCAATTAGGTTCACTAGACTATATGCGTCATTTAAAAATTTTTCAATGAAAATTCGAACAGTCCGGCCCTCGGCTTGTAGCTAAATTTTTTATTTGGCCCTCCGTCCATTTGACTTTGACACCCCTGACCTACACCAAGCAACACCAATGGCAGCCTGGTCCTCTCCCTCATTGCTTCACACTGTATTATATATATATTTTTTATTTTTTCCTCACTGCTGTCACAAAAAAGTGCTGTTTTTTGGGTGCCTGGTGTTATGTTACAAGTATTGAAGAACTTTAAAGAAGGATATTGTAAAGAAGCTATTTTGCCAGAAAATAAATTGATAAGACATGCATTGGGTTTTAATAATGGCTTTGCAAGATAAGGTTAGCCCCACTTATCAAAAAGTCCTATTGTTTCTTGTCTCTCATCAAAGCTGCTTACACTGACGTTTACATTTCACCAAAAAAGTAAAACATTTTTTCCAGTTTTCACGCTACACTGTGAAGTTCCCACTCACATGTCATGTCAAAAACGTGTGTACGAGTGTGTGCGTAAGCGGGTACTGCTTAAGATAACCTGATCAGCCAAACGCTCTGTGCCTCCCATTAGAAATGGGCTGTAATCAATTTATTGCTGATAAACAATATTATTGTCAACATTAATTTGGACCAAATTAAGCACTAATGTAATCAAAATGAATAATGATACAAGTAACACAATAGACTTCAAATTTTTGTTGATATTTTTTACCATTGGGACGGCGTGGCTCAGTTGATAGAGCGGCTGTGCCAGCAACCTGAGGTTTCCTGGTTACATCCCTGGCTTCCACCATCCTAGTCACGTCAGTTGTGTCCTTGAGCAAGACACTTCACCCTTGCTCCTGATGGGTCGTGGTTAGGGCCTTGCATGGCAGCTCGCCATCAGTGTGTGAATGTGTGTGTGTGTGTGTGTGTGTGAATGGGTGAATGTGGAAATAGTGTCTAGGCGCTTTGAGTACCTTAAAGGTAGAAAAGCGCGATACAAATACAACCCATTTACCATAATTAGAAGGTCAATAACTTTTAAATATCCTGAATAAGTAAACAATCTATAAAAAATAAAACGGACTCTCAATCTCTGTTAGCAAAATTTGCACTTCCATAAATATTGAACATCTTGAAGTGCAGTTTTCCCCTCGTTGGAAAAACTGGGTCAAATGAATTGTTTTGTATTTCATTGTTGCCATAATTTTCCGACAAATTTGGCATACTGGCTTGTTGGTCCGTGTTAATGGGCTCATCTTGCTCATTCAGTTTGAAGCTAAAATACTTCCAAAATTCTAATTTGTATTTTCTTTTTAGGCCAGATATAAATTGTTTACAAAAATGTAGCATTGCACATTGCATTCAAATAATCTCCAACATTGAGATCAATAAAGTTCAAACTTCTGGCTTAAATAACATACTTCTGTCAATCAAAATATTGTGTTATACATTGTATCCAAATAAAGTAAAATATAAAAGGACTATAGTTTGTTTCAGTAAGTGGATAAAGTAAACACAGCCTTTTTCATTCACACATCTTGCTGGTGTGCAGAGCAACTGCTTTAGTGATTGCTTTACGCATTGTGCTTCGTTCTCATCATACATACCTTGTGTAAATGATCCCACCATAGTAAGCTGCATTTTTAGCCGGTAGTTTGTCTGTTGTTGTTCGCCTCGTAAAGAGTTGTATCTCCCGCACTTGGCTCGAGGCTTAGGTTTCAGATGCTGGAAGAAGTTTGTTGTGGTGCTGCCTTTTTGAAATAAACTTTGCAGCATGCAGTCATTTGCTCCACGCCTGTTGTCGCAAAACCAAAGTACTGACAACACTTTTCTTTCGAGCGAACGTCATGCTCTCGTGAGCATTAGCATCAGCCATGTTTGCTATGTGTGCCGCTAATGAAGTAAAGGGACAGTACAGCATGTTGTGACCATCGAATCTATATTATATATATATATATTAGGGCTGCAACTAACGATTAATTTGATAATCGATTAATCTGTTGATTATTACTTCGATTAATCGATTAATAATCGGATAAAAGAGACAAACTACATTTCTATCCTTTCCAGTATTTTATTGAAAAAAACAGCATACTGGCACCATGTTGTGGACATTGGGGGTGCAGCATACACCAATAATAACACAGAAATGTAACTCATCAGAACTGAATCAGATATTGTACACGTTTCTGTTGTGAATAATAAAGGATTCATTTTAGGCTGCCTCTGAATAATAGCATGAAATATTCCAGCACCTCCATAACGTTTAGTTATAGTAAAGCGTCACTCAAATCTAAATATATTTATATAGCTTCATCAGCCCGGCTACATTGATCCATTATGAAACCAACCTGAGATATTTCTGTCCGTTACGTTTATTTCGAAATTGGTAACCGTGCGTTTTCTCTCTCAAAACGGAGTCAAATGTGCTGGAGACACATTATCAGCCCCGCGTTGCAACAAAGGCATAACTTTAACGTTACTCACAAAAAAGCTGAACTCATGAATGCTTGTTGCCACTATGGACTTAAAAAGTTACGTACTGTGAGTTCTTCCCTTCATCCATGGCTCCAACATGTTTCTTCTTCAGGTGCTCCTGAAGCAATGTTGTACTTCCGTGTCATTTTGCAGGAAACTGTCTTCTTTGAAGTCTTTAAAGTAAAGTGTTCCCACACTTTTGACGACTTAGGTCGTACACTTTTCTCCATTGAAGCAATAAGCTCAAGATGTTTCTCCGCTAAACTATCGGTAGTGTTTTCCTGCGCCATTTTTCAAAATTTTCCAGCAAAGGAGACGCCGTCGTCACGTGAGCTGCACATGACACATCATTGGCTAGCTTACGCCACCTCATGAGACGTAGCCTAACCGCCGCCCTGGCGCTGTTTTGTACTGTTTTTGTACTTATTTTGATTATTGTTTCTCAGCTGTTTGTAAATATTGCAGTTTATAAATAAAGGTTTATAAAAATAAAAATAAAAAAATAACCAAAAAAAAAAAAGCATCCGCGCATGCGCATAGCATAGTTCCAACGAATCGATGACTAAATTAATCGCCAACTATTTTGGTAATCGATTTTAATCGATTTAATCGATTAGTTGTTGTAGCCCTAATATATATGTATATGTATATTGTTTATGAGGTTTATTTTCGACCATGACTGAGAAAAAATAATGGTGATGTTTGTTTTCAAGACATGTCCAGTAAAGGCCAAAATTTTGGACACACCTTCTCATTCAAGAGGTAGTCACCTGAAATCGTTTTCACTTCACAGGTGTGCTTGAAGCTCATCAAGAGAATGCCAGGAGGGGTGAAAGTACCGGTAGTAATCAGAGCAAAGGGTGGCTATTTTGAAGAAACTAGAATATGAAACATGTTTTCAGTTATTTCACCTTTTCTTGTTAAGTACATAACTCCACATGTTCATAGTTTTGATGCCTTCAGTGACAATCTACAATGTAAATAGTCATGAAAATAAAGACAATGGATTGAATGAGAAGGTGTGTCCAAACTTTTGGCCTGTACTGTATTTAACAGTGTATATTTTCAAAAGATAAATTATGACGTGAGAAGAGTTTCATTTGCAATCTGGGAATGCCTCCACCAACACGGACCGTTTCCAGACAGACTCACAAAAGAGGGTTATAAATATGATTGTAAAGCATAATTTTCGCTAAATTTACACCAAAGTATATCCAATACATATTATCTAGACTGCAAGAAAGGTGGTAAATGTAGATTAGAATCATTACACGTCCCCTTTAATGTTAAAGAGCGGAGCCATGATTCTCCATGGAGCCTAGCGCACGTATAGAAGGCTTTCCTCGAATAATCCATCTGAGACAACTGGTTTCCAGTCACATAATCATGCTTTCTGCATGTTTTGTGCCAGTGTCTTCCAGTCTTTTTGATTCATGACGATTTTTAACTACTATAAATATTTACGATCTACATTGGCTGAAAGCTGATCAAGCTCAGCTATCTTCCAAAACAACTTGTGGCTGAGAGTCACAAAGCTGTGGCATCTTTGACCCTCGAGTGAAAATACGTCCAGTTCAGGCTTGTTCGAACAGCACGGTGGGCCTCCAAGCTGGTTCAGTAGGTATTGTTCTTTATAGGCTGTAGAACACAAAACAGTGGCAGCTGTCCATGTGTGACTGTATGACTGCAGGCGTTTCCATAACCGTGTGTGTGCGTGCGTGTGTTTCTGTTTCTAAAGCCTGTTCTCCAGCTGTTTCCTTTTTGCTATCACACCACTCTCAAGGTTGTAGAGTTTTGTGCATGTGTGTGTTAAAAGTCACAGCCGCTGAGTAATTTTTTTATCACACTTTACCAGCGTGTCTCTCCCATAAGAGGGTAGGTGGAAGCAGGGGTTGGGGAAGTGGTGGTGCAGTGTATATGTCAAAGTTGCCAGCCCACATTTTTCTTGTCGCTTCAGGTGTTAAACTTGTGACACCTGGTGCACTCAAACTACAGTGGAATCTTGAACACAATACTTTGCAGGATGCTGGTTGGTCATTGATTTGTTCAAATTTTGGAAGTGTAAGGGCAATTTTTACATTTACACTTACCAACAGACATAAAATTGGAAAATAAAAACATGCTAACCACTATTAATATTAAAACGTTATAAGAATGAAATAAATAATGGTGTTTTGCAAAGGTGTGTATGTTAAGGTCAAGTAAAACAATCAGATGCTATCTTAAAGAAGTTATATTCTACGTTTGTAACTTTTCAGACTTATGTATATGTTTGTAACGTTGTAGGCCATTCTTGCGGACGCTCTATATCAAGAGATTAACCCACCCTAGACCCTTGACCAGTCACAATAGAGGGAAGAGGCTGTGCAATGCAAGCGTTTGGAAAATAATGCAGATTTACCCTGTACACAGTTTATTAAAAGAAACTTACTACACATTTCAAAAGGCCCTGTAATGATACATTGCTAACAAGCGTGGCTGGAGTATCACTACTTGGAATGCAAGTGCCTTTACATTACCTAACTTCTGGTGTGTACTTCTCTTAACTCTTCATGTTCTTTCGCTAATGTCCATGTTGAGATTGATTCATTTGGTTAAACAACCGCCTCAAAAAGACAAAAAAAAAGCAAAAACACACAGGGTTAAATAATTATTTGATGCTGAACTGAGCTCACAATCTCATGCATGACAAAGTTGACAGTGGTTCAAACTGTTCCATGAGTATTTTCTGGGAATTTGAATTGTGTCTAAAAGTTGGCAGTACTTCACTATTTCTCCTCCATGCTGCCGAGCACATGTACTGGAGGGATGTCTAAGTGCTGACACATGAGCTTGAGTCAGTGTTGCGCCACCAAGTGTGAGAGTCATTGGCCTTATAGTAAGGGACATGAGTCACCGATGACTTGATAGTGCTGACTGAGAATTTGTACTCTTCACCTGGATGACTACGTGCGTGTGTGCGCGTGTGCGTGTGTGCGCGTGTGTGTGTGTATGTATGTGTGTGTGTGTGTGTGTGTGTGTGTGTGTGTGTGAGTGTGTGTGAGAGTGCGCGCGCGCGCGTCACTGTCTTTATCTGCTCTTTGAGAAAGTTGAGACGTCAAGTTGGGCGTGTGTATGAATGACTCCCTTATGGGCCTGTGAGAGACTGTCTTGCCTCTTGCATTTACTCACTGCTAGAGGAAGTGACTCCGAACCCCGAGGGCGTCTGAACACTGGTGGTGTAATGTGCCCACGCACACAAACGCACATACACGCCGATAACAAACCAACATAGAGGTGTGCACATACAGGAAATACCATGAGTCACAAAGATATTTAGTGTCAAGCAGTTGTATGGATTGTTGGCCAGAGGCATAGGAGAGCACAGTGATATTGATTTGATTGGAGCACCATGGTCACTAACAGCACCCTCTTCATCCCCCTTTCTCACTCTCCTCCATTTTCCGCCCCTCCTTACCCAGAGTGAGGAAAGCCCCAGTCCAAAGCGCCAGAGGCTGTCCAGTCAGGCTGTCTTAGAACAGCTAACCTCTTCCACCCCGCCACCATCCACCCCTTCTCCCCCCATCCGCCCCTGGGAGTCAGGACCTCCAAGCAGGAGAGTGTCTCACCCCCACGCACAGTACAACCAAGAGCGATCTCTTACGCCTGCTCGCCACAGGCGCAGGTACCGTTTTACAGACTTCTTCCGTTTATTCATACTGCTAAATGTTGGCATATATGATCCCTAAATATAAAACCTTCATCCCTCTTCAGCCCCCCCGCCAGGCGTCCGCGCGGCCGCATGTCAAGACCTTCTCGCCACTTGCCTCCTCATCAGTCCTCTCCGCAAGGACCCGCACCCCGCCTGTCCCCATCGGTTCTCCAGGACGAAAACTTACACCACAACCCACATCCTTCACTCTACCCCACGCACACTCCCAGCACCTACAGTCAACCCCCCACACCTGGAACTGGTTCAGAGGATCTCCGAGCTTTCCATCCTCCCACCATGTCCCCACGGCTACTGCATCCAGCTGCACATCACCACCATCACCACCCTAGTCATCACCAGCAGCAGCATCACGCAACGTCACAGCAAGAGGCCATGGTCTTAGACTTGCATGAACAGGTATGGTACAACTCTCTGTGCGTGTGCGTGTGTGCATTTGTTAACTGTTACATGGCTTATCTCCAGCTCCAGCAGGGCAATGTACCTGTCTCCTATACTGTGACCCCAGTCGCTCCTCACGGCATTGCAGCACCGCTGTGTAACGGTCACCTTCCCCCCAGCTGCTCTACACAACAACAAGTTCCTGCCTGCAGTGTGGTCTTCAGCACTGGACAGCACTACCACCCGGTGAGAGCACAGTTTGACTGTGGGAGTGTGTGGGCTGTTTCTTTAGGATAAATTAAGTCTGCAATTGTTGGGTTGCACGTGACGCCTCGGAATTGAGCACATGGTGGGCAAATACGCCTAGGCAATAGTCAATTGAAAGCAGAGTGAAAATGCAGCATACATGCACTGTTCTTGCCTGCGGAAATGGTTTCAATAGGGATTTATGTATTTCTGAGTTCCTAAGATAGTCCATCACAAAGGGAAAACATGTGTTAACAAACAAAAACTGCAGATAAATGTTGCTTCTGTGTTAAACCTGTCACTCTTGTCGAGTGGAGCCGAGTCAACAATACGATTGCGTTTGCGGTGACCACTTTGTCAACGTCTGTATGAGCTTAAAATAGGCTGTAGAAGTTTATAATTTAATTGATTGCTTTTTTTCCTATATATTTACATAGGAGCAGTTTCCAGTAGGAAACGTCTGCATTTCACACTGTTATTTTTGTAGCACATATGCATCAAGACAACATCGCCAAATAGTATTAATAAGCTAGTTTAATAAATCCACTCGTGGGCTGCGTATTCCATAGAAACAACATACTGGTACTGTATCTTGATATCGCTGAATATTGTTGGAAACTAAACATTGTTCAGGGAAGTAGCTAAACATTAAGACAAAACATTAACCTCACACCCTTGAAACAACTGAGACACTAAATTACAGAAAACTGCAACATGTGTAATTTGCAACAGGAGATTAACTGCAATAATTAAACTTATACAAGTGAATTACCTGACAACATTGATAATGATCACACAGCAATGGCGGCACTCGTTAACGTCATCAAATATGTTACTTACTGATTGATAAGTCCAGTTTTGTCTTTTATGGCTTATTTGTGGACCCAAAGAAACCTTTGTGCTTGCAGAATTAAGTTTGGTGGTCCAAAAGGTTTGTAAGGTCCTCTTTTGTGATGTTAAATTATTTAATCCTTGAGAAAAGTATTTCTTCCAAGAGTGTATGGATCCACTCCATCACATACAGCTATTTCTTGATATCCGTACAAATAATATATTTTATCTCCACCACTAAACCTTTAAAATATGCCCACATATGCGCTGTTGAAGGTAAATAAACAGTAGCAATGTTGAATGTTTGCCTTTCATCAGAGCACGTGAAGTAAGGGAGAGGTGGCCTCAAGGTCACGTGGTTGCAACTCAGCAATACTGTTGCCAATAACAGAACATGTAATTGCAAGGGTTTTGTTTGATGTTTGTGCCACCTTGTGGCAAAATGTGGTATAGAAGGATCTCCCACTAACACATTTTTTTACTGTTTTATGCCTCCTTGTTCAGATGCTGCAGGCATGTTCAATGCAACATTTGCCAGTCCCCTATGCCTTTCCTTCTTTGCTGTCCAGCGACCCTCAGTTCCTTCTTCCCCCTCCACCTCATCTCTCCCATCACCCGCCACACATTCACACCCATGGCCAGTTCTTGCCTTTCCAGACCCAACAGCCACGATCGGTAATACATTTATCTATTATTTAATGTTGATTTGTGTCTTACCTTGCAAGTATTGATATATATTTTTTGTTCCTAAGCCGTTACAGAGGATTGAAAATGAGGTCGAACTTCTGGGAGAGCAGCTGTCGGTAGGTGGAGGTTTCGGCTACGGCCATCACCACCACCATCATCATCACCACCAGCCTCCCACTGCCCTCCCACCCTCAACACCACTCCACTTTCTTTCACACCATGACCCCCTGTCACAAGAGCTCTTCACAATGGTAAGTACATTAAGTTATTTTATGTTAGCAGTAGGGCTGCAACAACTAATAGATTAAATCGATTAAAATTGATTATAAAAATAGTTGGCGATTAATTTAGTCATCGATTCGTTGGATCCATGCTATGCGCATGCGCAGAGGCAATTTTTTAATATATATATATATATATATATATATATATATTATTTCTTTTTTTGATAAACCTTTGTTATAAACTGCAACATGTACAAACAGCTGAGAAACAATAATCAAAATAAGTATGGTGCCAGTATGCTGGGTTTTTTCCCAATAAAATACTGGAAAGTATAGAAATGTAGTTTGTCTCTTTTATCCGATTGTTAATCGATTAATCAAAGTAATAATCAACAGATTAATCGATTATCAAATTAATCGTTCGTTGGAGCCCTAGTTAGCAGTAACTTGTGTGGTTCAAAATCATGAGGAATCCACTTTCTCTCTCTCTCATCTTTCTCAGCCCTATCCCCACTTCTTGCCTCGACGATTCACCAGCCGGCGCTACCGCTCCCAGCAGACTGTGCCACCTTCAAGCTACCACCCCAGCTTTTTGCCTTACTTCTTGTAAGTAATCTTATTCTGTTGCAACCATTCAGGGGAAGATCTCAAGAAAACAATGACATTATTCCTCTTTTCAACCAGGTCCATGCTCCCTGTCCCGCCAAATGTAGCTCCCACTATCAGTCTTGAGCTGGACGTGGACGATGGAGAGGTGGAGAACTATGAGGTAGCTTGGCAATCACTAAAACTTGTTTTGTAATGACAATTGAATTTAAAATCTACACCAAAAAGCCATGTTTTTGTGGAAAGGGAGTGGTTCATTTATGGATTGTTCAAAACATTGACCCTCTGTATATAAAATTTCCAGGCCTTGCTGAACCTTGCTGAGCGTCTTGGAGAGGCCAAGCCTCGTGGCTTAACTAAGGCAGATATAGAACAGCTGCCATCTTACAGGTTCAACCCCAACAACCATCAGTCTGAGCAAACACTGTGAGTACCTCAAAGTCATGTACTTGTGCTGAAAACCTCTTATTATTGTGTAAAATGGTTCCAACTTTATTTTCCAGGTGTGTGGTTTGTATGTGTGACTTTGAGTCTCGCCAGCTTTTAAGAGTCCTACCCTGTAATCATGAGTTCCATGCCAAATGTGTAGACAAGTGGCTTAAGGTGAGTTGGGATATTTATGCGCTTAAAATATACCAACTTCTTGTTTCCATCCAACACCAGACACTAAGAATGAGATGAGTAATGTACATGCCGTGGTGCAATTGTAAAGGAGCTAACCTTAGTGTATTGTGTTAGTGTAGACCAGTTGGGGTGTCCCGATCCAATATTGTACATCAGTCCAATTAAATAAATAATAAATAAAATATAACAATTCTTATAGGCTTGCTTTTAAAATATTTTATATAAGCAGTCCTGCAGCGTGTTTACTTGTGCAAAGCTAGACAGCCATTTAGCATCTAAATGTCCTGTAATAAGCACACATGGTTGGTCTGTTCTTGTATTTTGTTTTTTATAGTAAAGTCATTTGTAAAAGATAAACATAGTAGGCTATAGGCTACTAGGAGCTAACAGCTACACAACAGCTAAGCACACAATAGCACGCAAGGTAAACAAACATAAGAGTTCTTAAGCAATTTTGCAGTCTAAAACACCACATTTGCATGGAATAATTATAGTTGCTTATTACTTACACATACAAGGCAGAAGCTTATTGGAAAGTATTCAGTAACAAATGTGTCTGCATCATTCAACTTACTGCTTCATTGTCTTAACTTCATGAATTATTGTGACTACTTGTGTCGTCAAAACAAATTATCACTCCACTTTAAATCCATAAATCTGTCATAAAGTTAGTGTTTTTCATACCTTATGAATGAATGAATGAAATGAGTTTATTTCGGTCGTATAATTAACCGTTTTGTGTGATCAATTTAACAGTACAGATTATACATATTTAACAATCATACACATTTACACACAAAAAGAAAAGAAAAGGAATGACCGAAAAGGAATAGGCTGAAGCCAAGGCTTATATTTGCCTATCCTATACATTCACTGAAAATAAGATTAACTGGAACATCAACGTTCAAAAAATCAATAGGATGAAAGTAATTGTTACTATACATTACATTGTTCTCTGAGTAATTTCACTTGATCAAACCTGTTTTAACATTACACACCACACCATAAAGTATGTGCTTTTATGCCATTAGGTTAGTGTTTTTTACCCACCATTATCTGTTTGACTAATTTTACTTGATCAAACCTTTTCCAACAATCCACACTACAAAATAATAAAAGTATGTATTATGATTTCTGCTGATATATTGGATTAATATTGGTATCGGCCGACACTCAAGGCTCTGACTCTGATATGGCTATCGGAAGGGAAAAAGTTGTATCGTAACACCCCTACAGAGCAGAGTAGGTAATAAGGACATATAATATTCTAAAGCAGAATATACTCTTTATTTAGAGCAAGTGCTAGTCAACAACAAGCTTGACACAATTGAATACATATAAGTTCTCAATAGTATTAAAATTGTGACCCATCTGTTTTTTCTGTCTTCGGCCCAGGCTAACCGTACTTGTCCTATTTGTCGAGCTGATGCATCTGAGGTCCAACGGGATTCTGAGTGACCATCCCACCGCCCCACAATCCTTCACTTGTTTTTGGGTGCACTAAACGGACATCGTCAAGGACATACATTGGACCAGTATTCCTTTGTGGCACATCCCAGATGACAATGAACTGTACAACTATATTTTGCCCTCCACTGCGCTCTGCCTTGTGCGTGCACACTTTACAAAAAAATTAAAAATGGCCTTCGAGAACACCGCGTGCACAACAGACTCACAGACGCCGAACAGAAAAGACTTGTTTGAAAGATTTTGTACTGTTTTCGTAACACATTACAGGAGGAATGGCAGTCCAAAGATTTTGTGTGCACCATTCTAGTGAAATGTACTGGAAGTATCTCCACCTCTGACCGCACATTCTGTCCTCCCGACTTATTTCAGTTGACGTACTCTGTTCATTTTTATTTTGGTGTGTGTATTCTGGCATTCCTCCGAATGAGATCAGCTTGTGTGGGGTAACAAAAATATTGTGCACTGTGAGTGAATGCTGGGGAGACCGACTTTGCAACGGCAAATAATATACTTTTTGTGTGCCTGCGTGCTTCTTTCTGTATGTATGGAGTCCCTTCCACAACAGCCCACATGCATATACTATGATCTCTGTAAGGCCATTGCCCCTATGCTATAATGTAACTCCTATTCACCCAGGACAGGATTTGTGATGTAACATATCACTATTAATCACACGTCATTTGTCTCCATATGGCAACCAAACGCAGGCCTTACACAAAAAGTGCATCAGAGTTGATGGAAATTGATTTTTATTTCAGTTGCAGTGCAATGTTACCATACGAGGATGGAGCAAATGTCGTTTTTTGTAGATCAAAAATCATGTTTACTGAAAGTTGTTTTCTTACGTACCAGTCATGTCTATGGAAAATAGTTATTTTGTTTTACCCTGTGTATTTAAAGGTGACTGGATGTATCTTTTGTGTTTTTGAAATGTTTTGTTTAATGTTGCCTGATACACTAGCAATTACCTCAGTCCCACTATTTATGGCTTCCCTAGAAATGTTGTAACAGTTATGATTTATTGCATTTTGCTGACTTTTTTTTTCCTTTCATGCAAATTGCTGGGTTTTTTTTTTACTATGAAATACCGTTAATATGGTGTTATAGTAGTTACATGATGCATTGTATGTGTAACCAAAATCCATTTGAAGGCCTGTTATGATGAAATTTTTAACAAACATTTGTACATTTTGTATGAGAGTTATTAGTACCGGTAATACTTTATCAAGTAGTGCAATGAACTTCTTTAATCCCTTGCCCTGCCTTTTGTAATGCAAACGCTGGTTCAATAATAAATGTATAACATCGTCTTCTAAAATGGAAGCATTTAAGTCCCATCTTAAAACTCATTTGTATACACTAGCCTTTAATATGACCCACCTTTTAGACCAGTTGACCTGCCGTCTCTCTTCTGCTCTGCCCCCCTCTCCTGCGTGGAGAGGTTATTAGGTGACCACAGATGACGCGCTAGCTGTTTAAAGTCAGGACCCGGGGTGGACCACTCATCTGTGCATCAGTTGGGGACATCTCTGCGATGCTGACTTGTCTCCACTCAAGATGATCTCCGGCTGGCCCCACTATGGACTGGACTCTCACACTATTAAATAGATCCACTCGACATCCAGTGCACCGGTTGCCCGGGGGGATCGTCCCCACATCTGCGGTCCCCTCCAAGGTGTCTCATTGTATCCCGTTGGGTTGAGTTTTTCCTTGCCCTCATGTGGGATCTGAGCCGAGGATGTCGTTGTGGCTTGTGCAGCCCTTTGAGACACTCGTGATTTAGGGCTATGTAAATAAACTTTGATTGATTAAAATAGTGTCAATTTCTATGCGTAAGAATTTGCTTTCATGTAGCAAAATAAGTTTTTGTTTAAAAGAATTGATGGCCGCATGCGCAGAATGGCTGTTAGGTGCCACGTGAGCTCTGGAAAATTCTCAACAACCAGCTTCCTGGATGCAGCCATAAACTTAAAACCAGACTCATCAACATCAAGGAGGGGGACTCCTTCATTACAAATAACATGGAGGTAGCAAGCAGACTCAACACCACAACACAACTCTAGTTCACAAGCTGTCCCACCACTCTGGTCGCTTTGGTTTAGAACACATTAAAGCCTTCTACAGAAAGCTAGGAGTAATCAACAACAATTTCAAATTAGAAATGGTCTCAGCTGACGAGGTGCTTAATAAATTGAGCGCGCTCCACCTAAACAAGGCCATCGGCCTTGTCAATATTCCCTCCAGATTCCTCAGGGACTCTGCCACCACCATTGCTCCTATCATCACACACATAATTAACCTCTCAATTACACAAGGCCAAGTACCCAAGGATTTCAAGATAGCAAGAGTAACTCCCCTTTTTAAAAAAGGTAGCAGATTAGAACCTGGTAACTACCGACCTGTTTCTATTCTCAGTTCCATTTCGAAAGTAATGGAAAAAAAAGTTTATGAACAGGTCGATAGATACCTTGCCACTAATAAACTCATGTACAAATTCCAATCCGGCTTCCAATCCCCCCCCCCCCCCCCCCCCCTAGTAAGCTGTGGAGTCCCCCAAGGCAGTATATTAGGGCCTTTACTATTCCTAATATACATAAATTACATGTCATCAGCATGCGACTGAATTGTTCTTGTTTGCAGATGACTCTGCCCTGCTGGTGTCAGACAAGAACAAGTCACAGGTGGAAAAAATCCTCAGTGCTGAACTCCTTAGTATTTGCACCTGGCTCGCTGACAACAAGCTATCCATACACTTGGGTAAAACGGAATCCATCCTATTTGGGTCCCAAATCCATCTCAAGAAAGTCAGTGACTTCACTATAAAAGTGGGTGACATTGTTATCACCAGGAAAGATGTGGTCACCTACCTAGGTTCCATTCTAGAGGCTAATCTTTCCTGTGATAAAATGGCAACCAAGGTCATCAGAAAGGTCAACCAACGAACAAGATTTCTCTACAGAATCTCCTCTCTGGTCAACAAAAGCACCATGAAGATTCTAGCGGGAACTCTCATTCAACCCTTTTTCGATTACGCATGCACCTCCTGGTACCCTAGCACCTCCAAAACCCTCAAATCTAGACTCCAAACATCCCAGAACAAGCTGGTCAGGTTACTTTTAGACCTCCACCCCAGATCACACCTCACTCCTACCCACTTCTCCAAAGTGGGCTGGCTCAGGGTGGAGGACATGAGCCTAGTCTATGAAATCCACTACACCTCCCTGATACCGAAGTACATGTCAAACTACTTCCTTAACGTAAATGACCGCCATAACCACAACACCAGGGGGAGTTCCACTAACCACGTAAAACCCAGATTCCGATCTAACAAAGGTCTTAACTCATTCTCCTTCTATGCCACATCAATGTGGAATGCGCTCCCAACAGGTGTAAAAGAAAGTGCATCTCTATCCTCCTTCAAAACCGCACTAAAACAACACCTCCAGGCAACTTCAACCCTTGACTAACACCCTCCCCCTTCCACATCCCACCTCCCCGGATTGTAAATAATCAAATGTATTTCTAGTGCATATACTTGTTCTTATGCTATCTGAACTCACTATGTTCTCTACTCGCTGTACAAATCCTACCAAGTCAGTCCTACACTGTTTCAATGCCCATTTCTCTGATGATGCAATTGTTGACTGAAGTGCTGATATCAACCAAACCCTCCTCATCCCACCCCCCGTATTGTAAATAATTCAATGTATATACTCTGATGATTATCTTGTGTTATGACTGTATTATGCTGATAGTACACAGTATATTTGTACCATGAATTGATTTACGTGGACCCCGACTTAATCAAGTTGAAAAATGTATTCGGGTGTTACCATTTAGTGGTCAATTGTACGGAATATGTACCGAACTGTGCAATCTACTAACAAAAGTTTCAATCAAAAAGGTGGCGATAGGTGACAACTTCCTGTGGTTACAACAATGTAAAACAAAAGTAAAAATCATGCATCTCCTATTTTGAACTAGTAATATGATTGTTTTTTTATGTATAAATCCGACATTCTCATTTTTTCTTATGACATTAAGTCTGTCGTCTATCTGTAATATAAGTGTAGTTAACACTGTCGACGTTAAATTCGGAAGATATCAAAACATTGGTAAAACGTTGGTGTAGATTATCGTCGTTTATCGTCAAATATGGGGACAAATGGCTTTCTGAAATGGCGGATACGCAGTCAAAGATCTTATTACAGTGAGAGACAACTCACGGTTAACTCGGGGTGCTATTTTTGTTCAATCTTCTTTGTTAGAATGAAACCAACTACGTTCTTTAATTTAATTTTCTAAACTTCTATACACACATACATGTAAAAATATTGGTTTAATGAGGTTTTGCGACAAATAATTGATGTCGGTTCCTCCTACATTTACAATCTTTTGTTTAGAATGTATCTGACGAGCACGCTGTTTATGACGTCAAATGTAAGCGACTCGTCACCGACTGCTAAGCGACAAAAAGGTATCCGCGTCAAAAAAGGTCGGCAGTGTAAACTGTTTTACTCGGTTTTTGACCAAGGTAAGCCCTGAACATATAAAGGAGAGTGTAAACACCTTTCAATGACGGACATTAACAAATGTAGAATGGCTGCAGTTCAAAGCAACATTACCCGAGATAATCGTGCCAGATATTAGCTAGCAAAGAAATGCGCCAGTGCTATAAACACTAGCATTTGCTCGTTTCGAAGACAACGAGGTATACATTGAATAACGTCATAACACCAGGATTTTTTGTTTGTTTTTAAGAAATATAACAGAAATGCTCCGATCGTTTACTACTATTTTGACTTAAAAGACATTTCCGATACAGGTGAAAGCTTCGTGAGGAGAACGTGCTAGCATGGCGGCTAGGTGGGACGAGCACCACGCTTATGAGGAGCTTCTGCACTGGGACAACCTGATCCAACAAGGCCACCGGCTTCACCCGCATGAGTTTGAGAGGTAAACTAACATGTTATTGATTGTTCACTTTTTAAAATAAAACATTCCTTGATGAAGTGTGTAATAATTATGCCTGTAATGTAGGTCTGCGAATCTTTGGGTGTCCCACGATTCGATTCAATATCGATTATTGGGGTCACGATTCGATTATAAATTTGATTTTTTTTTTTCGATTCAATGCGATTCTCGATTCAAAAACGATATTTTTCCGATTCAAAACAATTCTCTATTCATTCAAAACATAGGATTTCAGCAGGATCTACCCCAGTCTGCTGACATGCAAGCAGAGTAGTAGATTTTTGTAAAAAGCTTTTATAATTGTAAAGGACAATGTTTTATCAACTGATTGCAATAATGTAAATTTGTTTTAACTATTAAATAAACCAAAAATATGACTTATTTTATCTTTTTGAAATTATTGGACACAGTGTGTTGTCAAGCTTATGAGATGCGATGCAAGTGTAAGCCACTGTGACACTATTGTTCATTTTTATTTGTATTTATTTTATTATTTTATAAATGTCTAATGATAATGTCAATGAGGGATTTTTAATTACTGCTATGTTGAAATTGTTACTAATATTGATACTGTTGTTGATAATATTGTTTTGTGGGATTGAGTAATTAAATAAAAGAAAATAGATTTTTGAAAAATGAGAATCGATACTGAATCGTACAACGTGAGAATGGCGATTTGAATTCGAATCAATTTTTTCCCACACCCCTACTGTAATGTATCTAAACATCAACAGGCCTTTAATTGGATACCTTAATCACTTCCCTAACTAAAACAAAAGCTGTGATCATTAACAATAAACTCTGTATCATATTGTTTATCCCATATTAATCAAATGTTGAACTCTTAACCCTTGTGTGATGTTCGGGTCTGTCGGACCCGTTTTCATTTTTTATTAAAATAAAAATGATACATTTAATTAATTTTTCAAACAGACTCACTGACTGTGGCTCATTTTCTGTGAAGAACATATATCAGAATACATATTTAATGACCATACACCACACACCATTTCTATTACATATAAGATGTCCGGGTCCACTTGACCCGGGTCTAATAGAAGTGTGGAAATTGATGTTCTGTGTAACACACACACACACAGCAGGCCTAGACAGGAGGAGGACAGAGTGTAGGTACACAGAACATCAGAGGGTCAAATGTGCGAGAAAATGAGAGCAGACAGTGTTGACAAACAATGTTGCAACCTTGTGTGGGAACCGCAGGTGCAGAAACACAAAAGAAGAATCCCTGTGGGATGCAGAAACTGGCAGAGAAAATTTCCTTGCAACGTTCATATTGTTGTTACTCAGCCAGCGTTTGTGGGTCTGATGGACCCGTTGCATTTTGTGGCTTTTAATGCCTCACAATCAAACACTTTTATGTTAAAATACTGAACAGATGTTTATTGGGATAAGGTAAACATCTGTTCAGTATTTTAACATAAAAGTGTTTGATTGTGAGGCATTAAAAGCCACAAAATGCTCTGGGTCCATCAGACCCACAGACATTGGCTGAGTAACAACAATATGAACATTACACAGGGGTTAAGGGTTTCCCCCAGCCTGTCATATTACTAACCTGACTCTCGCCAGATTCTTGTAGTTCGCTGAGCTCCACACAAGGATCTGGGACTTCTCAATAGGAGCTGTATTTCAGAAGGCGGGGCCTTGTAAAAAAATCCTGCTCAGCGATCCTGATTGGTTCATTATTTTTTGTTATCTTGAAGGAGTTTGCATTGCTTCCGAGCCCAGATCCTTGTGTGGAGCTCAGCGAACTACATGGATCTGGCGAGAGTCAGGTTACCATTATACTTGTGCAGGCCTCACATTCCAATAACAGATAAAATATTTAAAGATGTTAGATATTTCCAAAGAAAACGTCACTTGCAGGATAGTAAAATTCTCCATATCAAAACAAAACAACGGAAGAAAACTTGAAAAATGCTCTGGGAGTGTTTTATATTTCATGATTGCTGATTGATTTGATTCCTTCCAATCAAAAAGGGATTCAGTGGGTTCAGCAGGGGCCGAGCCCACTTCTCATTTACTTCCAGAGACGCTCGGCGTCCATAGGCGGGACATAGCTGAGCATTTATCCAATGATGGTCTAATTTGGCTGCAGTGGAACAACCCACTCTATGCTCCCCTGCTCTAGTCAATGCATTGTGACGCTACCACAGTCAATGAGAATAAAGGCGTGGTAGCTGTCGCAAATCGCCTTGCCAACTTCACACAACCTCCTTTTTTGGTGACCAAAGTCATTTGGTGGCCAAATTTTTGGTACATCAATATTCAATAGTGTGTAAATAATAGGCTATATATATATCCATTCGTGTCTTACTTTAATTTGTTACGTAAAAGAGCCGCGCTACGATCAATTATAGGGGAATACCTAAGGATGATGTTTGATAAGAAATTATCGAGTTCGAGCCTATTATCGAATCCTCTTATCGAACCGATTCCTTATCGATTCTCTTATCGAGTCCAGATAGGTTGTTGTATATGGGAAAAAACACACAATATTTGGTTTAACAAAAGCTCGCTTTTATTATATAAGAAAACAATTTAATCTAATAAATAAAAAAATATTGACTCTTACCCCCCTAAAAAAATAAAATAAAATAAATAAATATTGACTGTTGTTACCCAAAGTATATTAAGTGGGATTTTTTCAGAAAAACAAATGTATACAGTAACACAAAAACAACCTGTCTCTGTGATCACTATAGGTGTATAAATAATAATATAGTGTTAAATAAAATCAGTCCCTTGGGCACAAAACTGAAAATAATACAGCTTTCCAAAAAGTGCAATTCTGCTGCTATTTGACATAACTGTTTGTTATGATGCTTTGGCATTTTTGCACTTCATTTCTTTATTGAAAGAAAATTCTATGAAGAGAAAAGTTCTTTGCAAATGTGGATACAATGCTAAAAAAATGAAAATTTAAAGCTAAAAAAAGAAATACACTTTGAGTTAACATTATTTCCTTATATGGGGAAAGATGTTATGAGCTAGGGAATATAACAACTACACTACCCAGCATGCAACAGGAGTGACGAGCATGCGCGGTAGCCCCGAAAAGTGTTGTTGCCTATCGTCACCCGGCAGCTAATAATGAGCACGCTGTGAAAGTAAACGTCAAGAACTCAGCCAACACGTCTCGTCTGCATTATTTATAATTAGACAGACAACACATATACAGTGTGATTTTGTTTTGTTTACAAGGAAAGAAAAACGAAAGTTAAAAAAGGGAGATGTCATATATGTATGTGCTGCGGTTGATTTAAGAACGTTGCGACAGCTGCCGTAAAGGAGGTGCGTTGCTAGCCTGGTTGCTATGTTTCCGGTTGGTCGTAAAAGTGTTCGTCATGTGTTTGTACCCTGCTCAAATCTCTCAGTAAAGTTATTCATTGGATTATACCTTTTGTTTTGAACTTTATTACACATTGGAGCGCTTTTTCCCGTCCATGTTTTTCCTGCTTTCGCTATCTGCGCCTAATGACTGAGCTACCTGACGTCATTTCTTGTGATGTCCCACGGAGCATTTCTGGTCGGGACGGGATTAGTTCCCAGGGATTCGAATAAAGAACCAACTCTTTTTCTTTACTATAGTGGTCTCGATAACGGGTACCGGTTCTCAAAAAGGGATTCGAGTCCGAGGACTCGGTTCTTTTCTTATCGAACAACCGAGAAAACCGGTTTCGAGTATCATCCCTAGGAATACCTGAACTTTGCTGCGTTGTATATTCAAGTATTGAATGTTGAACATGGTGCATCAGATAATATAAAATAAATAAAACAGACCCATCAGTCAAAGTGCTGTAAGTTAGAACATAGAAAATATAATTGTTTATCATCACAGAATGAAGTGATGCAGTCGATCTAGTACAAAAGTCTAGTGCGACAAAAATATCTATTGTAAAGATCCTACTTATACTGTAGGATTAATACTATCTAACTATAATTTGGGATCTTTCTGAATGGGTATAATTTGAGCTTTACTTTTTTGAGACACTCGCCATGATTTAAAGTTAAAGTACCAATGATTGTCACACACACTAGGTGTGGTGAAATTTGTCCTCTGCATTTGACCCATCCCCTTGATCACCCCCTGGGAGGTGAGGGGAGCAGTGGGCAGCAGCGTAGCCGCGCCCGGGAATCATTTTTGGTGATTTAACCCCCAATTCCAACCCTTGATGCTGAGTGCCAAGCAGGGAGGTAATGGGTCCCATTTTTATAGTCTTTGGTATGACCCGGCCAGGATTTGAACTCACAACCTACCCATCTCAGATCGGACACATTTAAGTCTGCATATGAATGTTACACCAAGTTGAAGGGAAATGTGTAATAAATATGATAAAGACCGAAAATATAGACTTGAAATGTCTTCTGACCAATTTTTTGCTTATTGCAAATATCTTACAGTACCTACATACTAAGGCAAAGCCTGATACCATGTATGTCAAGTTACAAAATATGCGGTTTAGCAGCCTCTTGTTGGAACAGTTACAAAATCTTCAATGTAATGTACGTATGTTGCAGATATGAGGAGCTGCGTTACTGGTATGACTGTCGGTGCTATGAGGACGAGCTGAGACACTACCACCACTATATTGCTGAAATAGAGCCAGCGGATCATCCACAGTATCACAAGGTACCCCTCTTTACCTGATTAATCTTACCTCAGTCCCTTATTTTTAGAATCTTCTACAAAGTTATTCATTGTTGTGCCTATGTTGGTTCTTGGAGACACTTTTAGGTCAAGTCTGACTCCAAAATACATTTGGACAATATGGCCTAAGATTTATATTGCGATATATTAGGGATGTAACCGTATCAAAATCTCATAGTACAATGTTATCACGTTATTAAGCCCAGGGTACGGTGATATTGTGCTATACTTCCAAAAAAAAATACTTAAAAATATTAATGTGTAAATTGAAGTGGCAAGAATGTTTTGGATAGGCCCGGGTGAGAGATATGTAGGTAAAAATAAAATCTCAGATTTTTTTTCACAAAAAATTTGATTTACAATTAATTACAGATTTTGTTTTTCCTTACCTTTTGAAGAAACCATTGAATACAAATGACAGAGATAATTCAATCCATCATCACATTGTATTTATATAGCCCTTAATCACAAGTGTGGTTAATTCAAAACAAGTTTGTCTTTTTTTGATCAAAAAGTAGTAGTTTGAAATGACACTGTATACACTCTATCTTACTCTTAGCAAAATTAAAATTTGAATAATGGTTGTTCTTTTTAGCCCATATAGAAATTGTGCTTTTTATGGAATATTTTTAAAAATAACTAATTTAAGAACAAAAGACTTCTGTAAACAAAAAATATAACATAACACATTGCATGCATATAAAAAACTGCGCTAATATATACAGGGTTTCCCCTACAACGCCGCTGAGAGATTAAAGCCACCAGACCTTCAAAATAAGTTTTCTTTTTTTTTTTTAACATAAAAACACATTTTTATGATATATTGTATGAATGGATATAGTCTATTGTATATGTACTATTGGCTATAATAAGTTTAAAAAAACAGCTCAATTATCTTAAACATTCCTCATTGCTTTATTTTGGGGGGGGGAAAAGTGCATCTTAATCGCCTGTAAGAAGCGCGTCAGCAGCTGGTCACACACCTAAACGAGTTCATACCTGGCAAAAGTAAGGAAAGAAAGTTAAAGAGTAAGGTATTTTAAGCTAATTAATGCATTTCTTGTTCAAGCCAGTGGTTATTACCCCAAATATTTTGAAATAATTGACGTTCAAGACGATGGTCAATCTCCATGCAAGATCTCACTTCATGGAGCATCAATGATCATGAGAATGGTGATGGATCAGCTCAAAACTACACAGCAGGAACTGGTCAACGACCTGAGGAGAGCTGAGACCACAATCTCAAAACTCTACGCCATCATGGATTTGAATCCTACATTGCACCCATGGTCCCCTTTCTCAAGCCAGCGCATGGCAAGCAAGGCCTGTTTAAAGTTTGCCAATGACCATCTTGATGATCCAGAGGAGGAATGGGAGAAGGTCATGCCTACGGATACGACAAAAATAGAGCTTTTTGGTCGAAACTCCATCCGTGGTATTTGGAGGAAGAGGAAGGATGAGTACAATCCCAAGAACACCATCCCAACCATGAAGCACGGAGGTGGCAACATCATTCTTTGGGGGTGCTTTTCTGCAAAGCAGACAGGGCCATTGCATCGTATTGAGGGGAGGATGGATGGGGCCATGTATTGCGAGATCTTGGCCAACAATCTACTTCCCTCAGTAAGATAATTGAAATTGGGCTGCCGCTGGGTTATCCAACATGACAACGACCCGAAACACACAGCCAGGGCCACTAAGGAGTGGCTGCGTAAGAAGCATCTCAAGGTCCTAGATTGGCCTAGCTAGTCTCCAGACCTGAACACAAATGGAAAATCTTTAGAAAGAGGAAGGTCACTGCGACAGCCCCAAAACCTGAAAGATCTCAATAGGATCTGTATGGAGGAGTGGGCCAAAATCCCTCCTGCAGTGTGTGCAAAACAGGTCAAGAACTATAGGAAACGTCTAACCTCTGCAACTGTAAACAAAGATTTATTTACCAAATATTAAGTTCTGTTTTCCTGACATCGAATACTTATGTGATGTAACAAAAGGCATATTAGTTACCTAATAACCAGACAGTATAATTTTCTGTATTTTTGTTTTTGATTCTGTCACTCGCCGTTGTAGAGTACCTATGATAAAGATTACAGACTTCTAAGTGCTTTGTAAGTGGGAAAACTTGCAAAATCAGCAGCGTATCAAATACTTCCTCTCCTCACTATAGGTATCTGTTTAAATAGTCAATGCACCCTGTGGTTTTTCGAGGCACGGTGCCTATTAAAGCGGAGACCATATGCTCATTTTTACCACTGTGTTACATGGCCTTTCCTTTTAACAACACTCAGTAAACCTTTGGGAATTGAGTAGACCATTTTTTTAAGCTTTTCAGGTGGAATTATTTCCCATTCTTGCTTGATGTACAGCTTAAGTTGTTCAACAGTCCGGGGTCTCCGTTGTCGTATATTACGCTTCATAATGTGCCACACATTTTCAATGGGAGAGAGCTCTGCACTACAGGCAGGTCAGTCCAGTACCCGCACTCTTTTACTACGAAGCCACGCTGTTGTGACACGTGCAGAATGTGGCCTGGCATTGTCTTGCTGAAATAAGCAGGGGTGTCCATGAAAAAGATGTTGCTTGGATGGCAACATATGTTGCTCCAAAACCTGTATGTACCTTTCAGCATTAATGGTGCCTTCACAGATGTGTAAGTTACTCATGCCTTGGGCACTAATACACCCCCATACCATCACAGATGCTGGCTTTTGAACTTTGCGCCTACCACAGTCTGGATGGTTCTTTTCCTCTCTGGTCCGGAGGACACAATTTCCACAGTTTCCAAAAACAATTTGAAATGTGGACTCGTCAGACCGCAGAACACTTTTCCACTTTGCATCAGTCCATCTTAGATGAGCTTGGGCCCAGCGAAGCCGGCGGTGTTTCTGGGTGTTGTTGATAAATGGCTTTCGCTTTGCATAGTGGAGTTTTAACTTGTACTTACAGATGTATTGACAAACTTCAGTTACTGACGGTGATTTTCTAAAGTGTTATTGAGCCCATGTGGTGATATCTTTTACACACTGATGTCTGTTTTTGACGCAGTACCGCCTGAGGGATCGAAGGTCATGGGCATTGCCGCTTACGTGCAGTAATTTCTCAAGATTCTCTGAAACTTTTGATGATATTACGGACAGTAGATAGTGAAATTCCTAGCAATAGCTCGTTGACTAATGTTGTTCTTAAACTGTTGGACAATTTGCTCATGCATTTGTTCACTAAGTGAAAACCCTTGCCCCGTCCTTGTTTGTGAATGACTGAGCATTTCATGAAAGCTGCTTTTATACCAAATCCTGGCACCCACCTGTTCCCACTTAGCCTGTTCACCTGTGGGATGTTCCACATAAGTGTTTAATGAGCATTCCTCAACTTTCTCAGTCTTTTTTGCCACTTGTGCCAGCTTTTTTAAAAACACATTAAAGACATCAAATTCCAAATGAGCTAATATTTGCAAAAAATAACAGTTTACCAGTTCTAACATTAAGTATCTTGTCTTTGCAGTGTATTCAATTGAATATAAGTTGAAAAGGATTTGCAAATCAATGTATTCTGTTTTTATTTAGATTTACACAACATGCCAACTTCACTGGTTTTGGGTTTTGTACTTGATGCCACATGTGCTGCACATAAGTCCGATATGCCAATTAATTCACTACCAATCAGTCCACTGTGTTCCTTGCGTCTCACTCTGTCTAAATGATAAATGATAAATGGGTTATACTTGTATAGCGCTTTTCTACCTTCAAGGTACTCAAAGCGCTTTGACAGTATTTCCACATTTACCCATTCACACACACATTCACACACTGATGGCGGGAGCTGCCATGCAAGGCGCTAACCAGCAGCCATCAGAGGCAAAGGGTGAAGTGTCTTGCCCAAGGACACAACGGACGTGACTAGGAAGGTAGAAGGTGGGAATTGAACCCCAGTAACCAGCAACACTCCGATTGCTGGCACAGCCACTCTATCAACTTCGCCACGCCGTCCCGTCTACAAGGATAGCTTTAGCTTCCCTGTGACCCTTAGCAGGAAAACGGTAAAACATTGGTTTGATGCAATGCTAATTTTGATGACGATAAATATGTGCTCCATAACAAAGTTAATGTCTTCTGGTTGTTTTTCCCTGCTCTTCCCCCAAAGGCTGCTTTGCCTAGCCCGATATTCATGGGGCCAAACGATCACCGCATGATGGCCAAACATGCCGAGATTTACCCCTCTGCAGTGGAGCTAGAGGCGGTGCAGACAATTGTTTCCCATGTGGAATGCGCACTAAAAAATGTGCCCGAAAAAATTGATAAACAGATTATCAAAGGAAATCAAGAGGCCAAAAGGTAAGTTAACCAAATTGTAGGTTTATAATTTGTTTATATGATAAACTTTGAACTAACCTGGATTCATTTTTTTTCTCTCTTTTCTCTTTCATGTTGATTTTTGCCTCCTCCACTACGCAAGTGCACAAAAACGTGCCCTGCATGGGATCATGAGGGTGGGCCTGCTGGCCAAAGGACTTCTGCTTAAAGGAGACATGAACCTGGAACTGGTGCTCTTATGTTTCAATAAGCCCACCATCACTTTGCTTCAACAAGTGGCTGAAAGTCTAGGCAGCCAGTTAGAGGTACAGTTGCAAATGCTTCATGTCATTCTTTGCTAAAAATGATGCATTTTAGATAAAAACAACAGTTGGTCCACACTAGCGCTGCACAAAAAATGAAAATTTTGTTTCAATCTTACAACGTGTTAGATTGTAACATTCACTGTACATGATGATCAATGTTTCCTCATCTCGAGCCTCGCTGGACAGGCTGGATTGTTGCAGTTACACTACATTGCCAAAAGTATTTGGCCACCTGCCTTGACTCACATATGAACTTGAAGTACCCTCCCATTCCTAACCCATAGGGTTCAATGTGATGTCAGTCCACCTTTTGCAGCTATTACAGCTTAAACTCTTCTGGGAAGGCTGTCCACAAGGTTGCGGAGTGTGTTTATAGGAATTTTCGACCAGTCTTTCAAAAGTGCATTGGTGACGTCACACACTGATATTGGTCGAGAAGGCCTGGCTCTCAGTCTCCGTTCTAATTCATACCAAAGGTGTTCAGGTCAGGACTTTGTGCAGGCCAGTCAAGTTCATCCACACCAGACTCTGTCATCCATATTTTTATGGACCTTGCTTTGTGCACTGGTGCACAGTCATGTTGGATATCGTTGCAAAGTACTCATGATATCATTGTGACCTCGCCCTCACCGCCACAGGAAATCCTGATTACATATATACTTACATCATGTATAAAACCTCAATGGAGGTGTTTGGATGTTTTTTTAAGGGCTGTATGGGCGGAATTGCGCAGAACCCATAGGCTCCATTGTAAGCAAACTTTTGATCGCATTTATTTATTATTATTCAGAATGATAAAAAATACATATATATTACATCTATCGTCATGTTACGCATGACGATTGTGGACAATAGGCAAAATTCCAAAAATAGTGCTTTCTTTTTAACATCCACAGTTGTAAGGCAATACAAATTGCTTTTTTTCCAATTACTGTGTGTCAAATTGGCTCATGTGAGGTGATTATGTCATTGTACACATTCTGCTGTTACCGGTAACTGTTCTGGGGCAAAGATGCACAGACAACCTTTTTAAATTAATATTCGGGGTGAGTGTATCAGTCTGTCTATGGTATTTTAACGTGCTGTTCCTCTTTGTAACAGACCGATTCTGCCGGGTTGTACACAGTGGTCCCATGTCCAACGGATGCAGCCATCATTGTAAAAAGCACCAAGGAGTCAGGTCTGACTCTTACCCTCCATCTCACGTCACCCCAGGTCAGGGTGGAACCGCAGAGTGAGACGTCAGATGCAAGTGAGTGTGCCCTACCTAAAAAGGTTCTATCACAGTTCTGATCTGTGCGTACACATCTTGCACTGTTCTACCGACTTTGGAATTCAAACCTCACATTTTCGATTATCCTCTTCCATTTGAGGTCAGTAGCACTTGTACAGGTCAGTGAACAACCACTGAATGTTGGCTCTTCACTGTTCTGAGAGTTCTGTAAGTACTAATTGATAACAGTGCCCTAGTCTTGTACATATATCTATGTGTTAATGCCTAAACTGAAGTCTTTCCAGCGCGCTCTGCATGTCCTTGATACTAAAATTTTGTATTTGCGGCGACTGCAGCAAAACTGATCACCAAAAAAATGCTCTAAAAAGTTTTGGTAGAGTATGAGTGAAATGACTCTGTAGTCTAAAATTCAGATTATTTGGATTGGTCCAATGGGATGTACTCAAGCGCTGCACGTAGGGCCATTTTACTCCCAAATACCACACATCATGTATTTCAATAAAAGTATTGCAAACTTTGTGTTACTTTCTATGAGTCATGGATAAGGGTGTACAAATCCAAGGGATGGTGTCTGCCAACATAATTATTAGAGGCGGCACCGGCGCACTGGGCCGTCTCACAGATCCCTTCCCAGCAATAGAGGCCGACCCACAGGCTCTGAGACCCACATGCTTGAACAATGTCAAGGGGGCCGTAAGGACGTTACCTTTGAGCGATCACCCGCTGCCTTCGACATCTATTGACATCATGGCAACAACGGTGGCAGCAATATTTTCCTAAAAGGGGAGTCTTGCGGGATGAGGTTTTACAAGAATTACGGCTCAAGACGCAAACCACTCTTTAATGGAAACACGTTCAAGTTGCAAATGTACTTTGTCGAAATTTTGGAAATATTTATTTTGCAAAAAACCGCAATGGAAACACAGCTATTGACAGACAAACATCTGTTTTCTTCCGCTTACCCAGGTTTTGGTTGGTTGGGCAGCAATCTCAATAAAGGCTGGTAGACACAAAGATTTTCTAAATCTGTTCAGTGGTCCTTGAACACACCATAAAAATATCCCCGTCTCGTAATCCTCTTGAGTATAGAACGATCACTCTGTTCTAAGAGCACAGCTTGTAGGTTCAATGTGCTCAATTGAATAGATTAGTTGCTCAGACAGTAATGTGTTTATACAAATTTAGATTAGGGTACACTCAAAGTTCAATATAACACGGTTCAATATAATGCAATGTTTATATAACGCAATCGTGTCATGAACCCTGAACTTTCGCCCGTCTTCTTTTCCACTAAAGTCAATTGCTTCATTTTTCACCAAAATATAGCTTATTTAGAAACTTACTGTCATGACCAGTCCATACTGGTCATATCCTGTGTTGGTTTATTTACTCTACGCAACAGTCACACGTCTTCATTGCTGCACTTATCCCCGATTTCTACGGGAAGTGTCACGGCTGCGGTGCGTAATCGCCACAGACCGGTGCCGCCACCTGTCGTCCGGCAATCCCCACTGCCGTTCTGTTACGGCGCCGCCGTTTAGCAAAATAGCGTGAACTTCTACTAGATCTTGCAAATCCGCGCATAATCATGTGATCAAGTAAACACTGAAATAGGGTTGAACGGTATACCGGTATTAGTATAGTACAGCGATACTAATGAATCATATTCGGTACTATACCGCCTCCAAATAGTATGTCTAAAAAAAGCTTTAACAAATTGAATTCATGTCCATCCCCTCCCGTCAGCCAATTACTTCCCGTCCAACACAAGCAGATTTTAGCTGAATTGATCCGTGTTGCGGCGAACGGCCAAAAATACAAGCTCTGCGTATATTAAGGTAATGGATCCGGAACGGCAATGCCCTGGCGGTTCCGTACCGCAGGCTGTGAAAACTGACACATTGACTCGAATAAAAACGGAAAGAGTCCGCCGCCGTAGTGATGACGCAGCGCAGCCGTGATGCATCCTGGGGAAATTAGGGATTAGACTCTCTTGTTGTTCGCCATTGGCGACCCTTTGAGTTCAGGTAGCTTCACGTTAGGCTAATGCCCTGTATGTTTTCGTGCCTCGTACTGGAATTAAACAAGCATTCTTTTTTTTTCTTTTATTTTCTTTTATTCTTTTTTTTAAAATGTATTTATTTTAAACAACATAAAAAAAGACACAAGATACACTTACCATTAGTGCATCAACCCAAAAAAAAACTCCCTCCCCCATTCACACTCATCCACACTCATTTACACAAAAGGGGCTGTCTCTTTCGGTTATTAAAAAAAAAAAAAAAATCTTCTGGTTCCTACAATATAGTATAATACAGTCTGCAAGGGATACAGTCTTTAGAGCACACATGATTGTGTGTGGTGCTGGTCCACTAACATTTTCATTAATTACTATCTTCTATGTAATTGTTTTTATATTGCTTTACTTTCAAACAAAACAAACAAAGGACCTTAACTTCACCAGACCGGGTTGTCAATGAAATCAGATTGTTCAAAAGGGGTCTTAAAACCAGGTCCAGTTCAGATAACGTCCAGATCGGGCTCAGCAACACACACGTTTACCCATGTACACCAAAAACCAGGGAACACAACAGGTTGCATACAATCCACATAGAAAAATACATTTTCAAATTAAGCACCCATGTACAGTCCAGATCACATCCAAGTCGAACTCAGCAACACATACCTTCATTTATGTACACTTAAAATAGGGAATGCAACAACAGATTGCATATCATATATAAACAAAATTACATTTTCAAAATAAGCCTTTGAGGACTTCCCATCTTTTTTTATGTTTTTTGGCATCATTATCGTTTTCAACCATATAACTTTCTAAAGTTAAAAAATACTGAATAAATGTTTTAAAGAAAGAAATACTAAGTGAATATCTGTTTTTGGCCTTAAAAATAAACCTTTTACCGAGTACTATAATTAAATTGACTAAATCATGACTGTCAATGAACTTTGATTGATTGATTGAGACTTTTATTAGTAGGTTGCACAGTGAAGTACATATTCCGTACAATTGACCACTAAATGGTAACACCCGAATAAGTTTTTCAACTTGTTTAAGTCGGGGTCCACTTAAATTGATTCATGATACAGATATATACTATCATATATACTATCATCATAATACAGTCATCACACAAGATAATCACATTGAATTATTTACATTATTTACAATCAGGAGTGTGGAGGGGGGGGGGTGGGTAAAATAACAGAAACCACATCAAGCTTCATAAACAAACCAATCTTTAAACATATTTTTTCAACTTCCACCCAAAACGAAGACACAATATGACAATACCGAAACAAATGTAAGGTGGATTCAGGCTCCTGACAACAAAATCGGCAATCATCTGACTCTGTCATATTCCATATTTTTAACATTTTTCCCGTGGGTAGGAAGTTATAAATAATTTTAATTTGAAAATAACGATTTTGCACATCGATAGTGGTTTTGTAGATTAATTTGAATATTGCATCCCACGGCAACGGGCAGTCAAAAAAGTCCTCCCATTTTCCATATGTGTTGTATGGGGCAGCCTTCAAAGATTTCTTTATTACATAAAACGTATATATTTTTCTATTTATTTTAGTTCCTTTTTGCCAACTAGAATTTCTTATTAAGGGTTTACAAACTAATAATTTAGTAGTTCCATAATTAATTTGTTTCCATCTTTTCCCAATGACTCCAGTTAGTTGATTAAATGAAAAGCAAGCATTCTTACCTGCGAGCTGCTTCCTGCCGTCCATTGCAACCATCCGTAGAGACATGACCTTCGCAAATCTGCGACCAGATCGTAACACTTACAAAGTAAATCTATATAAAACTCTCCAAAAAGAAATAATTTTTAAAAAAACTAAATAAAAATAACAAAATTTCGACCCAGTGATGTCCAAATCTACTGGTATATAGTGCCCGACCTATTCTGTGACGTGAGAGCAAAACCCATCATTTAAGTCATGTCACGTGGGGTCACAATCCACCAAAGAGGTTTAAGCAGCCGAGTTACAGGTCATAACGTTTTCTAAAAGAAAAGGGTAAAAAAAATAAGGATCTCCGGAAGAAAGTGATCTGTATTTCATGGCCCCCATAAACCGCGTTATGTCAAACTGAGTGTATGTTGTTTTTTAATGGAGTAAGATGTTAATGTTTCTTTAATTAATGTCTTTTTTTTTTCATTTTAGCATTTAAGTAACCGAGCCTGCGCCAGTCAGTGAGTTTTTTAAAGTGCAGTTATCAAAATCTTTTTTTTTTATCATTTTAATCTAAAATGTCAATACTGATCTCCAGGAGTTTTACTGCGGTTGTCATTAATACTGTTTATTGTTACATCCCTAATTCAGTTTATTTTCATGTAGATGGAATTGTTTTAAAGACTATATGAATTTAACAGAGGGTATATTTCACTCATCTTGTAAAATGTAGAGTGGACAGTGTCAGTTTAGTGCCCCAATAAAGACAACATTCATCTGCAGCTCAGTTAAAACAAATTATGAGCAGTCATCACTTAATTTTAGGGTCCTAAACCTGACTGATGCATTGGTGCCCCAATGTGACTAATGATGAAATCCCAGCCCCTCAATGGTCATATTGTTTGAGAATATCTCTCGTTTACATACATTTTTATGAATATTAGAAGCTGGCTACCAATGGCCAAAACATCAATACACGTATATTGTCTAATGGAATACCGGTAAGCGTTTCCACAATGACAATTAAAGTCTTCGGGCCCATGTGTAAATATACATTTTAGTAGCTACAGTATATCCTAAAAACCAGCGTTCACTGCATTGGATAATTGTTTGTGGTCTATTTCTTTCTCAAGTAACACATTTTGGTGAAACTGGACACGCTGGACAAAAAATAAATGCCTACTGCAGAGTATGCTGGAGTATTTGCATATATGCATATCACTTTTGCTCAAAACAATTAATTGTATAAATAGGACATTAATGCTATATTTTGTTTTATAATTATTTATTTAATCTTTGTACGGTTGGGTTGTCACTGCAGGATATTTCATACTTTTTAAACAATCTTGTCCTCTACAAGTTTAGAAAAGAGATACAGTATTTAAAAAATAAAACTACTGCAGGGTGTGTTCAGACTTTATGCCATCAGTTTTGCTGCAGAGTGTCGTAGACGTGAAGGTTTTGACTGTGATTCACCTCTGATTGACTTCTAGTTTGTGAAGTTTTTTTTTAGGACAACTGGACCTTTGACCAACTGGACACACTGTCTCATGAGGGGAAAGCAGCCAACCCAAGCCAAGGAACTGCAGGAAAGGGGTCTTTACAGTAGTTTGCAACGGGAGAATAGTCACCAATTTGCTGCAGAATTAGCAAATGTGGGGGTATTATTAGGGCACAATCTCTCTTAAGGTTAGCTGGGATTCCCAACTAGCGACCATTTCACTTAAAAGGTAGCTCTAAAATTACCACACAACTATAAGATCTCCTCTCCCTGCTGCTTGTGGTTTGTGGAAAGCTGCTGTTCCTTGAGCTGCACGACAGAGCCAACCCCCTTGGTCAAACTGTACCTTTTCTTCTAACTCCACCTCGTCAATAGAATCGCGAACAGACAACGATCTGCCGGACGTTCTGGACAGACAGAAATGCCTAACTTCCTTGGCGTCTCTCCGCCACGCCAAGTGGTTCCAGGTTTGCATTCACGTCATTATTTGTACGTAAGGTTCAACTGTGCCTTTGAATGTCTTTGGGTTTTTCTCCCTAAGGAGAAAAACAGAACATTTGAGTGTCAGTTGTTGATCTAGTCGTTTATCTTTGAAGTTTCGCTTTCACTAATTGAAGTCAAGACAAGTGATTGACTGTTTCATCCCAAATTGCACACTTAGTTCAGTTATTATTCATTAGTCAATTTTGACTTGTATTTGATAACAACTGGCAGCGTAACTTAAAAGTAGCACTCAATGATATCTTAACGGCTCAACATTTTCCGCCTCTTTATGCTTTCCTCTCAGGTGAACTAAGAGTGGAGATGACCTTAGATGCTGCAAGTCCTTAGTTCAAATATCTTATTTGTGTCTTCAGGCAAAAGTCAATAACCTGAAATCTGCTGTTATTGTGATCCGGGTCTTGAGGGATTTGTGTATTCGGGTTCCTACCTGGGCACCACTCAACGGATGGGTAAGCAAACTGTTGAAGACTATTTTTTTTTAATTCAGTAGTTCCTCAACTCACAAGTGTTTTTGAGATGCAAGGTATCTTAGCTAATTGTTTTGCTGTAAGTTGTAAGCAAAAAAAAAAAAGTGTTACGATGTTCCCCACCACAAGTTGGTATAGCGATTTTCAGAATGAACCCCCGGGAAATAAGATCCAAACAAAACATCTGGTCTTACATGCTAGCAATATATAGCTGGAGATCGACATGACTTTGTTTTCCAACCATTGGAACAAAGAAAGTGAGTTTGAAGGACAGTGCTGGGAAGAAGTAGATTTTATTCATTAACGAAAAAAATCCATAGCAACATGACCGAACGTGTAGCCAACTAAAGGTGCAGTTTGTGTGTAACACTGCTAGTCTACACAAACCAGCCAAGGACGTTAAAATCATATCCAAACGGTGGCCATTGATCCATGAAAATATGAAAAAGCTGCAAATGGTGTATTTGACAAGAAGGATCTCAAAGGAGATACTGTTAAAGTACACTCTCAGAAGTAAATTAATTACATCATACAACTGCTGTAGTACTTTCTATTGTATTGTTTTGATACATGTCCTATCTAAAAGTTAGTGTTTCTTTTTAAAAAGCATGTTACTTGTTACAATTGTGCTGTTTCGTGGGGCCAAGCATTAAATAAGACGTTGATTTGGGACAAGCGGTCGAAAATGGATGGATGGATGGATTTGAGATACATAAGTTTTGAGTTAAGAGCTCTGTCACAGAACCAATTCCAGCTGGTAAGTTGAGGTATTACAGCACTGTCATTTCTTTATATTGGTTGTTTTTCTACAATTTTTGATAAATAAACTTGAATTTTTGGGAGAATGTAAAATTAACCTATCAAATCTTTTCAGAAGTAAGTTTGCATTTCCACCAAGTGGTCCAGCTCAGTTTTCTTTGTCACTTTTTTTTCGGACGGTTATGATTCTAATTCTTGATTCCAATTATTTTAAGAGGCAAGGTAAAAAAATAACTCTGAATTTGTCACGTGGGTATTTTCAACCAGTAAATAAATATCAATCCTTTAAACTTGAATATAAATTACAGGAAGTTTATTTCCACAAGAATATACTTTCACTGAAGTTTCACTTTATTTTTGAAAACCTCATAAAAATTATTTACACATATCCTGTTGGTTATGTGTGATAGATCAGGGCTTTATGCTACCGGTTCAGATAACGATCATCCTTGAGTGAAATCAGCCAATACAGTCACATGTATTAGCTGCATTGTTATTTACGGTATTAATGACAGTTTAACAATATCAACACAATATTGAGACTTTTTTAAAACATTTTATTACGTACGATGGATGGATGGATGTTTGGGCAAAACAAAATCATTTATACACAATAACTAAACAAAAGCAAAAACTACCGCATTTTTCTGAGTATAAGTAGCTCCGGAGTATAAATCACACCGGCCGAAAATGCATAATAAAGGAAAAAAACATATATAAGTAGCACTGGAGTATAAATCGCATTTTTGGGGGAAATTTATTTGATAAAACACAACACCAAGAATAGACATTTGAAAGGCAATTTAAAATAAATAAAGAATAGTAAACAACAGGCTGAATAAGTGTACGTTATATGACGCATAAATAACCAACTGAGAACGTGCCTGGTATGTTAACGTAACATATTATGGTGAGAGTCATTCAAATAACTATAACATATAGAAAATGCTATACGTTTACCAAACAATCTGTCACTCCTAATCGCTAAATCCGATGAAATCTTATACGTCTAGTCTCTTACGTGAATGAGCTAAATAATATTATTTGATATTTTACGGTAATGTGTTAATAATTTCACACAAGTCGCTCCTGAGTATAAGTCGCACCCCCGGCCAAACTATGAAAAAAACTGCGACTTATAGTCCGAAAAATACGGTACTATCTATTACTCAATCTTTAATTTTTACCCTCAATTTTCCTGGTCCCTTATTCCCTGAAGTTGTAAACCTTAACAAAAACAAGAGGGGAAAAAAAGAAATAAAAATTTTGGGAAATTAAAAATATCGATCTAATCACTGTAGTATTTAACATATACTAAAACACCCCTTGGTATGAACAATAACGATTTATGGATCAATCCATTTTCACCTTACACATTTGACTAGTAGCGGCTGCTAAAAAGCATCAGAGCAGCCCAACAGTTGTTAACTAATCTAATTATTCAACATATTAATTTCCTCTTACTGTAATGCAGTCCCATCTCAACTTCTTAAAGTTTACTAAGCAGTTTAACGGCGAGCTTAACGATTAACTCTCCTTCTCCTGCTTGTTCTTTCTCTGTGTAACTTGTTTAGCTTCGTCCTGCAGTGAGATTGTAATGTACTTTATTTGCCTCAATGAATAATTATTGACTTAGGAACGAGCGCAGCTCCAAACGGTGTATGGCGATGCACAGTTAGCCTCATAGCCACCTTTGTGGCAGTTATTTCTTCTGGTCGATGTACTGAGCATCTAAAATAGGAATCAATGTTTAAAAATGTAGATAGTTCCAGGAGAATCGGAATATAAGACCCGGTTCTAAACGATGCTTAATGCCCAACCCTGCGTCGTCTAATTTTCATAATTGGTTAGACACAAAATTGGAGTAAAACTGAGGTTTTTGATCTGTTTCATAAGTAATGCGTGACATTATCTCATGTAGTTATCTTCTACGGGTGTTGGTTTCATTTAGTGCGGCAGTTGACGTTCATGTGTGCGCCTCATAACGCACGCCGAAGATTAAAAACATTCATGTTGTTTCCTGGGATCTTAGTAAGACAATTTACACTTAATTAAACGTCTGATTAATCACTATATTGATGAACAGATGCATTATAATGCAGGGCTAAGTCAGCTGTTTTATGTGAATAAGTGAGTTAAGGATCAGAGCTTTGACATCTACTGTATACAGTTGCAAAGACAAGACAGTCCTATTAAAGGTGTTTGATAGCAAGGGTGAACATGTGAAATAAAAAAACAACGTAAGCCAAATCTCTGAATAGCGCTCCAAATTTGTGATGGGTCGCACAAATGAATGTATGGGAAACTCTGGCATATAATGGCTCAGATGGTAGAGCCAGAAACTTGAGGGTAGAAGGCTCCAATCTAGCTTCCGCCATTCTAGTCACCGTCGTTGTGTCCTTGGGCAAGACACTTTACCCACATTGCTCCCAGCACAACAGCCACTTGGTGTAAATGTAGCTTAATGTAGATAATGGGTTTTTCAATGTAAAGCGCTTTGAGTCACTAGAGAAAAACCGCTATAAAAATATAATTAACTTCATTTCACTACTAAAATCCATCTGGAGTACAAAATGTTATTGCAGTTGTCGAAGACACTTAAGCAGGTGACATATTTTAAGCCTTGGTGTAGGTCTGTGCTATAATTCTGTCTGTGTGCACTGTTATTTACAGCCTCTTGAGCTGCTGGCAGAGAAGGCCATGAGTACATCTGAGAGGCCATTGGGCCCAGGTGAAGCTTTCCGCAGAGTTCTGGAGTGCATTGCCTCTGGAATCCTCTTGAATGGTGAGCCTTGATCTTTTCTTTGTTAGGCCATTGGCTGAGTGCTGCAATGCCAATATGAATTGCATTTGTGCACAGATGGTCCTGGAATTAAAGATCCCTGTGAGAAGGAACCATTGGATGTCCTTGGGTGTCTCACCCTACAGCAGCGTGAAGACACTACACAGAGTGCCCAGGTAAGATTGTGTCACCGACAGATGTAGGCGTAAATACAGTACAAGTGTATATTCATGTTTCCTCATTATTTGAAATATTTGATGTAGTTGGCATTGAGACTGTGTGCATTTGGAATGATGTACAAAGTTTTGGGGATCAATGCAAGGCCTGGCAAGCCCTGGAAACCAATGGGAGCACGTGCAAAAACTGGACTAGGTAATGTATCGTTATTATGATCAATTAATGTTGTATTAAACATATACCGGTATGTGTATCAGTTCTTGCAATATTATAATGTCTTCATTTAATACAGGCCTGGCAAAAACAGCTAAAGCCTCTCTGCCAGCCAAGAGATCCTACACCGAAGTGGCGAAAGGAAAGGAGGACTCCTTAAATAGCAAGCAGAGGAAGTTTCTCAAATTTCAGAAGCGGTTTCCACGCAAATCATGTAAGTAACAAGTTTGAGAGGTCTGTCTTTTTCCACACTATTTAAGGAAAAAACAAAAAAAAATGACTTTTTTTTTTATGTTCTCCATCAGTGACTGATGATTTAAGCATGAATGCTGTAATGCGTCTGAACCAGTACCGACCTGGCCTTGAGTACCGGCTCACCTCTCAGACTGGTCCAGTCCATGAGCCAGTTTTCACCATGTCTGTGGATGTAAACGGGAAAACCCACGAGTCTACTGGGCCTTCAAAACGAGCAGCCAAGCTTAATGTAGCCACCAAGGCAAGACTTTCAATATTAGTTCTTTTTACAATGACACAAGCAATCCAATACTCTGTGAGCAGGTTAATGCTCCTTTTTCTGATATATTCAGGGTTTCCACAGGGCATTAAAAATAATTAAACGTATTTTTTCGAAAATTAGGCCTTAAATGGCATTAAAAAGCATTAAATGCGATGTCCAAAGGCCTTAAAAAATGTAATACAACTGTAAGACTCGGCCGATACGCCAATCCATCAAACTTTAAATGAAAATTAATATAATACTGTTGTGTTCATCGATAAATTGCTACGTCTGTGTATTTCTTTCTTTGTCTCTGGCTTTCAAACTGGATATAAGAGGTCTTTGTAAGGTCCGAACGCAAGAAAAGTGCTGGTTCCATAGCGGACATTCCGCTGGACGGCAAAATCAAACGGCTTTGGGGACCCAAACTTTGTCATTCTTTGGTCACTGTGGGCATGTGGTCATTGACTCTGACACTACGTCATGTTAATGAGGAGCTCTGCTTGTTTCATACACGACTCCTTATTTCAGACAGTCGCCTCCGCTCACACGAGCTAACCTGGCTAACAACTCTCATTACGGTGGCCTAGAATGGACAACCAAGGCAATTCTCACAACCGACCACAACTCTTTTATTCTCTGTCATTCTCATAGTAAATACATTAATATTCCTTTATACATGACACTTTATACATAACTTGCTATCTACTGTATCCATTTTAAACAACTGAGATGGTGTTAAAATACAATCTATTCAAGATGTTCTATTGACTGTTTCGGATAAGCGGAAGAAGATGGATGGATGAATGGATTTTTAATGCATCAAAAGGGCTAATTGGCATTTTTCCAAATATCATTCCATCACATGCATTTAAAAAAATATATTTAAATCAATAATCCATTTCCATCATTTCGGACATCGGCATTACGTTTTTTTTGGTGGCATTAAAAAGCAGTAAATTAGATTTGCTGATACCTGTAGAAACCCAGATATAACACTATTTATATTTAGGGATAACAAACCATTGTGCATATTTAGCGCAATGTTTTTTAATCCTGTTAATCAAATGTTTAATCTCTAACACTCTCTGTATGCCTCACCCTCTCCTAGTACTTGACTGAAAGCAAAAACACACTACCACCATGCGACACAAAGATAATACAGTCACAGTGAAAAGTTGATCTCACTCTGTCACGAGACTGATGTTAGTGGCTTTAAATAGCGAGGATATGATGAATTATATCTTACAAATAGTGTAAAATATTCATAATAATCCTAAAGACGTATCAAAAGTTTTTTATAGTCTGTACAATCAATCAATGTCAATCAATGTTTATTTATATAGCCCTAAATCACAAGTGTCTCAAAGGGCTGCACAAGCCACAACGACATCCTCGGTACAGAGCCCACATACGGGCAAGGAAAAACTCACCCCAGTGGGACGTCGATGTGAATGACTATGAGAAACCTTGGAGAGAACCGCATATGTGGGTAACCCCCCCCCTCCCTCTAGGGGAAGTTCAAAGTAGTCTCTCTTTTTTTAGCATAGACAATGCTTCTTTTTTCCCCCATCTATTTCAGTGAGCAATGTAAAAATGTTGTCCCTTCCGGGTGGGTTTTCACACATTAAACTGACTTTATACTATTATAACACAACTGTATATCAATATAGTGATGTATAACATGTACAATGATGTGTACATTATATTTAAAATCAGAGCATACTTACATAGTGGACGATAATGTTTATATCGCTCGTGTGTGTCATAAGGCGCATGTTTGCAAGCCTGCCGCTAGATGAAATGAAGCCTTATTCAAGTAAGTAAATATCTTCATGTTCTGTCGTAATATAGATTTAAAATATTAGTGTTGCACATTGATATACGTGTATGAGACATACATGATTGACAGTCATGAAAATCAATTGAAGCCAACATATCCTCCAATCTGTTTTACAAACTTTAACATCTAATTGTGATAATTATAAGCATTATCTTTAACCAATATTGGTAACATGCAACCACTGTGATTGATGGGTCTGTTTTATTTATTTTATATTATCTGAAGCAGAGGAAAAGCAACAAGTTAAAAATCCAATAGCTATTACTTAGAAAAGTGTTGTTACTGTGTTTTGACGTTTTTACCACTGTATGAACCATGTTTTATTGTGGTAAATATTTCTGTCCTTCTGTTCAAGTTGGTTAAAAACAACAAATGGCCTTATGAAGCTACTTTTTAGTTATATATCTATCCTAATAATAAATTAATACATTGTAAACGATTACCGGTAATTTTTTAGGTGAGATTAAAATAGAGGTTAATTACAAATCCTAACTAATCACTAATATTTTTAATTGCTTGACAGTACTGATTATAATCGCACAAATGGCAACTATTACAGTTTGTTTCTTTTCCAGGTCCTGCAAGATCTCGGTCTTCCAACAGGCTCAGAAACCAAGGCTGAGCCCAAAGTTGATGCCGGCCAGGATGTAACTGCAAGTGCCGCCAATGCATCAGAAGACGTACGTTGGAGCTCCTTTTTAGTATATGTATCCAATCAATTAACCAAATTATTGCCTGACTGTTCACCATGTTATGGTTTAGAGTGCTCAGGGTCCTATCCTGACCAAGAATGGGAAGAACCCCGTCATGGAACTGAATGAGAAAAGACGCAGTCTGAAGTACGAACTCTCTGCAGAGACGGGTGGCTCCCATGAGAAGTGCTTTGTTATGGAGGTGACTTGATAGTAACACACTTTGTCTCAGTCTATACTGATTATTCAAGTCAACAAGACACTTAAAAGCACTTGAAAAAACAGTTGACACGTCACGCCTATCTTGTCTGCTAGGTGGATGTTGATGGACAGAAGTTCAAAGGAAGAGGTTCCAACAAGAAGGAAGCAAAGGCCTACGCCGCCCTAGCCGCTCTGGAGAAGTTGTTCCCAGACAGCCCTGTCATGTCCAAGAAAACGTCGAAAAAGCTGACTTACACCGACATGGTAAACACAATACACACTATTCTGACACTGTACCAGCACTTTCGTTGCAATGGCTATGTGCAGTAGCGGTAAATCAACCCTTAATCGGCTGTTTTGCTTTCAACAGCACATCCCTGGGTTCGGTACTATTCGAGGGATTCCTTCAGATTCCGCATCACCCAGCTGGGGTTTTGGCAGAGGTCGAGGAAGGGGCCGAGGCAAACCCTTTGCTTCAGGACCTACTTACAACAAAAGTAAAGTTCTCTTTTGGTTAGCCTGATTTTTGAATAGGCTGCATGGCCAATGAGTAATGTGTCATTTTATATATTTTTTATTTTTTATTAGCCAACTTCAGTTACGAGGGCAACTCCGGAAAAGGCTATCGTAAGTATCCTTATACCCCTCTGTGTCATTGTGTGTTTATATTTTACTCCGCATGTCAGATTGGACTTTACAAAAGCATTGTGATGAAGGAAAAAAAAAGGATTACAAGGTATTATTCTCTGATATCTGTACTTTAATGAGCAACATGGCTCTTTTTCAAGAGAATAACCTGCTATGTTTGACCATTGAAGATGAAGTTACATTAAATTGAATTAATTATGTCTGTCATTGTACATACATTTGGCAATGCCTTTGCTATACAGTTAATTTAAAAGCTTTAATAGCTCTAGACTTATTTTATTTCAAACAAATAAAAGAAGTCTAGAATGCTCTAGACTTATTTTATTTGTTTGATATTGTCATTACTGCCTCAAGTGGTGGAAAAGTGTATTGCAACAGAGTACCGCAGCCAGCTGATACAGACCACAGCTGAGAAACATAATTTTTGGCCCTATGGTTAATAAACACTGCTGTATAATAGCCTGGTGGGTGTATTTTCCCCTGACAGGCTTTGTTCAAGTCAAAGGAAATCTGTGTGGTTTGTTTGATAAGAATTTTATAACACGCACCAAAAGGTAGGTCCGCTTTTAAATTAACTGTATAGCAAAGGCATTGCCAAATGTACACTACCGTTCAAAAGTTTGGGGTCACATTGAAATGTCCTTATTTTTTAAGGAAAAGCACTGTACTTTTCAATGAAGATAACTTTAAACTAGTCTTAACTTTAAAGAAATACACTCTATACATTGCTAATGTGGTAAATGACTATTCTAGCTGCAAATGTCTGGTTTTTGGTGCAATATCTACATAGGTGTATAGAGGCCCATTTCCAGCAACTATCACTCCAGTGTCCTAATGGTACAATGTGTTTGCTCATTGGCTCAGAAGGCTAATTGATGATTAGAAAACCCTTGTGCAATCATGTTCACACATCTGAAAACAAATTAGCTCGTTACAGAAGCTACAAAACGGACCTTCTTTTGAGCAGATTGAGTTTCTGGAGCATCACATTTGTGGGGTCAATTAAACGCTCAAAATGGCCAGAAAAAGAGAACTTTCATCTGAAACTCGACAGTCTATTCTTGTTCTTAGAAATGAAGGCTATTCCACAAAATTGTTTGGGTGACCCCAAACTTTTGAACGGTAGTGTACGTACAATGACAGACATAATTAATTCAATTTAATGTAACTTCATCTTCAATGGTCAAACATAGCAGGTTATTCTCTTGAAAAAGAGCCATGTTGCTCATTAAAGTACGGATATCAGAGAATAATACCTTTTAATCCTTTTTTTTCCTAGTCATAATGAAGTTTCTTAATGCAAAATTTATGACTAAAGTGGTGAAGCTGTATTTTCATTTACACTTTCATTTTATTAACAGTTTATTTAAGAAACATGTTTATTTTATTAAGATTTAATTTATTTTAGCACTGCAAGATTGTATGTAAATAGATTTTCTTAATCAGTTTTTATGAGTCCCGTATGCAGTTTATTTGATTAGTGTTTTTGTAATCGGCCTGACCTAATCCTTAATGATAATTAATGATAATTGTCATTAACACATGCTTTCATATCATTTGACAATATTTATCCTGTTCAACTGTAAGTAGGTTAGATTTAATGATTAAATACGATTGAAATCAATAGTAAGGTTGATGATTCAGTGTTATTATTTTAGTGGTGTAATCACACTGCTGTAGATTATTTAATGAAAACACAGATCTCAATTTAGTTTTAAATATAGTGTGTACATTGTAAAGATGTATATTTTTCCTTCTGTTAACCCTTGTGCAACCTTGAAGGGGAAATGCACTATTTTTAAAATGTTGCCTATCGTTCACAATCGTTATGAAAGACATGACGACGAATGGCTTTTTTTTAGTGCATTCCAAATATCAAATAAACATGAATGAAATGCATCTTACAGCAGAGCCAATGGGAGCTGCACTATTCCGCCCATAAAATTAGATAAATAACCATTCAAAAAGCAGCAACAATACTCTACATGTTGTGACTTGAATATTAACCAAGTATTAGTGATATTAATATTATAAACGCTAACGCAGACAAACTATTTATAGCGGCGCCATGATCACTTCCTGTGTGCCGATGTTTACATCATCGACTGATCAGCTGCTTCCTAGTTTCCTTGCTCCCTGTAAGTTTATTGTAGATCATAAATCATGCCTCTCACCTGGACAGACGGTAGTTGTTATAATAATCCGACAAGTTGGCACACGCTGACAGCCATACAGGACCTGGAACTGGCGAGGACGACACAAAAAGCACTTGTTCGCCCCAACACCCTTTTTTTTTCCCGCGAAGGTTATGAGACATTTTTTATGTAAATGGAAATATATGAACATCCTAGCAGTCGGCATCCTAATGACAGTGGACCTTATACAGTAAGTGATGTTTTATTATGTTTGTTGGCTCTCATAAAGTCTGCCGTGAGCAGACATCAGTGATGATGAAGAGAAAAAAAAAAAGGTGATTCGTTTTTAAAATCAATGTACCGCGTATGCTTAAAATTATCAAGATACGTGAATATTAAATGTTATTATAAGTGTGCCTGTTACTACATTACGGTACATATGTACGTACATCATGTATATTGTAAGAGGACCTTTTAATGCATAAAAAAAAAATCCATCCGTCATGTCTTTCATTATCATTGTGAACAATTCCAAAATTTAAAAAAAAAGTGCAGTTACCATTTTAGATTGACTATACACACTTACTTAGGGTCTAAAATGGATCCCTTTTAATAAAAGGCATAAGTCAGCAATTCAATTTTTTTGTACTTCAAATCCCTAAATGTAAAAAAAATTTAAGATCTATATATTGATACAAACTTGTTTATTTTTTTAACATTCTATTTGCACAATACAATTTTCATTGCATTTAAACGATGTATGCATTTATGTGATGGGTCTGCACAAGATAACCTAAGTTGGCAAAGTGAAATGACAAAATAATTAAAAAAAATTTAAAAAAAAAAGGAAATTTGCATGTGCATATGTATTCCCCCTTTGCAATGAAGCCCCTTAAAATGTTCCAGTGTAATCTTCAGAAGTTGGGTTCTAAAGAAATATCCACATCTTTGGTAATCCCTCAGAGCAACGTCATATACTCAGTGGCCCAGTGGTTAGAGTGTCCGCCCTGAGATCGGTAGGTTGTGAGTTCAAACCCCCGCCGAGTCATACCAAAGACTATAAAAATGGGACCCATTACCTCCCTGCTTGGCACTCAGCATCAAGGGTTGGAATTGGGGGTTAAATCACCAAAAATGATTCCCTGGCCCGGCACCGCTGCTGCCCACTGCTCCCCTCACCTCCCAGGGGGTGATCAAGGGGATGGGTCAAATGCAGAGGATAAATTTCACCACACCTAGTGAGTGTGAGTGTGAGTGTGAGTGTGAGTGTGAGTGTGAGTGTGAGTGTGAGTGTGAGTGTGAGTGTGAGTGTGTGTGTGTGTGTGTGTGTGTGTGTGTGTGTGTGTGTGTGTGTGTGTGTGTGTGTGTGTGTGTGTGTGTGTGTGTGTGTGTGTGTGTGTGTGTGTGTGTGTGTGTGTGTGTGTGTGTGTGTGTGTGTGTGTGTGACTGACAATCATTAGTACTTAAACTTTAACTTAACTTAACATAGTCTTCAAACGGAAAGAACGTGGAAACACAACAAACCTGCCAAAACAGGGCCGCCCACCAAAACTCACAGAACTGGAGGGCATTAATCAGAGTGGCAACAGAGAGACCAAAGGTAACCCTGAAGGAGCTACAGAAAGCAACGACTTGAGTGTCTGTGCATAGGACTACAATAAGCTGTACACTCCATGGAGCTGGGCTTTACGGAAGAGTGGCCAGAAAAAAGTTGAGGCACTAAGTAACATTAAGGCACATTTTGAGTTTGTTTAAAGGCATGTGGCAAATTCAAGACATGACTTCTTATTTTTACCACTAAGTGATGGCTTTTTTCTGAGGAATCATCAAACATATGGATATTTTTTTATAACTCAATCATAACTATGTAACTTTCGGAGGTAAAATATTGCCCCTGAATAATTTAAGGGGCTTTATAGCAAAGGGAATGAATAAATATGCACATGCCAATTAAATTAAACATTTTCTTAAATCCCTTTTGTATATTTATTTTTTGTATTTCACTTTGCCAACTTCGTTTTTTTTTTTTTTGTCCAAATCCATCACATAAAGTTTAGATTTAAAACATTCAAATTGCAGGTTGTAATGTAACAAAATAGGTTAACATCTAAAGGGGATGAATACTTAGTTTTTCACAAAGGTTAAAATAGTTTGTTAGATTTTTTAAAAATGTATTTAATTCAAGAGCTTGTTATATTTACATTTAATTAGAATTGTTTTTTTCTGTTAAGCATTACTCCTGAATAGCATTTAGCAAAATGTTTGCAGTAGGTAGTATGCATCTGCACTGCGTCATACTGTAAGGGCTGTTAAAATGTTGTTTACCTCATTTAAATGCAATGATATGGGCAACATGTACACTATGACTAAGTACTACCACAAGAATAAACATTGTCTAATTTAAACCTCTCTGACTCTACCTCAAAACTAACATAAAATAGGAATAAATGCAAGTCGCCATAAAGTTGCGACCAGTTAGTGTACATTTAAGAAGAAAGCTCTCATGTAACTTACATTTTTCATAGAGTAATAATCAGACAGCAACAATTGGACAATGTTGTAATCTATTTTAAACCCCGCTCAGTATCATTGAGAAATGTCCTGTTTTTCTTTCAGATAAATTGTACAGCAACAATGGAGCCGGGACCACAGATCCCACCAAAGTCCCTGCTGCTGACACCAGTGCTGCTTATGGCACCACAGGAAGCAATGCTGGCTATGGCACCTTTTACCCCGAGACCAGCGTCACCACCTACTCTGCCCCGCCCGTCTCCAACACCAGTACCAGCACCAGCACTACCACAGCGAGCAGCTACAAGTCCATGCCGCCGCCCGCCGACCAACAGAGTCCTTACAGTTACGGTTACGGGGATGAGAAGAAGAAGCTGCTCACTCAAGGCCAGACTGAGGTTTCGGCGCAGGGAACAGACTACTCCGTGTACAGCACCGCTTACCCCAACACAGTGGTGGGGAACCAAGCCTATACTAATTATGGTGAGTAATAGCTTGCTGGGTGAGTAATACATTCATGTTTGTGAGCGAGGCAGATCTTCTGATTGGATTTCTCCCTACAGGATGGTCGAATCAGACAACTTGGGGAAGTCAGCAGGGCTATGGCTCATACCAGACTTACGGAGAACAAAACCAGACCTCATTCCCTGGAAACAGCGGCACAAATTAGTAGTCATCCCCTTGTACATACGGCATTTCCTGCCCCGAGTGTTCAACTTCGATGACAGTCCTGGAATTGGAAGATCTGTTGTTTGTTGTCATCATTTTTGTTCATTGCATCTTTTAACCAATTTTACTGGCTGCGTAGCTTCACCATACGTTTTGATTTCAAGCTGTAGTTTAACTTTGCTTGGTGTGATTATGTCCCACTGTGGCTTCTCTATTATTAACTGTGACAAAAACTGTACTACACCTTAATAAATCACTTTCCTTTTGGAGCCAAGTTCTGTGTAATGGTGACGTGTGCAGCATTTAGGGCAAAGTTGAGACTTCAATGTGTTTGTGTTTGTTGACAAGTAAACTCCAAGCCTGTGAAATATACCAAAGATAGCTCGTCATATCAGCTTTTCATGGAAGTGTTTTGTAAGAGGCTTCTTCCCTCCATGCACACACTTCACAATAACACTTTGCATGCACAAAGTACATGTAACACATGTCGAACCACGTTTTGTCCCACTGACTCTCTGAGAGGGAAGGTGATCTATATTCTACTGGGAAGAAATTCCATCGATAGGGGCAGTGGATAGTGCTTGTGCCTCACAATAAGAAGGTCCTGGGTTTGATTCGCTGGCTCGGGGTCGTTCTGTGTGGAATTTGCATGTTCTCCCCGTGACTGCGGGGGTTCTCTCTGGGTACTCCGGTTTCCTCCCACCTCCAAAGACATGCACTTGGGGATAGGTTGATCAGCAACACTAACTTGGCAGTAGTGTGTAAATGTTGTCTATCTGTGTTGGCCGTGCGATGAGGTGGCGACTTGTCCAGGGTGTACACTGCCTTCTGCCTGAGTGCAGCTGGGATTTGCCCACTCAAGTTGGTTACGACGACAAACTGCAGTCTGGATGAGGACGAAGAGCATGCAGTTTCTCAGTTTGTGCAGAAATTATTTGGTTATGCAAACCAATTGTTGCGGCAGCTGTACGGGTGCATGGTCTCGGACGATCATGGAAGTGCACCTGCTGGATGTGGAGGTCCTGGGCTTGTGTGGTTACACATGGTCTGCGGTTGTGAGGCCGGTTGGATGTACTGCCAAATTCTCCGAAACGCCTTATGGTAGTGAAATGAACATTCAATTCCTGGGCAACAGCTCTGGTGGACATACATTCCTGCAGTCTGCATGCTGAATGCAAAAATATGTATTTTTTGGATCAGACCTTTGAATTTGGATTAATCAAGATTATTTACATATTACTCACTTTCATAAAAATTTTTATTAATTTAAAAAAAGAGCTCAATATTTGTACACTATTTTTTCGTTGTCAATCACATTAGTTAACTTATTTATTTTGACAGCCCTAATATATAGTGTCCCTTTTTGGTGTCGCGGGGGGGATGCTGGAGCCTATCCCAGCTGCACTCGGGCGGAAAGCAGGGTACATCCTGGACAAATCGCCACCTCATCACAGGGCTATGGATCGGTCAGTGGCAAGACTGCTTCCTTCATGGTTTTAGTCATCTCTATAAAGTGTCCACAAAAAGACGCAAGCACAGCTAAAAGTGATTCAAAATGAAGAAGAGCCAAATGGAAATAATGGTGTCTGGACGAGAATAATAAATAGGACATCACGAGGGTGAGGCCGACTGGACGGTCCCCATGAGACCCAAGATCATGTCAGTCAGGGTGTGAGCAATGCTCATGCTCCTGTGGCCCAGCTGATAAAAAGCAGCAGGAGGAGCTCGGTGCACGACAGAAGCTTCCATCGGGTTCTCCTGCTCGTGGCACGTCAACTGTGAGTGATTCTAGCTTCTATCATCTCTTCCAACCTCTTGCATGTTTACGTTTTGATAATCAGGAAACACGCCCTCCTTCTGACCTTATCTGCCTCGCTCAGCGACCGGCTTATGAACTTCAGCCCGTAGATATGTCAAGTTCAGCCAATCAGGAGTTGAGGCAGTAAAGCGAGAAAGGCATGTTGTCACAGGACCTGTTTAGAGGAAGTGTAGGCGTGCACAGTAAGCATGCAAATATGTCCCACTTTGTTTTCTCTTCCTGTTCACTTGTGCATGTTGTTGAGTCTTGAGTTCCGTTGTTGCTAAGGCTCATCTTATCTGTGATCTTTGAAGATGGCGCTGATTGTGGTCGTCGTGCTGGCTGTCATTCCTACCGCCTGCTGCTATCCTACCTTCCAAGACCTGGATGTAGGTCGCAGTGAGTATCGCTTCACACAGACTTGAGTTAGAACCACTTCTCTTTAAGAATACTTTCCTCCCCATCACCTGACAGGCAACAGGACCTCCATTAAGTTCCTGGCCATAGGAGACTGGGGTGGTGTTCCTCACCCTCCTTACATGACGGTGGTGCAGACAGCGACTGCTCAGGAGATGAGTAAAATAGCCCATGAGATGGGTACGGACTTTGTTCTGGCGCTCGGTGATAACTTCTACTTCAAAGGTGTAGACAGTGTGGATTCTCCCAGATTTAAGGTCAGCCAATATAGTACAAGTCATCAGTGTGGAGTCCATGGCACTGACGTTCTGTCCTCTTGTGTCTGTGACCCAGCACACCTTTGAGGATGTGTACACAAGCAAGTCTCTCAATGTGCCCTGGTATGTACTCGCTGGCAACCATGACCACGTGGGGAATGTCAAAGCCCAGATTGACTACACTCACAAGTCTGCAAGATGGTAAGGGAATGATGCTTTGTTGCCACTCATGCTGTATCGCCCTGCTAAACGCCTATGTCAGGGGTGTCAAACATACAGGTTGTATCCGGCCAGCGGGATGAGTTTGCTAAGTATAAAAATGAGCCAAAAATGTTTTAATGGAAAAAATTGCTGTTCTAAATGTGTCCACTAGATGTCGCAATCGCAATTATTTGTATCTTTGTAGATGATGCTACATATGTAAAAAAAATAAATAAATAAACCACATGATGTTAGTGCACCAGTCGAGGAAAATGAGCAAACTACATAAATAACATCCTGTAATTTGATTTTGATATTGAATTTTTTTTTTACCTTAACTGTGCATGGCTACCTGAAAGACACCAGGGGTTGTTATAGGGTCAGTGATCAGGTCAATACATACTCTATTTGGAGATGAGTGTGGAGAATCTAAATGGTGTGCCCACTGCAAATTTAAAAGGTTAAATTGCCTTCTTATTCCTTGATTAGTTTTTATTTAAGTTTTTGTACACAATGATTTCAAGAAAAAGTATTCTGGGAGGTTTTCAGCACATGCTCTATCTAACAAGTTCAACCAGACCAACTGGACTTCGACTGGATGAGAGCTGAAACATTTTTAAGAAAATCAAGCAAATCTAGTTTCATAGTGTCCTAAAGAGCAATTCAAAAATATTTCAATATGACATTTTAAAGTGGACCTCTGATCGTCCATTTAATCTACATTTAAAACACTTCCTTGTGCAGCGGTTCATTCATAGTTTATGTACTTAACCAAAAAAAGGTGAAATAACTGAAAACATGTTTTATATTCTAGTTTCTTCAAAATAGCTATGATTACTGCTTTGCACACTCTTGGCATTCTCTCGACGAGCTTCAATCACACCATTTCAGGTGACTACTTCTTGAAGCTCTCATCGAGAGAATGCCAAGAGTGTGCAAAGCAGTAATCAGAGAAAAGGGTGACTATTTTGAAGAAACTAGAATATAAAACATGTTTTCGGTTATTTCACCTTTTTTTGTTAAGTACATAACTCCACATGTGTTCATTCATAGTTTTGATGCCTTCAGTGACAATCTACAATGTAAATAGTCATGAAAATAAAGAAAAGGCATTAAATAAGAAGGTGTGTCCAAACTTTTGGCCTGTACTGTATATCTTGAAGACACATTTTACCGCTATTTTTTTTACAGACACGGTCGAAACTTCATAAACATTACATAGATTCACCCAGTCACAATATTAAGTACACCTGCCCACTCGACGATCAATAGAGAGTTGCATTTAAAAAAAAGCCGCTTTTGCAAAATTGACATCACAGTATGTCACACTTTATCCTACCTTCTCTTGTGGTGCCTCAAACCAAGTCGTGATGTCGTCGTCTTTTTCGGCAAAGCCAAATTCTGCACTGGTCAATCCTGACCAAACAGTCCCACGTAAAATGTCATGGAAGTATTTGTTTTTCACATGAGAGCAGGTGGGAAGGGCATTAGACGAGAAGGAATAACTTGCAAGGCTGCAGGTTGCTGCCATAATATTCTTACAGCCTGAAGCGTTAATGTCCAAATAGGTACGTCCACCACATTGTGACATCACACTGTATCCATTGTTAAAAAAAGACACTGTCAGGTTCAAACACTAATGACATCTATTAAAGGCCTACTGAAACCCACTACTACCGACCACGCAGTCTGATAGTTTATATATCAATGATGAAATCTTAACATTGCAACACATGCCAATACGGCATGTGTTGCATATATTTAAAATTTCCCGGGAAATATCCGGCTGAAACGTCGCGGTATGATGACGTATGCGCGTGACGAAGTCAGAGTAACGGAAGTTATGGTACCCCGTAGAATCCTATACAAAAAGCTCTGTTTTCATTTCATAATTCCACAGTATTCTGGACATATTTTGCAATTTGTTTAATGAACAATGAAGGCTGCAAAGAAGACAGTTGTAGGTGGGATCGGTGTATTAGCAGCGGACTACAGCAACACAACCAGGAGGACTTTGTTGGAGAGCAGACGCGCTAGCCGCCGACCTCACCTTGACTTCCTACGTCTCCGGGCCGCCAAACGCATCGGGTGAAGTCCTTCGTCCTTCTGCCGATCGCTGGAACGCAGGTGAGCACGGGTGTTGATGAGCAGATGAGGGCTGGCTGGCGTAGGTGGAGAGCTAATGTTTTTAGCACAGCTCTGTGCGGTCCGGTTGCTAAGTTGCTAAGTTAGCTTCAATGGCGTCGTTAGCACAGCACTGTTAACCTTCGCCAGCCTGGAAAGCATTAACCGTGTATTTACATGTCCACGGTTTAATAGTATTGTTGATTTTCTATCTATCCTTCCAGTCAGGGGTTTATTTTTTTTGTTTCTATATGCAGTTAAAGCACGATGCTATCACGTTAGCTCGTAGCTAAAGCATTTTGCCGATGTATTGTCGTGGAGATAAAAGGCACTGAATGTCCATTTCGCGTTCTCGACTCTCATTTTCAAGAGGATATAGTATCCGAGGTGGTTTAAAATACAAATCCGTGATCCACAATAGAAAAAGGAGAGTGTGGAATCCAATGAGCCAGCTTGTACCTAAGTTACGGTCAGAGCGAAAAAAGATACGTCCATCACTGCCTCTCAAGTCCTTCACTGTAACGTTCCTCATCTACGAATCTTTCATCCTCGCTCAAATTAATGGGGTAATCGTCACTTTCTCGGTCCGAATCTCTCTCGCTCCATTGTAAACAATGGGGAATTGTGAGGAATACTAGCTCCTGTGACGTCACGCTACTTCCGGTACAGGCAAGGCTTTTTTTTATCAGCGAGCAAAAGTTGCGAACTTTATCGTCGATTTTCTCTACTAAATCCTTTCAGCAAAAATATGGCAATATCGCGAAATGATCAAGTATGACACATAGAATGGATCTGCTATTCCCGTTTAAATAAAAAAAATCATTTCAGTAGGCCTTTAAACAAGACAAGAAGCAAGGAATTAAACAGAGACAGAATTCAATTTGGCTCAATTGAGGAGAAACGTCTGGACTGTACTCTTTGTACAGTCCCACCAGGCTCTGACAAAAGATTGTACGCCTCCTCTTTTATTTGGACTTTCCCTGATTACATGGCAACAACTGTTTCTAAAGGGACGGGGGTCGTAAACAGCCATCGCCTTTGGTTACAAAACAGTTAAAAGAAAAGGTCGTAAGCAGCCGTTGCCTTCGGTACCAAAACAGTTCAAAGAAAAGGTCCCTGGAGGGCGGTCAGGCCCTGCCTCCTCTCCGCTTTGTAGATCTCGGGTCAAGATAAAATCTTCCTGTGGATTACAATGCATCAAAGAAACTGACACCTTCATGTCGCTCCCCATCCTACACAGTGGAGTTTTACAAGCCTTCTGCTTGGTAGGATCAAAGACAGCTTTTGTCCTCTCGCCGGGAACTCATGGCAACACAAAGTTTTGTGATAACTTAGATACAATTATTCTGACAGACACAGCGTTCACATGCATCCAAAACTGCGTCCAAACGCATGAGTCTTATGATTTGATACGTTGGACTTGTTTAACACGTGTATCCAACATTGTGACAATATTTATAAGTCAGAAAAGACGAAAATCATCAGCGGTCGTCTTTAACTTTCCGAGTTGGCTTGCAACACAAGGTGAGCTGCAGCGGTGAGACGCTGCATTCACAGATTGAAATGAAGCTGCTGCTTTTTCACGGGGGACCCGCTACCAACTTTTGTAAGAGCAACTCTGCACATCTCTGGCTTTCTTTCACTTTGTCAAAATCTAAACCTCTTTGTTCCTATTCCTCATGTGCTTCTTTCAGTTTCAGTTCCTCTTCATCAAAATCTGCACCTTTTCGTTGCACATTGTCCTGTGTGAGGACAACTGATGCCGGTAGCGAGGTTTCAATAACGACAAATCTAACGCGTTACTATTTCCAAAGCAGTAGTCAGATTAAAGTTAATTTATTTTATTTTTATTTTTTATTTTTTTGTCCTGTCCAGCTTCTCAGGCAAATCATATAGTTGATGTAGATGCCCATATCGGCTGTATAGATTTACTTTACAAAAGACAAGTGTGGGATACTTCTCTTGTTGCCTTATTTGTATTTTACTTTATTAAATGTATTTATATTATCATTTGGTGCAGCCGGGCCGGAGCAGGAGGGGATAGAAAAAAAAAAAAAAAAGGAAGACAGAGGGGGACATTGTGGGGACAAGAGGGGAATAAGACAAAGAGACAACAACAACAAACACAACAATAACAACAACAATAGAGCAACATCAGCAAATATGATATGTAAGATAAAAGTTGATTTAATCCAAGTCACTGTGCGTTACTATAAATTTTTTATTTTTATTTTCCCTCGTAAAAAGAAATTGTATTTCTTCTTGCCGTCTTGGAAAGTGACGTCACGAAAGCGACAAGTCAGGTTTTTAGCATGAGGATGACACACGTGTGCGACACCAAAGTAAACAACAATGGAGGGCGGAGAGAGAAGCGTGTTTTGAAGTTGGAAATACAATCATTATTTCGAGTTTCTGTCCGTTCAAGACAGCAATATAAAAGTTTGCTGTACATTCTGTCCTGGAGACAAAGTGGACAGAGTGGACCCCATAAAGTCATAAAAATGGGGTCCCACAGTAAATTTTTGGAGTTCTACTTTTTTGTAACCATTTTGAAAACAAATGATAAATCTATGTTTTATCCGGTTATATCTCACATTCTATATTGTGTTTCGGAAAAAGGTTGTCATAAATGTTACTTAATTCATAAAAAAATATATATATAATATATATAAACATTAATTCACTTTCTTCTTTCCTTCATGGATCTAAACTTTACCGCTGCCGGTATTTCTTCTCTATTTTTATTGTAATATTTTCAGAATGTGCCTGTTCTATTTTTGGCCAAAATAAGACAAAGAAAACAATCTGACATTGTCTTTATTTTTTAGTTTTAATACCATGATTTTAATAGTCCGGCCCACGTGTGCACAGATTTTCCTCCATGCGGCCCCTGAGCTAAAATTAGTTTGACACCCCTGTAGTATGGCATCAGTACTGTATATAAACAATACTAAAATGGTTAGATCGATATTTATCTTTTTATTGTTCTTATAAACACATTTTTGGGGTGTTTTTTATTATTGTTTACAAACTCAGGGAGTAAAGTCTCTGGATCCAAGAAAGCTTTGAGGGCAAAACCCAACTGATTGAAATGGGAGTCGATGGTAGTTTTTGCTTTTGTTTAGTAATTGGGAACTCGCCACTTTATTGTGTTTAAAAAAAAAATAGATGTAGTGATTTACAACAATATAGCAACTTCTAAATTTAATTTTACTTTAGTTACTTGCTGGAAAACAATTTCAGTTCTATAATCTATTGTCAAATTATCGGATCGGGGCTCAAAATTGTATCAGATCTGAAGCCAAAAAATCAGATCTGGCTAGGTGGCCAAACATGCTGATCAAGACATCCTCTTGGATGACCGTAACGAAACAGTAACACAGTCAATGTGCTGTGTCGATACAGCTAGTGAGTGTGCCACACACTCACTGAGGCGTCATTTACCCATCACTGCTTTTTAGTGAACTTTTTAACCGTCATCTCTCTTCTATGTTGGCGGCGTATAAAAAAAAAAAAAGAAAACCATCAAGGACAAAGATATTATCTTTGAACATGTCAGTGAATCCAACTTTAATCATACAGCACTTTTCATGCACGGGCAAGCTGCAACACTTATAAAAAAAAAAAAAGGAAGAAAACACAGCATTTTTAAAATAAGGAAACATGGCACTAAGGCTTGAGGAAAAATGGTACCTTTGAGGCGCCCACAATGGAGAATGACTAAAAAATTAACATTATATTATATTAACATTATATAAATAATGTTAAATATATGTAAAAAAAAAAAAAGTAAATGAATGTAGATAATAAACAATAACTTAAAATAGCGAGAATAATATCAGTAATAATAGGGTAACACTTTAGTATGGGGAACATATTCTAAGTAACAAAGACTTAATTTAGAGTTATTTGGTTAGGGTTAGAGGGTTAGGGTTACTGGTTGTATAATAGGGCCATGCAGAATAAGGCATTAATAAGTACTTAATAATGACTAATTAAGAGCCAATATGTTACTAATTTGCATGTTAATAAGAAACTAATTAATGGTGAATATGTTCCCCATACTAAAGTGTTACCAATTATAGTAATAATCTAAATAGAAAATAACAGAACAAAAATGAAGAAGTTAGAAAGAGTTTAAAATGATCAGTAAAAAAGGCCTAATTAAAAAGGTGAGCCTTTAACCTTTTTTCTAAAAAAAACAACAACTATAAACGGTCACTGCAGTCCTGGGGTTTTCTGGCAGGATGTTCCACAGGCGGAGGTCACAGTGGCTAAATTCCGCCATGACTTTTTGAACAATTGTTCTATTCCGAAATGGAAGGTGATGACTGAAGCAGCGTAGTAATGTCATTATTAAGTCTCTCCCTCCCTGCAACCAAAACTCTCTTATAGACTCTGTAAACATACTTATTATATTATATTATTATATTATACCAAAGGACAGCACACAACCTGGCTTCCACCTGTTTGACCTGCTACCATCGGGCAGGCGCTACAGGTGCATCAGAGCCAGAACAAACAGGCTCAGAGACTGCTTCTTTCCCAGAGCTGTCACCATCTTCAACTCAAACTTGTAATAAGTAATTCACCCCTAAGTAGGGAAGCCCAGACTTCCCTCTCCCCAGCTACTTCGTCCAGCTCCTCCCCGGGGATCCCGAGGCGTTCCCTAGGCCAGCCGGGAAACATAGTCTTCACAACGTGTCCTGGGTCTTCCCCGTGGCCTCCTACTGGTCGGACGTGCCCTAAACACCTCCCTAGGGAGGCGTTCGGGTGGCATCCTGACATTTAATCATTATATTTATTTTCAGTTCGGCCATTAATGTGTTGCACTGCACACCATCCATTAGTGTGTTTACTTGACCAGTCGTTGTGCACCTTAGGAACTTTCCTTCCTATTACTATGAACTGGACTTCCGCATCCCCAACACGGACAAGACGCTGACCATCATCATGCTGGACACGGTGATGCTATGCGGGAACTCTCTGGACTTTGCGGACCAGAAGCCCAAAGGCCCGCCTAGTGCGGTGGAGGCCAACCGCCAGGTGACCTGGCTCCAGGAGAGGTTGGCTCGGTCCAAGGCTGACTTCCTCCTGGTGGCGGGTCACTACCCCGTGTGGTCCGTGTCGGAACACGGGCCCACCGAGTGTCTCCAGCAAAGGGTTCGCCCCCTGCTGCTTAAACACAACGCCACCGCCTACTTCTGCGGCCACGACCACAACCTGCAGGTACGCTCGATTTAAATCTGCGCTCTATTTCTTCATCTCACGCCTGTCTCCTCGCTTGTAGTACATCGAGGAGTCCGGGGTGGGCTACGTCGTGAGCGGCGCCGGAAACTTCCTGGATCCTGACATCCGACACTGGAACAAAGTCCCCAAAGGTTCTGTGAAGTTCTTCACCGGCCAAGCGTCCACTCTGGGAGGCTTTGTGCACGCAGAAGTCACCAAGAGCCAAATGATCCTCACCTTCTACCAGGCTAAAGGCACGTCTCTATATCGCACCGTGCTCTCGCAAAGGAACTAGACTAAGCTTTGTATCATCTGACAATATCTTTTTTAATATCTTTTTTTTAAATTGCATAGAGAGAGAAAAAGAAACATTTGGTCTAAAAAAATCTAGATAACTTGTTCTATAGCTCTGAAAATAAAGGTTATATACTAATCAGGATTTTGATTGATTTGCACTACCTAACTGCTCTGAATGAAACTTCATTGATTAACTCACTCATTCATTGTGTGAATGCTCCAAAGCAGTGGTGTCCAAACTACGGCCCGTGACACGTCATGAGTTCAATAAGGAATTACATTTAGTATAATTGGTTTAACTTTGTTGTCCTCTTGTGGACAATGTCAGTAATTCGGGTTAATGACCATGAATTGCGCCTTGAAACATGTGCAGCACAGCATATACATGTATGACCCGATCCAGAACAACTTTCCCACTAATGGCGCAAATAAACCAACACAAAAAGTGAACACACATAACACGGGAACGGCGTGGTGCAGTCGGGGGAGTGGCCGTGCCAGCAACCTGAGGGTTCCTGGTTCGATCCCCACCCTCTATCGACCTAGTCACGTCCGTTGTGTCCTTGAGCAAGACACTTCACCCTTGCTCCTGATGGGTCGTGGTTAGGGCCTTGCATGGCAGCTCCCGCCATCAGTGTGTGAATGTGGGTGAATGTGGAAATAGTGTCAAGTGCTTTGAGTACCTTGAAGGTAGAAAAGTGCTATATATATAACCCATTTACAACCTGCTCACTAAAATTTGTGGATATTATTAAAAATGTCCAAGCACAACACATAATTCAAAATTACACCCATTTAAATTCCTTGCAAAGCATGATGGGAAAAAAACACTCTCTCCACACTTATCCATGTTTGGCGCATTTTAGCTGCTTGATATTTCTGATTGATTACAAAACTTTAAGAATGTCGTCACGGAAGTAAACAAGGTAGGAGTCGAAGTTTCACATTCTTAATATCCAATCCTATTAATTATATATCCATTATATTAATATAATCCATCCATCCATTTCCTACCGCTTGTCCCTTTTTGGGGTCGCGGGGCGTGCTGGAGCCTATCTCAGCTGCATTCGGGCAGAAGGCGGGGTACACCCTAGACAAGTCGCCACCTCATCACAGGGCCAATACAGATAGACAGACAACATTCACACTCACATTCACACACTAGGGCCAATTTAGTGTTGCCAATCAACCTATCCCCAGGTGCATGTCTTTGGAGGTGGGAGGAAGCCGGAGTACCCGGAGGGAACCCACGCAGTCACGGGGAGAACATGCAAACTCCACACAGAAAGATCCCGAGCAGGATTGAACTCAGGACTACTCAGGACCTTCGTATTGTGAGGCACATGCACTAACCCCTGTGCCACCGTGCTGGTTATTAATATAATCTGTATATATATATATATATATATATATATATATATATATATATATATATATATATATATATATATATATATATATATATATATATATATATATATATATATATATATATATATATATATGTATGTACACACACATATATATGTTGTTACTTTACATGCAGTCTGCTTTCGGCCCCCGGACAAACATTTTTAGCCCAATGCGGCCCCCAAGTCAAAAAGTTTGGACACCCCTGCTCCAAAGCATTCACACATGTTTTTTCTTCTTCTTCTTCTCCAGATTTTGGCGTACTCTAACCCCCACATTTTTCTCCCGATTCAAACCGTCCAAACTTCTAATTGTTCAGCCTATTCAGGAATCGCAGGCTTTCCCTTGACAAATTCCAAAAATTCTCAGATTTCCCAGAATTCCCGGTTTTCCCGAGACATTTTTCCCATTCAAAATGAATTGGCCATTTTTCAAACTTCCACCATTTCCACATTTTTCAACCGATTCAAACCATTTCACCCTCAACACATTCCCCCATCCTGGAAATTTAAAGTATAATTTTTCCAAGTTCAAAAAAATTCCAGCATTTTCCAGAATTCCTGGTTTTCCAAAGCCCTATTGCCACCCTTTTTTCTGGCGACTACTCCTTCCACATTTTTCAACGCGATTCAACCGTTCCACCATTAAAACATTCCTCCTAATCAGGACAAAAAAATTAAGTTGTTTTTTTTAACTGTAAAAATTCCCAGTTTTCTTGAAATTCCAGGAATTCCGTAATACCATTTCTCAATTCAACTTGTTACTACTTAAACATTTCTACACCAACCTTTTCAACTCATTCAGACCATTCAAGTTTTTGACCATTTTCAAACATATTCCTGCTTTTCCCGAAACTCCCACATTTTTGGAAATCCCCATTGAAATCAATGGGACATTCTTCAAAGTTCCACAATTCCCACATTTTCCATCTGATTCAAACTGTTCCAACTTCAAAATATTCCGCCTGTTTAGGAATTGTGTGCTCTACTTCAACAATTCTTTTTACTCAGTGGCCTAGTGGTTAGAGTGTCCGCCCTGAGATCGGTAGGTTGTGAGTTCAAACCCCAAGCCGGGTCATACCAAAGACTATAAAAAATGGGACCCATTACCTCCCTGCTTGGCACTCAGCATCAAGGGTTGGAATTGGGGGTTAAATCACCAAAAATGATTCCCGGGCGCGGCTACGCTGCTGTCCACTGCTCCCCTCACCTCCCAGGGGGTGATCAAGGGGATGGGTCAAATGCAGAGGACACATTTCACCACACCTAGTGTGTGTGTGACAATCATTGGTACTTTAACTTGAAAAAATTCCAGGATGTCAGTTCAGCATTGGAGCGTTCACAGGCAATTCCTTCAGGAATTGCCTCATTCATTTATGTAATGCTTGTGAGTAGGGATGGGTATTAAATCTGATATTTTTAAAGGCATTGACCGAATATCGATTCACAAAAAAATCCAGCAGTGCTATATTTCAATACTTTTGTTGGCTCAAACACTTGGCAGGCAAACAAGCACTCTGATCGGACTCAGTCGGACTACATCTAGGTAATGTTGCAATTTTACAGGCCAATTAACCCGAGAATACTATCGCTCAAATTCAGAACACCATAACTAACGCTGGGTGATTTTTACCTGAGATAATTCATCCAATAAAATAGTGTTATTTTATTTCAAACTGTGTCATGTCTGACAAAATTAAAGAAAAGCACAATGAGGGGACCATATAAAAATGCTCCAAAATTACTGGAAAATTTGGAATTTGGGAACAAAAATTCCTAAAAAATAATACAATGAAGATGGAAACTTGGTTTTAGGTCCACCCATTCCTGGGATATTTGAGACTTCCCTAGTGAAGCCTGATTTTATACACTAACACTTTCCCTGGGTAGAATTCACCCAGAGCCTACTTTACCCTCTGTCACTATTGCTGGGTGGAAAACAGTCACCCATTGAAATGTGTTTAAATTAATTTAATCTGTGCTTGTCCCCTTGCAAACATCACAATATTGGCATGTATCATACCTTTTGAAAATAAAAACAAACTTTAGACAATAAATATTGTATGAAAAACAATACAATAGAATAGAGTACGAACAACTACAGTAGTTTTATGAAGTAATCTCATTCCTGCTGCTTCTTTGTCAAACACACCATCAGCAGCTCATCCATTTTTGTATGGATGGTTTAGATATTATTTTAACATTCCTGGCTGGCAGTCTGCTTCACTATGTTGCAGAACAGCAGTGATACGCTCAAATTGCTTTGTCAAGTCGACGACACTCACTCTTTTTGATGATTTCTTTCTTTATTCCAGTGAATATCATCGAGATCCAATTAACCCTACAATACTGTCGCTCAAATTCAGAACACCATCACGAACGCCGGGTGATTTTTTACCTGAGATAGTACACCCAATAAAATAGTGTTCTTTTATTTCAAACTGTGTCATGTCTAACAAAATGAAAGAAAAGCATCATGCTCCAAAATTACTGGAAAATTAGGAATTTGGGAACAAAAAAATTCCTAAAAAAAACCCGATGAAGATGGAAACTTGGTTTCAGGTCCACCCGTTCCTGGTAAAGCCTGATTTTATACTCTTAACACTTTCACTGGGTAGAATCCACCCAGAACCTACTTTACCTACTGTCACTATTACTGGGTGAAAATCACCCAAACATGGAAAAAGTGTGTTCTGGATAAGTAAAACACTACCCAGAAACCCATGAAACCTCTTAAGGCCCAAGTTGTTTGTTTACATGCTTTTTTTATTTCTCTTTGCTATTTGGGCTTATTGGACCCTAATTAGAATAAAAACTAAGAATCATCTTTTGATATGATGTACTTAATCCATAAGTACACAAATGTGTACTTAATGTGTAGTGACATGCTAATTCTTATTTTTACACTTTTTTTTTCCAAATTCCATTGTATGTTATACTCTTCTGACACCACCAGATGGCAGTATAAGTGTCCACATAAGCGGCCATAAGACCCCAATTCAGTAGTATACACAATTTTGGAAATAAGAGCTAAAAGGTGCTGTCCACGCATGTGGCCACTAAGCCTTTTTAACGCAGCATAATAAAAAGCACAAAAATTATGTGCTCGGGTGAAAACCATCCGGTAATTATGTTCTAGGGTTAAGCGAGTATGCCTGATAGAAAACACACAGGCCCCACTTTTCAAAATGCGCTAGCTCGATGCTAATTTACTTTAGATTTGCCATAGACATGCTACGGTTTCGAATGAGTTATTTTGCATAGCGATTTCAACACCTCCTAATTTGGTAATGAAAACTAAAACTAAAAAGCACGTTAGAATCAAACAGCTGTGGTGTGTAATAAGTACAATACTTACAGTGTCAACACTTTGTAGGGCACAACAAAAGGATAGATTCAGACGTTTTTTTTTAATTTAAAAATATGCCTTGTCCGGCCACTCAGGTATATCATATAGTTGATGTAGATGCCCATATCTGCTGTACAGGTGTACTTTACAAAAGACAAGTGTGGGATACTTCTCTTGTTGTCTTATTTGTATTAGACTTTATTAAATGGATTTACGTAGTGTTTGGCGCAGCCTGACCGGAGCAGGTGGGAATAGAAATAAAAAGAAGACAGAGGGGGAAATAAGAGGGGACAGAGAGAGAGACAACAACAACAACAACATAACTCCATCAGCAAATAGGTTATGTACAAATATGATACCGAAAATGATAACAAAGAAGCAGATAGTATAAATAGTATTAACACAGAAATTACAATTAACATTATTACACTACAACTGGTGCAATACAATTACCAAAATAAATAACAATCTTGATGATATATGCTATATAAAATCTAATCCATTATTAATATATAATAATAATAATTACCTCTGTTAGCAACATTATTATCGTTTCAACAATACATAAATGTAATGAATACTTGAGTTACAAAAGAAAGCAGGTAAAGGGGGGGACGGACTGTATAAACCTTTTACATTGTTATGGTAAAAATAGGTTAAGTCCCACCCATGACGGCCGCAGCAGGAGAGTAAAGTCAGCTTAACTGGGCAACAGACCAAAGTCTATACACTACTGCCACCTAACGTCTTGGAATTGCAACTACATGTAAAGTCTACTGTATAATACTTGCAAATGAGATTAAGAAGTGTAAGAAATCAACTGAACAGCATTGTTATCAATATCAGCTCACCCTTATAATGTTAAATTAAAAAAAAATTAAATTTGATCATAAAACTAATTATTATATTCATTTAGTACCGAAAATTTAATCCATTAAATACCGTTTTAGATACCCAAGTACAGGGAATTGGTACTGTATCGATTCTAAGGTGAAAAGTACTTATCCATACATAGCAACTCCACTGGCAGTGTCACTGGCAGCAACACAGCACTGGAAAACTATGACTGGAAAAAAACTTTTAATAAATATCACATTTAAGAAATGTTTTAACAGCATATTAAAATGTGGAATTGTATTAAATGTAATTCCCTTCAGTGGGTGTGCCAGTCTCATTTGGCACCCATGTCTTGGTATTTAGGTTTTCACATCACTTCAGTCTCTAACTTAATAGGAAGATGAAATCGTATTTAGCCAAAATCTAATGTATATACTGTTCTGGAATATTCTTGTTATTTACGGAAAATAAAATAATGATTATTTAATAGTGTGTCCTTTCTTGTGGTCAGCTATAGGGCCTTAAATTGTAGGCTGACCGATACCCTTTGAGGTCAAGAAAGAGCTGGGAATATGTTTCAGCGTTCGTACGGTTGCTTAAAAACCCTAAGAATGCTTGGATTTTAATGTTGTGTTTTCAAGGTTTGAAAAATGCTTGAATTTTGGGTGAAATGCTTGGAAATGTTCATCATATTTCTCGGCAGTCTGACTCAATAGGCTAATTATAAAATGGAAAAAAATGAAATAAGTTTCCTTAAAAATGAAAGCTACACACTTGATCTGTTGGCTTTGCACGAGCCCTTACATTAGGTTGTTGTCATGTATACACGGCTCTGTGTCGCCCCCAAGAGGACAGTGGTGCATCGCTCCATCATGTTGTCGTTTTAATGAACATTGGATGGAAAATTACGAATACAAACTTTGGATAAAACCTGGACCAAACCCACGTGTAGCCTGCTGCAAAGTATGCAAAAAGGAAATCCAGCTTTTTGCAATGGGAATTGAATTGAATTACCATGAATTGATTAACGTGGACCCCGATTTAAACAAGTTGAAAAACTTATTCGGGTGTTGCCATTTAGTGGTCAATTATACGGAATATGTACTGTACTGTGCAATCTACTAATAAATGTTTCAATCAATTCAATCAATCAATCAAAGCCGGCTCTCTGGAGTCATACGAAAGGTAGGCCACAGAGATTACTAGCCCTATAAATTCACTAACGTTAGCTAACGTTCTGTTTTCTAACCTTTTGGTACATGCTAGACCTAATCTGTGAGATCAGCGCTAGATTACATGTTACTTACGGACAGTTATTACGAGCTATTAAAGGAAAAAAGCGAGCGTTTGTCAATGATAAATTATAATGTTAAGAACTACCCTCAACTAAAAATCGATTTGCTATCATAGCCACAGATATAAAACTAGATATGCTTAATGAAAGGTGACTGAGGTGTTGTGAAACAAACAAAATATTTTCCTTTAATTTATTATCCTTATATTAGTGTGGAACAGTTTTGTTAATAATTGAGTGAAATTGACATTTTGAGGGTGCGTGTATTTATATCACATTATGCAGTTTACATGCTGTTCGATGTCATTGAGTGCTGTAAGTAAGAAAAAGAACAAGAAATTTGAAAAACAACACAAATGGAGACATGTTTGCAAACACCAATGACATTGAATAGTCACACTGCTTCATTTTCTATGCCCCATTCAGTTAATGATAACTGAATGTTAGGCTTAGATTTTAGCAGATTTTCCGTATTTTTCCTACAGACAGCATTTGGTGAGCTCAAACAACAAGGCTATGGATTGATTCACACTGGTTTTGTCTTTTGAAGGGTACTGGAAAATGTATCTTGAAAGTCCTTAAAAAGTGCTTGAATTTGGCCGTGGAAAAGGTGTACGAACCCTGATGTTTGAAGTAAGATTTTATATAACTCGCCATTCATTGATTCCATTGAAAGGTTCTAACCTCTTTCTACTCGTTTTCATCCGTATAGTTTTTGTTCTTCTTTTGTTTGATTTTATTGAATGAAATAAGAATGGAATTGAAATGAAATTACTCCCTGCCTTGTATGCTGAGTAAGATCTTCATCCAAGGACCTGGCGAGGAGGCTAAAGGAGGATTGGGCAGATTGGCAGAGATCCAACCAGGATCAATTTAGCCCTCAAGACTCTTACGTTGGGCTTGGAACACAAGGTATCCTATTCTACACAGATTCACTTCAAGTCATTATTCAATATGTCGATTTTTCTCGTGATGTCTTCACCACAGGCCTCGGGAGGTTTGAATGATAATGATCTCCAAGGCTGTTGGTGCCATGCTCGGACTGACAGGAGTGAGTCGATGCCAGTGAGAAATCAGAGGTTAAGCTGTCAAGTGTGGATAAAGAACAGGTGAGGATCAGGTAATCTCCTCTGACGTAAAGCCACTACACACTTTTACCTTTGTACCCTAGAAGATGTTCAACTTTATTTGAATTACTCAGGTTTTTTGTTTAAAAGAACATGCTACAAAGCAGTCCAATGTTACGGAACATAATGCTAGGCAATTCAATATTGTGTTGTCGCAGTTGACAAATCAAATATTGCTACAGTGCATCCTGAAAGTATTCACTTTTTCCACATCTTACCATTTTTGTTCCCTTAAATTTCTACAGAAAATACCTTATAATGACAATGTGAAACTTTTTTTAAATTTACTTTAAAAAAAAAAAATGTAAGCCTGTAGTTATTGCCAAAGGTGCATCAACACAGTATTGAGCAAAGGCTGTGAATATTTATGTCAAGTGACTTTTTAGTTTTTTTAGTTTCAATAAATTAGCAAAATAAATTTAAAAAAAATCACACTGTCATTATTCTCTGGAGAATTTTAAGGACAAAAATGAATTTATTCTAGTTTGGAATAACACTGTAACATAATAATGCACTGTACAATAACGTGTGGTTTTTTTTTAAGCCTGTAGTTATTGCCAAAGGTGCATCAACAAAGTATTGAGCAAAGGCTGTGAATATTTGTCATGTGACTTTTAATTTTTTTTTGTTTCAATAAATTATCAAAATAAAATAAAAAGAATCACACTGTCATTATTTTCTGTAGAATTTTTAGGACAAAAACGAATTTATTCTAGTTTGGAATAACGCTGTAACATAATAATGCACTGTACAATAACGTGTTGTTTTTTGTTTTTTTTAAGCCTGTAGTTATTGCCAAAGGTGCATCAACACAGTATTGAGCAAAGGCTGTGAATATTTATGTCATATGAATTTTTAGTTTCAATAAATTAGCAAAATAAAATAAAAAGAATCACACTGTCATTATTTTCTGTAGAATTTTGAGGACAAAAATTAATTTATTGTAGTTTTGAATAACGCTGTAACATAATAATGTACTGTACAATAACATGTGTTTTTTGTTTTTTTAAGCCTGTAGTTTTTGCCAAAGGTCCATCAACAAAGTATTGAGCAAAGGCTGTGAATATTTATGTCATGTGACTTTTTAGTTTTTTTAGTTTCAATAAATTAGCAAAATACATTTAAAAAAAAATCACACTGTCATTATTTTCTGTAGAATTTTGAGGACAAAAATGAATTTATTCTAGTTTGGAATAACACTGTAACATAATAATGCACTGTACAATAACGTGTTTTTTTTTATTTTAAGCCTGTAGTTATTGCCAAAGGTGCATCAACAAAGTATTGAGCAAAGGCTGTGAATATTTATGTCATGTGAATTTTTAGTTTTTTTAGTTTCGATAAATTAGCAAAATAAAATAAAAAAAATCACACTGTCATTATTTTCTGTAGAATTTTGAGGACAAAAATGAATTTATTCTAGTTTGGAATAACGCTGTAACAACATAATGAACTGTACAATAACTTTTGTGTGTTTTTTTAAGCCTGTAGTTATTGCCAAAGGTGCATCAACACAGTATTGAGCAAAGGCTGTGAATATTTATGTCATGTGAATTTTTGTTTTTTTTAGTTTCAATAAAATAGCAAAATAAAATAAAAAGAATCACACTGTCATTATTTTCTGTATAATTTTGGGGACAAAAATGAATTCATTCTAGTTTGGAATAACGCTGTAACATAATAATGCACTGTACAACAACGCATTTTGCACGTGTGCAACATTGTGGCATCGTAGAATCTCAACCATAATCGACACAATTCCTAATAGAAATAAGATCCACAGACTCAAAATATTACAAAAGTCAAAACCCACAAATTGCTCACCCGCAATACATTTGTGTGTGTAATAAAGACGTGTTGTTCAACCTTCTGGGGACATTTGATTTTAATTATATTTAAAGCCAAACAGGGCACTCAGTGGCCTAGTGGTTAGAGTGTCCGCCCTGAGATCGGTAGGTTGGAGTTCAAATCCCAGCCGAGTCATACCAAAGACTATAAAAATGGGACCCATAATCTCCCTGCTTGGCACTCAGCAACAAAGGGTTGGAGTTGGGGGTTAAATCACCAAAAATGATTCCCGGGCGCGGCGCCGCTGCTGCCCACTGCTCCCCAAGGGGATGGGACAAATGCAGAGGACACCACATCTAGTGTGTGTGTGACAATCATTGGTACTTTAATTTAATTTAATTTAATAAAAGTTCTTCAGTTTTTAAAACATTGTAGATTATTTTCTTTTTTTTTTAGTTTTTTTGCTCAAATTTCTCAATAAACTTCAGTCCAGAACAGAAATATTAGACTTAAAAAAATGCTTACCCTTTTGATCAGACAATGTCACAGGTTTAAATAGGTGTTATACATATTCATATTCATGTCACAGGTGAATAAAATAGCTTTTGCAAATGTGTGTTAATGGAAAACCTTAACATAATTTAATCAAAAGGCTTTCAAAGGGTTACAATAAACATTTAGTGTTTGGTATTGTTGTTTAGGGTTCAAGTTGATTGAGAAAATTAAGCAAAATTAGTAATAAGTAAAAAAAAAAAAAAAACATTTTTGGTTTTGGTTTGGGGTATTGTTGAATGACTGCAAGTGTTATGACAGAATTGGATAATTATTATTTTTTTTAATTTAAAATGAAAAATAACCATTTTAGGAAAAATCATGGATTATTGAGTAACTGATAGGCTCCAGCACTCCACACGACCCCGAACGGGACAAGCGGTATAAAATGGATGGATGGATGAGTAGCACAACAAAATATGTGGCCAAAATACAGAAAAAAATTACTAGAAACAAGACTAAAAATAAACCATTAAGTCAGAGAAATTGCAGTAAAACATCGGAATACAACATTCCTTTTAGCAGTAATTGATATGATCGCCCTCTTTCAAGTAATTCGTAGCAGCAACAAACTAGCGCAAAATAAATAATCAGAACTCTAAATGAGACTAGACATAGTCCACTAAGTCAGATAAACTGTAGTAAAACGACAAAATAGAATGTCATTATTTAATGAAATTTTGATGGGTGTGCTATCTGTGTTGTGAACTTCTGGCCCAGGGTTGCTTGAAGACCGACTTACTGCCTTTTAGGCAGTTGTCTTAAAGACAAATGCAAAATCAGCTTAAAAAAACTAAGTTAGCATATGCTAAGGTTAGCATAATAACATTCTAATATTACCATGCTAACAAATAAGTTATTAACATACTTACATGATGTCACCAATTAAGAAAATCCATGAATTTTGGGTTTAATCATAAATTAGCATACTTGCAAGATGGCGCCAAGTATCAAAGTCTATGAATTTTAGGTTGAAATTATTAAAATGAGCTAAAATGCTAGCACAAAAAGTCAAAATGCTAATGTTAGCTTGCTAACATAAGAAAAGTTAACATACTTGCAAGATGGCGCCGAATGTCAAAATGAATGAGTTTGAGGTTTTAACATATGTAGCTAAATTGCTAGCATAACATGTTAACATGCTAACATAAACAAAATACAACATTTTTTTTTACTGAAAACACAAAAAAAGTTAGCCTTTGTCCCCTGAGAGTTAATCCATGCCATTGTTGCTCTTGTGAAAATTAAGCAAAGCGAAGACAACTTTGCACAAAATATGTAATCAGAACTACTCCAAATGACAATGGAAATAGTCCACAAAGTCAAATAAATTGGAGTAAAACAGCAGAATATAATATGTCATTAAATAAATGTGATCGCCCCTCTTGCAAGTAATTCATGACATGGGCAAACTTCCACAAAAAATTTAATCCGAAAGACTCCAAATAAGAATTAAAATTTTCCACTAAAGCAGAAAAATTGCAGTAAAAGAGCAGAACACAACACGTCGTTTGATTATTGTGATCTCCCCTTTTGAAAATAATTAATAACAGGGGCAAACTTGCACACAAATAGAATCAGAACGACTCCAAACAAGACTAGAAATAGTCCATTAAGTCAGAGAAATTGCAGTAAAACATCGAAACACAACATTCCATTTACCAGTAATTGATGTGATCGCCCTCTTTCCTGTAATTAAGAGCAGCAACAAACTAGGGAAAAATAAATAATCAGAACTCTAAATGAGACTAGACATAGTCCACTAAGTCAGACAAACTGCAGTAAAACAGCAGAATAGAACATGTCATTAATTTAATGTGATTGACCCTCTTGCAAGTGATTATTAACAGCAACAGCAAAATAAATAATCAGAACGAATCCAAATGACACTGGAAATAATCCACTAGATCAGATAAATTGCAGTAAAACAGCAGAGTAGAATAATGTATGTTATTAAATGAACATGATCGCTTTTTCTGCAAATAATTAATGACAGCGGCAAACTTGCACAAAAATATAATCACAGTGACTTTAACTAAGACTGGAAATTGTCCACTAAGTCCTAGAATTTGCAGTAAAAGAGCAGTTTCATTGATGTGATCACCCCTCTTGCATGTAATTAATAACAGGAACAAACTTGTGCAAAATAATCAGAAAAGCTCCAAATGTGGCTGGAAATAGTCCAGTAAGTCAGATAATGTGCAGTAAAACTGCAAAATAGAATACATTATAACATTAAATTAATGTGATTGCCCGTCTCGCAAGTAATTAATAACCGCGGCAAAATAATAACCAGAACAACTGTAAATGCGAATGGAACTTGTCCACTAAGTCAAAGAAATATCAGTAGAATAACATTGAAACAAGCGAGGTGTAGAGCGGTCGTCTGGCTCAACCAATGGGATTAGGTTGGAGGATCACATGACAAAACAAGGCGCAGTAAAGGTGGTATTGTGGTGATCACAATAGGTGTATAGAGAGTATATTATACCATCAACAGTTCTATGACTTGTACTGTTTCTGAAGATAATTACATTAAGAGACGTCATTTGCAGTAAATATATTTAGATATTTTCTTTGTTTTTCATTCTCACACTAACTGGAATAATTACGCATGTTGTATTTGTACCCAATAAAGAGGAAAAGCAGCTTAATTGGTCACCCCTGGATGTGTGTCAAGTGCATAAGCTCTGATTGCTTTGCCATGCTTTAATTTCCACAGCTCAAAAGTAATAAAATGGTGGTGTATTAGAGGTTAAGCTGCTTTTCTGATCTTCTTTTGTTAATCTTCATCCCTCACTTAATACATACACCCTTGTCCACGCAATGACTTCTATGACCCTGAAGGCTATTACACAAAAAAGTTTAAGGCTGGGCCAAAACAAAAATAGACTAGACATTGTACGCGTGTGAGATCATGTGATCCTTGTATCTTAATGCTTAATAGAAAATTCCCAAGGAAATTTTGATGGGTGTGCTTATTGCCTTTTGGGCAGTTGTTTTAAAGACAAATACAAAATCAGCTTAAAAAAAACTAAGTTAGCATATGCTAAGGTTAACATACTAACAAGATTCTAATATTACCATGCTAACAAATAAGTTATTAACATACTTACATGAAAATTAGCATACTTGCAAGATGGCGCCAAGTATCAAAATCTATGAATTTCAGGTTGAAATGATTAAAATGAGCTAATATGCTAATTCAAAAAGTCAGAATGCTAACATAAGAAAAGTTAACATACTTGCAAGATGGCGCCAAGTGTCAAAATTCATGATTTTTGAGGTTTTAACACATGTAGCTAAATTGATAGCATAACATGCTAACATGCTAACATTAACCTGTAAACATGGGAACAGTTAGCATACTTATGACAATGCGCCAAGTGTCACAATCTATGATTTTTAGTTTTACATGAGCTAAAATGAAGCAGAAAACGTTAGCAATAGCTCAATAAATCCATTCTTAGTATGTTGCAAGTAATTTTGGTTTTAAACATAAATTAGCATACTTGCAAGATGGCGCCAATTTTTTTAAATCTACGAATTTCAGGTTGAAATGATTAAAATGAGCTAAAACGCTAGCACAAAAAGTCAGAAGCTAACATAAAAAAAGTTAACATACTTGCAAGATGGCGCCAAATGTCAAAATTCATGATTTTGAGGTTTTAACACATGTAGCTAAATTGCTAACATAAAATGTTGACATGCTAACATTAACATGTAAACATGGGAACAGTTAGCATACTTATGAGAATACGCCAAGTATCACAATCTATGATTTTTAGTTTTACATGAGCTAAAATGAAGCAGAAAACGTTAGCAATAGCTCAATAAATCCATTCTTAGTATGTTGCAAGTAATTTTGGTTTTAAACATAAATTAGCATACTTGCAAGATGGCGCCAATTTTTTTAAATCTACGAATTTCAGGTTGAAATGATTAAAATGAGCTAAAACGCTAGCACAAAAAGTCAGAAGCTAACATAAAAAAAGTTAACATACTTGCAAGATGGCGCCAAATGTCAAAATTCATGATTTTGAGGTTTTAACACATGTAGCTAAATTGCTAACATAACATGTTGACATGCTAACATTAACATGTAAACATGGGAACAGTTAGCATACTTATGAGAATGCGCCAAGTATCACAATCTATGATTTTTAGTTTTACATGAGCTCAAATGAAGCAGAAGACGTTAGCAGTAGCTCAATAAATGCACTCTTAGTGTGTTGCAAGTAAAAAAGTAACATCAATTGTACACTAATGCTACTTTATATTTGACAAAGTGTTATTATTAGCTTCCGACTTTCGCTGATGTAATCAGCATTATCTCCTTTTCCATAAAAGGTATCACCTAGTCACCTTGTGCTCAGCGCTGACCTCCTCCAATTGAATTAACTCCACCCTATTAGTGGTTAAACCAGGGTGAGCAGCCTACGGTGGAGACGCACACTCGGGATAAAAGTGCCGGGTCACGGCTCTGCCCGCTCTAACCCGGACTCTCACACACTTTCTTTCTCTCCCGGAGTATTGTGAAGTGAATTAATTAACTCATATCATATTTTGCTTATGGTAAAGATTTACATCCAACTTGGAGAAGGCAAACCACCAAGTTGAATTAAACAGTGGTATTTCAGTTTGAGCACATAATAAGATAAAGCCCTTAGTTTGATATTCGCATTTGGATTGGATCTCGTAGGAAAAGAGGCTCTAATTGGGACTTCGTAATGCAGAAGTGATAGCCATATCCTTGAGAAGAGACTACCTGTCTAGCTCAACGCCAACATTTAAATTATGTTGTTTTCCAGACGAACATCTCCTTTTATGGTCAGGATGTGCTCTCCTGACTTAGCACACACAGAGACAGGAAGGAGGAATATAAAACTGATGTTTTGGCTTCTCCAAGTGAGGGGAGACATATCTTTTTTACTTTCTCCTCCAGGCGCTGCAGCCCTGAATAATGACGCTGGCTTGTAGTAAAGCAACTTTTGGTTCAGTAAAGCGTCGCCGACGTCTCTTTTGATCCAGCCGCACCGCCGTGTCATCCTTCTGTCTGGATGAGGATGACAAGACCGGAAATAGACTTCAAAGGTTGCGTAAATTTGGAAATGACAATACAAAAGGTGGAGTGTAAAAAACCGAGATACTTCTGGATAAGGGCCATAGTCCTAAACCTATTCGAAATCGCCTTGATACCACCTGTTATCTTTTTTGTGCGATATTGTACAATACTACGAATCAAATCATAGTAAGCCACATCAAATAATAACAGTCACATTAGACCACAGACAAAAGCTGAAATGGTTTGTCCTAAGAATGGTCCAAATCACTCTGGGCATCCCTGATTTGGACCATTCAGACAAAAGCTCAAATGGTTTGTCCTAATAATGGTCCAAATCATGAGTGCCCAGACTCTGGGCATCCCTGATTTGGACCATTCAGACAAAAGTTGAAATGGTTTGTCCTAATAATGGTCCAAATCATGAGTGCCCAGACTCTGGGCATCCCTGATTTGGACCATTCAGACAAAAGCTCAAATGGTTTGTCCTAATAATGGTCCAAATCATGGGTGCCCAGACTCTGGGCAGCCCTGATTTGGACCATTCAGACAAAAGTTGAAATGGTTTGTCCTAATAATGGTCCAAATCGACTCTGGGCAGCCCTGATTTGGACCATTCAGACAAAAGTTGAAATGGTTTGTCCTAATAATGGTCCAAATCATGAGTGCCCAGACTCTGGGCATCCCTGATTTGGACCATTCAGACAAAAGCTCAAATGGTTTGTCCTAATAATGGTCCAAATCATGGGTGCCCAGACTCTGGGCAGCCCTGATTTGGACCATTCAGACAAAAGTTGAAATGGTTTGTCCTAATAATGGTCCAAATCATGAGTGCCCAGACTCTGGGCATCTCTGATTTGGACCATTCAGACAAAAGCTGAAATGGTTTGTCCTAAGAATGGTCCAAATCAGTGCTGCTCAGACTCTGGGCAGCCCTGATTTGGACCATTCAGACAAAATCTGAAATGGTTTGTCCTAATAATGGTCCAAATGGACTCTGGGCACCCCTGATTTGGACCATTCAGACAAAAGCTGACATGGTTTGTCCTAATAATGGTCGAAATGAGGGATTTGGACAATCCAGACAAAAGCTGAAATAGTTTGTCCTGATAATGGTCCAAATCGACTCTGGGCACCCCTGATTTGGACCATTCAGACAAAAGCTGACATGGTTTATCCGGATATTGGTCCAAATCATGGGTGCCCAGAGTCAGAGTCTTTGGACCATTATTGGGACAAACCACTTCAGCTTTTGTCTGTGGTCTATTGTGACTGTTATTATTTGATGTGGCTTACTATGATTTGATTCGTAGTATCATACAATATCGCACAAAAAAGATAACAGGTGATAATTGGATTTTTTTGAAACTTTGTAGAAAACAAAAAGGTAAAAAAAGACAAGAAGTAGGAAATAACTTTGTGTCAGCTTTTTGTAATAGGTGACAAAGTTTATTATTGTTAGGTAGTAGTATCAAAATGTGAGCTTTTCTTTTCCAAGATGACGTCGCTGTACTGGCTGCTGGTTGCAGGAGCTTTTTGCTCTTTTGTTGTCTTTTCTGTCCGTTGTGTTTTTAATGTTTTGTTCATGTGTTTTTTTCCTTATTTGTTGTGGACTTTTTGTATCTGCACTGCAAATACATCATTTCCCCATTGTGTGATAAATAGTTTATCCTAAAATAACCCTCATCAACCTGTGAAAAAATTTGGATTTGATTGGAAATAATATAAGTAATGAGTAACTTCTGATACCGATATTGGAGCCTTGAGTATTGGCGGATACCGATATTACTCCAATACGATATCAGCGCGAATCATAGATACTTTTTTTTAATTTTATAGTGTGAAATTATATGAAAAACACCAACCTTCTGATTGACTTATGCTGTCTTTAAATGTAAGTGGGGTGGCAATTCATTTTTGGCAACATCTAGGGGTCACAATAGTTGATTAAGATAAGCGCATGATGCAGTAAGTTGAATGATGTGGACACGTTTGTTACTGGATATTTTCTAATATGCTTGGAGACTTTTTAGCTAATTATGTATGTTTAGACCTAAAAAAATAATTGATTTTGATAATTGCCGTCATCTTAGATATATGTTAAAGTAAAGTATCAATGATTGTCACACACACACTAGGTGTGGCGAAATTATTCTCTGCATTTGACCCATCACCCTTGATCACCCCCTGGGAGGTGAGGGGAGCAGTGAGCAGCAGCGGTGGCCGCGCCCGGGAATCATTTTTGGTGATTTAACCCCCAATTCCAACCCTTGATGCTGAGTGCCAAGCAGGGAGGTAATGGATCCCATTTTTATAGTCTTTGGTATGACTCGGCCGGGGTTCGAACTCACAACCTACCGATCTCAGGGCGGACACTCTAACCACTAGGCCAGTGGTTCTCAAATGGGGGTATGCATAAAGGGGTACGTGAGATTTTTTTTTAATATTCTAAAAATAGCAACAATTCAAAAATCTTTATAAATTTAAATAAAAACCTATCTTTTTTTCCAAATAGTTCAAGAAATACCACTACAAATGAGCAATATTTTGCACTGTTATAATTTAATAAATCAGAAACTGATGACATAGTGCTGTATTTTACTTCTTTATCTCTTTTTTTCAACCAAAAATGCTTTGCTCTTATTAGGGGGTACTTGAATTTAAAAAAAATTCACAGGGGTACATCCCTGAAAAAAGGTTGAGAACCACTGCACTAGGCCACTGAGTAGGTCTGTTACCTTCTCATATGTTAGTATGCATTACTGATTTTATTTGTATAAATTAAAATTCATGGGTTTTGAGACATGTCTCCCTTTTGCAAGCACGCCAACTGCTCCAACAATCTAACGTTAGCACGCTAACATTTTATGCTAGCTTTTTAGCTTCAATCCACCAGATGTTCACAGCACACTCAGCAGGCCCATCAAAATGTTTGTTATTAGTATCATTGACAAATGTGGTCTTTTAGACTGCAGTATTGTTCAATGAAGGACGCTTATTACGTACATTATACTGTATATAGCTTGTGTGCTATTGTTTGCTCAGCTGTTGTGTAGCCTATAGACTACCATGTTAACCTTTTGTAAATGATTCTAGTCAAATAAAAGAAAACACCAAATGTGTGTGTTTATTGGAGGACATTTAGATCTTAACTGGCTGTCCAGCTTTGCACAAGTAAACACTCTGCATGAGTGCTTGTATCGGTATGTGGATCTGATTTTTTTAGATGCCAGCCAATATCTTCCGATACTTTTTTTTCTTTTTTTCTTTCCCAATATTACACTAGGGAAGGGATTCCTCTGGCACCTTTCCTGGGTGGATCTCGTGTGAAAGGAAAGTGGGGCAGGGGTTAATCATTTTGCATTTTTGTGGGTGGTATAGCTCGGTTGGCAGAGTGACCGTGCCAGCAACTTGAGGGTTCCAGGTTCGATCCCCGCTTCCGCCATTCTAGTCACTGCCGTTGTGTCCTTGGGCAAGACACTTTACCCACCTGCCCCCAGTGCCACCCACACTGGTTTAAATGTAACTTAGATATTGGGTTGCACTATGTAAAAGTGCTTTGAGTCTCTAGACAAAAGCGCTATATAAATATTATTCACATTTTAATATAAATATAATATAAATACATTTTAAGATATTCCAACACCCTACTGCCGTCTGGTGGCTCAAGTGCATAGTGCAACCCCCCCATTCGTCACGTTTCTTGTGTCAGGTGAACTGCAACGAACGGGGCCATATGAATCCGCTTCCTACTATAGACCGATATCAACATGGGATCGGGACACCCTTATAATTAAGTAATGCTGACATGGCACAAATCCTATATGAGGAGAAAAAGACGCAGATGACAACAGTGTATTACACCTGGCATCCTTCCATTCTGTATGATTTCGTATAAGCACCATTTTATTTCGATACAACAATCAGTTGACCATTACAATAATAAGGTGCCTTGACAATAAAATGTCAAAACTGAAGAAAAACATACTATTTTCTCAAAGTATACTAAATTTGAGCTGAATCCAACTAAAACTGTGGTGACTATCAAGAGGTATCATCGCCAACATGGCGACTGAAGGCTGACTGAACACAGTTTGCGTTCAGTGAAAGGGTTTACAGCAGTGGTTCTTAACCTGGGTTCGATCGAACCCTAGGGGTTCGGTGAGTCGGGCTCAGGGGTTCGGCGGAGGTCAAAACACACCCGACTCATCGTGTAAATAAAAACTTCTCCCTATCGGCATATTACGGATACGGCAACAGCAGAAGTCACACTGATTTGCAGGTGTGTAATATGTTGTGAGTTTATGCACTGTGTTGGTTTTGTTGTTTGAACAAGGTGATGTTCATGCACGGTTCATTTTGTGCACCAGTAATAAAACATGGTAACACTTTAGTATGGGGAACATATTCACCATTAATTATTTGCTTATTAACATGCAAATGATTACATATTGGCTCTTAACTAGTCATTATTAAGTACTTATTAATGCCTTATTCGGCATGGCCTTATTATAACCCTAACCCTGGCCCTAACCCTCTAACCCTAACCCTAACCAAATAACTCAAAATTAAGTCTTTGTTACTTAGAATATGTTCCCCATACTAAAGTGTTACCAACAACATATAACTTTGTCTTGAATTTGAAAAAAACCAAAACATTTTATTTTTCACTAAAGAAGGGTTCGGTGAATGCGCAAATGAAACTGGTGGGGTTCGGTATCTCCAACAAGGTTAAGAACCACTGGTTTACAGTAATGTGGGCATAGACAGTCACAACAAGGTGGACCCGGTACCACGTTAGGTCAAATGAGGAGTAGACCCCCCGTCCCTCACACGTTGCTCTCCTTTGGAATTGGCTGAGTGAAGGACGGGCTGCCGCTGCCGAGGCTGCTGGGAAAGAAGTGGGGTATGTACGGCATGACCGCCATCAGAGGACTGGTCAGCGGCGTCTCAGCGGACGGCGTCATGGGGATAACGACGTCGTCCTGGTCCCACACGTGGAAGGCATTGGGGTGCGAGTGGCTGAGGGAAGGTGGGATCTGAAGGAGACTGACGCCTTCCACCTCGCCGTCTTTTTGCACGTCCTCTTCGAACGGACCCAGCAAACAGTCTGTGGACACATGATGAAAGGTCACTTTTGCATATTTGGTGGCGTTTTCTACTCACCCCAGACTGGGTTTACTCTCGGACTGTAGTATGTTAAAGTACCAATGATTGTCACACACACACTAGGTGTGGTGAAATTTGTCCTCTGCATTTGACCCATCCCCTTGTTCACCCCCTGGGAGATGAGGGGAGCAGTGGGCAGCAGCGGTGGCCGCGCCCGGGAATCATTTTTGGTGATTTAACCCCCAATTCCAACCCTTGATGCTGAGTGCCAAGCAGGGAGGTAATGGGTCTCATTTTTATAGTCTTTGGTATGACTCGGCCGGGGTTTGAACTCACAACCTACCGATCTCAGAGCGGACACTCTAACCACTAGGAGCATACATGATGAGATTATTAGAGAATACTAAAGGGGCCCTGTTATGCAAAACTAACTTTTCTTACATATTGGTACCTGTTTTTGTGTATTTGGGATCTGAATAAGTCCCCAAAAATCTGAACTTGAACAGTGGATGCATTACGGACATACACTATATTGCCAAAAGTATTTGGCCACCCATCCAAATGATCAGAATCAGGTGTCCTAATCACTTGGCCCGGCCACAGGTGTATAAAATCAAGCACTTAGGCATGGAGACTGTTTCTACAAACATTTGTGAAAGAATGGGCCGCTCTTAGGAGCTCAGTAATTTCCAGCGTGGAACTGTCATAGGATGCCACCTGTGCAACAAATCCAGTCCTGAAATTTCCTCGCTCCTAAATATTCCAAAGTCAACTGACGGCTTTATTATAAGAAAACGGAAGAGTTTGGGAACAACAGCAACTCAGCCAGGAAGTGGTAGGCCACGTAAACCGACAGAGAGGGGAGCGCATAGTGCAAAGAGGTCTCTGACTTTCTGCACAGTCAGTTGCTTCAGAGCTCCAAACTTCATGTGACCTTCCAGTTAGCCCACGTACAGTACGCAGAGAGCTTCATGGAATGGGTTTCCATGGCCGATCAGCTGCATCTAAGCCATACATCACCAAATCCAATGCAAAGCGTGGGATGCAGTGGTGTAAAGCACGTCGCCACTGGACTCTAGAGCAGTGGAGACGCCTTCACTGGACTGATGAATCACGCTTTTCCATCTGGCAATCTGATGGACGAGTCTGGGTTTGGAGGTTGCCAGAAGCACGGTAGAGGAGGAATTATGGTGTGGGGTTGTTTTTCAGGAGTTGGCCCCTAAGTTTCAGTGAAAGGAACTTTGAACGCTCCAGGATACCAAAACATTTTGGACAATTCCATGCTCCCAACATTGTGGGAACAGTTTGGAGCGTGCCCCTTCCTCTTCCAACATGACTGTGCACCAGTGCACAAAGCAAGGTCCATAAAGACATGAATGACAAAGTCTGGTGTGGATGAACTTGACTGGCCTGCACAGAGTCCTGACCTGAACTCAATAGAACACCTTTGGAATGAATTAGAACGGATACTGAGAGCCAGGCCTTCTCGACCAACAGCCTTACCAGAAGAGTTGAAGCTGTAATAGCTGCAAAAGGTGAACCGACATCATATTGAACCCTATGGGTTAGGAATGGGATGGCACTTCAAGTTCATATGTGAGTCAAGGCAGGTGGCCAAATACTTTTGGCAATATAGTGTATTTATAAAACAATCTAGCCTTCCTTCATTCTTCCGGGAAATTAATTTGCAATGTTTTTCCAATTAGTGATGTCAGCGGACATCTCCATATATGGTCAAGATGTATCTAAAGTGCTTTGTGCGAGTCCACCAATGTAGTCAATAAGTTCCTTCTTTTTCTCTATCTTTTTGTTGTGGGGCAGACTGGCTCCTACATGTACATGCATCCTGCGCTGTGGCCATTTCTAATACAAATTTGCGTCAGTAGACTCGCTATGTAAGCGCTAAAAAGTACAACAAGGATGGCGGCGAGAAGACGCTGTCGAAGTGGAACCACGTAAACAATACCGCCCACAAAACGGTTCAGAAAGCGGCTTGAAAACAGTTCGTAAAACAAAATCCATCTGAAATTTGGACCAAAGAACTACCATTACATGTCATGTAGACCAAGTGTTTTAAATGTAGAAAAATAATCAAAATGAGCCTTTTAAAGTTCAAAAGATTCAGTACATGTATTTTTTCCCTGTCAAAACAGAAAGAATGAATACATTAAGTAAGAAAAGATTAACAACTTTATTGACGCATATTATTTCCAGGCTTTTAAGGGCCATTAAACCATGCAGCGGGCCAGATCTGGGCCCGGACCTTGAGTAAGACACCTGTCCTTTAAATCAGTGGTCCCCAACCTTTTTGCAACTGCGGACCGGTCAACGCTTGAAAATTTGTCCCACGGACATTAAAAAATACAATCATGCGTGCTTACGGACTGTATCCCTGCAGACTGTATTGATCTATATTGATATATAATGTAGGAATCAGAAATATTAATAACAGAAAGAAACAACCCTTTTGTGCGAATGAGTGTGAATGGGGTTGGAGGTTTTTTGGGTTGGTGCACTAATTGTAAGTGTATCTTGTGTTTTTTATGTTGATTTAATTTTTGAAAATTAAAAAATAATATTTCTTGTGCGGCCCGGTACCATTCGTGGCCCGGTTGTAGGGGACCACTGCTTTAAATAGATAAACAAACGAAATATGCATTTGCACTTTTCTGTCATGCTCATGCATTGCTAGGTTTGTTGTGACCCCAGGGTGCAGGAGACAGGGGGCGATGTGCAGGCAATACAATATTTAGTTCAGGGGTGTCAAACTCATTGCAGATCGAGGGCCACATGGGCAAAAATCTACTCCCAAGTGGGCCGTACTGGTAAAAATCACGGCACGATAACTTAAAAATAAAGACAACTTCAGATGGTTTTCTTTGTTTAAATATAGAACAAGCACATTCTGAAAATGTACAAATCATAATGTTGTTGTTTAGGTTTTTTTTACACTTACATGTTGCGGTTAACAGTATTCTATCTTTACTTATACCTTCTGAATAAATTATGTGATAATGTTCATCAGTCAACTCATTGGTGTTAATTTTCAATCTATCAAGATAAAAAAAATATATATATATATATATCAAAATCTAATTACAGGATGTTATTTATGTAGTTTGCTCATTTTCCTCGACTTGAGCACTAACATCATGCGTTTTTGTTTTTTTTACATGTTTAGCATCATCTACAACAGTGTTTTTCAACCACTGTGCCGCGGCACACTAGTGTGCCGTGAGATACAGTCTGGTGTGCCGTGGGAAACTATGCAACTTCACCTAATTGGTCCAAAGAATATTTTTTGCAAATCAATAATTATCATCTGCAAATAATTCCTTTGTGTTTGTGCTGTGTAGAGCTTGGCAGGGTAACCATGTAATACTCCATGTCAGTAGGTGGCAGCAGGTAGTTCATTGCTTTGTAGAAGTCAAAATGCGTCGAGGATGGTTTGTCGTGATCCCAATATGCAGAGCACAGCGGGAGACGGCGTGCAGGTAAAATGGTATGTAATGATTAAACCAAAAATGAACAAAAGGGAAAGGAAAAGGCACTGAAGCATAGGGATGGCTATGCAAAACGAAAGTAAAACTGAACTTGCTACATGGTAAACAAAAACAGAATGCTGGACGACAGCAAAGACTTACAGCGTGTGGATCAGAGACGGCGTCCACAAAGTACATCCGTACATGACATGACAATCAACAATGTCCCCACAAAAAAAGGATAGCGTACGCACAACTTAAATAGTCTTGATTGCGAAGACAAAGCAGGTGCGGGCAATAGCACTCAAAGGAAGGCGTGAAGCTGCTACAGGAGAACACCAACGAAACAGGAAAGGTCACCAAAATAACAGCGCAAGACAGGAACTAAAGCACTACACACAGGAAACGACAACAAACTCAAAATAAGGCAAGACAACCTGGTGGATTTTCATTTTTTAACCTTTTCTTTATGGAAAAAAAGGTTGAAAAACACTGATCTACAAAGATACAAAGAATTGCTATTGCGACATCTAGTGGACACATTTAGAACAGCATTTTCTTTCATTCAAAAATTTCGGCTCATTTTTATACTTAGCAAACTCGGATAAAACCTGTTTGCGGGCCTGATCCGTACGTTTGACACCACTGATTTAGTTGTTTAACAGAAGGAGCTCAGCAATCAAGCAACATTGTCCATAACCAGGGCAATCTTCGGCTTGTAGACAAGCCTGATTGGCAACCACGAACATGTGTGCTCAGGTTGCCATGTGTAAAAAGAAGTTCAATACATTAACTTTGATGACAAGTGGCGACACACTTTTGGAAGATGTGTGACACATAAAAAAGCAGCAGAAAGCCGAAGAAAAGGCAAAACAAAGAACACTGAAAACATTGAAAGATTGTTTTATTTTTTTTGCCGCAAGTTTGTGAAAAAGGGACGCAATCAGGGACGCTAGACTGCAACGATCACATATAAAGCCCGCGGAGGGACGAGTTAATCCTTCGACGATAGCTAAAAGGAGGTCTTGTGTGATTGGCTTGACGCGGTTTGCCATTCAAACGCAGAATATTTTGTCCCACAAAATAATAGATACAAAGAAAAATCCCTCACAACGAGGTTCTCTTTATTCGGGATACTAAAACATCTTCCACTTGCATTTGTCTTTCAAACTTTTTTTGTGTGTTCATTATTCTCTTAAATGAGTGGCCACATTTTACTTCCTTGTATATGTCTTAACAAGAACATTGAACTCAATAAAATACAAAATAGAAAATATTCTTCTTCTGCGCGGGTGTCAAACTCAAGGCTCGGGGGCCAGATGTGAATCATAACATGCGTCAATAAAATACTGCTAAATGTAATTGTTCTTTCTGTTTTGACAGTAAAAAAACAACACAACAAATGCCTTTACTGAATGCAATTACACCGTTAATATTATTATCATACGTTCAAACCTTTTTTTGGTAAACTAAAAAAATAGGTACTTAAATATCTGCTTGACTTGTCATTTCAAAGCAAGATATGCATCAAGTTGTACATTGTAAAAATTAAAATTGGGTAACACTTTAGTATGGGGAACATATTCTAAGTAACAAATACTTAATTTAGAGTTATTTGGACACTAGGGGAGCATATAAGGGTTAGGGTTAGGGTTACTAATGAGCAATAATTCTGAGGTTATTGAGGGAAGACTCTTAGTTAATGGCTTACTGGTTGTATAATAAGGCCATGCAGAATAAAGCATCAATAAGTACTTAATAATGACTACCGGTAATTAAGAGCCAATATGTTACTAATTTGCATGTTAATAAGCAACTAATTAATGGTGAATATGTTCGGGACAAGCGGTAGAAAATGGATGGATGGATGTTCCCCATACTAAAGTGTTACCGAAAATTGATTTTACGGTAGAAAACTCACAGCTCAGTTGCCAGAATTATATCTTTAAAAACAGGTTTTCAGTTTAAAGTAAAACACCATAAAAACAACATTCCCTACATTTACGGTTAAAAACAAAACTGGATTTTTACAGTTTTTTTCCATTGACAATAATATTGTCATGATTCTCTATGACTGCCTCGGACTGGTGTTTATTGTTTCTTTAGTTCCTGTAGTATTTCCAGTGCAGTCAGTCTCCTCACTCATCTTTGCACTGACCTATGCATTAACCTGATCACAAACCGTTTAACAACCCAGATAAAGGTGCACGTACAGTCAAAATAAATTGCAAGATTAATTTGCGTACAATGCAATATTTTTTTATGTATTAAGCATATCATTTTTGACAGTTTTAGTATAAACATTGGCAAATAATGAAGCCTGTATGACTACATTAGTGGAGGTTTAGGGACAGAAATAGACGGATTACCTGTGATATCCAGCATGAGGTCTTTGATGAGGTGACCCACAATAGCATAAGCCACAGCGACCACGACCACGGCAGCCATGACGAGGTAAATCATCGATTTTGGTAGCTGGATGAGGTCCCTTGAAGGGGGCTTGTACTCCTTATAAAGGGGATTCGCATTCTGGACCAAATACTGGAATAAAGGTCCTCCTCCTTCTGTGTTGTTAAAGCTCTCCATGTTCCCAAAGTTAGTTCATCCAATTCAAAATAATTAATTCATCAACGTTATAATGTGTACCCACCTTAAAAAAAAAAAAAGATATAGTCAAGGTTTGACAAAGTACAGGGAATGAAAATAAGTCTACCCACCTTTCCATTTTATGGAAGTTCACATGCTTCTTCACAAACTATCCGAGTTTCATCCTGGAACCTTTCTGTGTGTTTCTGCAATGTGTCCTCTACCCTGAAGTAATCCAGACTGACTGCAGGCAACTAGAACACATAAGAAGGAGAGAGACAGAAAGGAAGGAAGGGATTACAATTCCAATCAACAAGCCCCTCATCCCATCACATCCCAGACCCCACAGATTAGCCCACTTCAGTCTCACTTCAGTGCTCCCGTGGCCTTTAAAATTCACACAAAATGATGCAAAATAATATTTCAACATTGGCGGGCAACGATTAAAATGTTGGTATTGATCCGATACCAAGTAAACACAGGACCGCTATTGCAGATAGCACCACTGATAACAATACTTTTTAAAAATGATTTTGAATGTAATTTGTTGATCATAATTACAATCAGAATAAAACACAGAGATGACTAAAAAAAAAGTATTTTTTTATGATCAAACTTATTTGTCATTAATTAAACAATACAGTATATAAATACAACACTATAAAAAAATCAGAATAAAACATCTCGAGAAACAAAAGGTGACTAAAAATATACATTTTTCATAAGCAAACTTATTTATGATCAATTTAACAATATATACATACAGCAATACAGTAATTACAATCAGAATTAAACACATAGAGGAACAAAAGGCGAATAAAAATGTAATTTTATGATCAAACTTATTTGTGATTAATGAAACAATATATAAATACATCACTATAAAACAATGTCATAATTACAATCAGAATATAACACATAGAGAAACAAAAGGTGACTAAAAATATTTTTTTTTCATAAGCAGACTTATTTATGATCAATTTAACACTATATAAATACAATGATGTAATAATTACAATCAGAATAAAACAAATAGAGAAACGAAAGGGCGAATAAAAAAATTGTACGGAAACTTATTTGTGATCAATTTGACAATATATAAATACACCAATATAGTAATTACAATCAGAATGAAACACATAGAGGAACAACAACAATTTAATTTTATAAGCAAATGTATTTGTGATGAATTCAACAATAAGTAAATACAACACTATAAAACAATATAATAATTACAATCAGAATAAAACATCTAGAGGAAAAAAAAGGTGACTAAAAATGTATATTTTTCATAAACAAACTTATTTATGATCAATTTAACAATATATAAATACAACGATGCAATAATTAAAATCAGAATAAAACTGAGAAACACAAGGCGAATACAAAAAATTATAAGGAAACTTATTTGTGATCAATTTAAAAATATGTAAATACAGCAATATAGTAATTACAATCAGAATAAAACCCTAGAGAAACAAATGGTGACTAAAAATATATATTTCTCATTAGCTTATTTATGATCAATTTAACAGTATATAAATACAACGATGTAATAATCAAAATCAGAATAAAACAAATAGAGAAACGGAAGGCGAATAAAAAAATTATACGGAAACATATTTGTGATCAATTTGACAATATGTAAATACAGCAATATAGTAATTACAATCAGAATTAGATACATAGAGGAACAAAAGGCGAATACAATTTTAATTTTATGATCAATCTAATTTGTGATTAATTTAAGAATATATAAATACAAAACTATAAAACAATGTCATAATTACAATAAGAAAATACAACTTCTAGAGAAACAAAAGGTGACTAAAAATATATATTTCTCATAAGAAAACTTATTTATGAACAATTTAACAATATATAAATACAATGATGTAATAATTAAAATCAGAAAGAAAATATAGAAACAAAAGGCGAATAAAAAAAATATAGGGAAACTTGTGATCAATTTAACAATATATAAATACAGAAATATAGTACATACAATCAGAATTAAACACATAGAGGAACAAAAGGCGAATACAAATTAAATTTTATGATCAAACTTATTTGTGATTAATTAAACAATATATAAATACAACATTATAAAACAATGTATTAATTACAATCAGAATAAAACACCTAAAGAAACAAAAGGTGACTGAAAATATATATTTTTCATAAGCAAACTTATTTATGATCAATTTAACAATATATAAATACAACGATGTAAGAATTAAAATCAGAATAAAACAAATAGAGAAACGAAAGGGCGAATAAAAAAATTATAATGAAACCTATTTGTGATTAATTTAACAATATATAAATATAGTAATTACAATCAGAATTAAACACATAGAGGAACAAAAGGCGAATAAAATCTACATTTCCTAAGCAAATTTATTTGTGATTAATTTAACAATACATATGCAATAATGTACTAAAACAATCAGAATAAAACACATAGAGAAACAAAAAGCTGATGAAATATATATTTTCATTCAGCAAATGTATTTGTGAAATATAAAACAATGTACAAATGTCAACAACATATTACAATTGTTCCCTTTTATTTCATACAATTGTTTGAGCAAAATCAAGCCAACAGTGCAGAAACGGCTAAACAATAATATTGGCGCGCAGTCCAAAACTTTTAGTTTGTTGCCAACCCGAAACGTGTAACTATAACAACATGAACACTACAAAAAATGATATTTGTGAAGAGAACAGAAAAATATCAATCACATCACACTAGAATCGATCCAATACTGCCATCTGTAGGCTGCAGCTTGGATCGATCCGCACACCACGAAGAAAGTATTGGACATGACTGCAACGATTTAAGAGTCATTTGCATTTATTTTCGTTCATAATATTTAAATGATTTCAAAGACGGACTACATCAGGGGTCCCCAAACTTTTTTCACTTTATCGATGGAAACATGCATCTTTAGACAATATGAGCGGCTAGGAGACACCGACAGTAACAAGCGGTAGAAAATGGATTAGAAAGGACAAATGTAAAAAAATTTTAAAAATCATCTTTTTTAAACTTGGGACTTCCCGTGGGCCGGATTTTGGACGCTGGCCGGCCGTATTTTGTGGACCCCTGGACCACATTGTTCGACAGGTGACAATTAAAAACACCACATTGGTAACATTATTACTTAACAGTAATTTCAATAATGTGTTTCCAGTGTTTGAATGAAAGTTTTTAGAACACCGCCGCTGAAGACAGCAGCAAGTTGACAACAAAGCTTGTTAGCAATTAGCCGCTAGCAGGTAGGTAATCATGTCGTATTCACAGGTATTATTAAGACTTATTGTCGTGTATTTTGTTGAAGAGAAAACGTTATTTATTTTGTTTTCAGTGTTTGGTCAATAAAGTTCATTACACCACTGAAGACAGCAGCAGGCATGAGTTATTGATACAATGTGCACAACCTAGCTAGTTAGCATTTAGCCGCAAACAGGTAGGTAATAATGTTGTTTTCATATATAACATTGAGCCTTATTACAGTGTGTTTTCTTCAACAATAACGTCATTTCATTATTTTGTTTTCAGAGTTTAATCAATAAAGCTTTTACATCACTAAAGACAGCAACAGGCACGAGCAGGTAGGTAATGGTTTCATATTCACACTTTTTGTTCAAGTTTTGTCATTTTCACCAAGTTATTTGTACACGCTGAGGGTTTCCACGTTCTGACCGACTAACGTTTATCTTCAACAATCATAGCTTCCGGTTGAATATTCTAGACTAGTGGTTTTCACCAAGTACCACCTTAGAAAAAACTTGGCTCTCCAAGTACCACCTTATTAGGACTAACATTACATTACTGTAGCGTACTAGGCCTAAGTATTCATTATGGGGACGGCGTGGCGCGGTCGGGAGAGTGGCCGCGCCAGCAACCTGAGGGTTCCTGGTTCGATCCCCAGCTTCTACCAACCGAGTCACGTCCGTTATGTCCTTGAGCAAGACACTTCACCCTTGCTCCTGATGGGTCGTGGTCGTGGCCGCCATCAGTGTGTGAATGTGGAAATAGTGTCAAAGCGCTTTGAGTACCTTGAAGGTAGCAAAAGCGCTAAATGGTAAATAGTAAATGGGTTATACCAGGGGTGCTCATTACGTCGATCGCGATCTACCGGTCGATCGCGGAGGTTGTGTCAGTCGTTCGCCAGCCAGGCATTAAAAAAATAGTCCTAAAAATGAGCGATCATAAATCTTCACTATGACGTCACTTTCGTCACTTGATTGACATTCACGGCACCCGAGGGTCTTCTGAGATGACGCTGGCTGCTGCCAGCTCATTATTAAGAAAAAATTACAGACAGGAAGGCGAGAAACACTTTTTATTTCAACAGACTCTGGCACCGTACCTGTCGTCAAAACTCCAAAGACCGACTGCACAGTTCCTGCCTTCACAATAAAAGCTCTGCTTCATCCTGCCTGCGCTAAGACTCTCAGAAAGCTGGCCTGCACAAGCTAGCAGGCTACGGAGTTTGCCGCCAATGTATTTCTTGTAAAGTGTATACAAAGGAGTATGGAAGCTGGACAAATAAGATGACAAAAACCAACCATTTTCATGTGGTATTGGACAGAAAGGAGGACTTTTTTTCTCCTCCATTTGAAAATGCGGACGTTATCAGCACCACTGTCTGAAGTCATCAGAATCAGGTAATGGGTGAGGGCCGACATCCGGGCAACTGAGCTACATACGGGTTCTTTGAGCCATAGCAACGAGACTGGCGTTGAAAACAAACCGTTGCCATTACCCTTTAACCTGTCGACCTACGCTGGTTAAACCCGTCATTCTGCCTCCAAAATGCCGAAAAACTGTGTTGTTTTTGGTTGTGCTAACCACAACTGGAAACAGGGAAAACAAAGGTTGTATTTTGTTCTGCCAAAGCGCGATAAAAGCCCACAGAGACGAGACAAATGGCTCGCAGCTTTACACTGGGAAAACGAGGACGGTTCTCACTGGAGTCCCCCAAAAGTCCCGGGTCTTGTGTTCGGATCACTTCGTTTCTGGTAAATATAAGGAACCAAAATCCACCTTCTTAACCACAACTTGGCTGTACCGTCCGTGCTAATGTTGTACTTGTTGAATTTTTACCTTATAACGTTTGACAGCTGAAGTTGTTGTTGTACAAAAATAACATGCGGTATATACTATATAGTCTGTAGCCTAGCTAGCTATTTTCGAAAACCGGACAACGAGAGGATACCAAAAGCAGCGTTAAGATGGACACCACCGGGAAAACGTAAGCCAGGGCGGCCAAAGAACACCTGGCGAAGAACAGTTGTACTTAAACAATACATGTAGCCCTCAAATCTCTCAATATTTTATACACTAACACTTGATCTTGTTGTTGATAACTTCCGCGTCTCTTTCTTAGTAGCGCGCAGGCTAAGCTAACTAGCAAGCTAAGCTACGCCTGAGAAGCTTTAAAGTTCACTGAGACGAGTCTGACGCAAATAATACATTTTCGTTTTTTCACACGATATGCGAATAAGTAAAAATGCGTAAATGAAGGATTTAACGCCGACTTCCAAGCCACAACGCTCGTTAAATGCTTTTTCTGTCAATGCTGTGTTCGCTGTGAGCTGGTTTGTTTTCAACGAATTCCCGGTTGCTAGGGGATTGGTAGGCGGAAGTGACGTAGGTCCGCCCTCACCCATACACCAACTTATATTCTTGTCTTCATGAAAGAAAGGAATCTATATGTGTTAAACATGCATGTATTATCATTAAACACCTTTAACTTGTTAATAATATTAACTATATGTGTTAAACATGCTTGTATTATCATTAAACACCTTTAACTTGTTAACAATATTAAGTATATGTGTTAAACATGCTTGCCTTATCTTTAAACACCTTTAACATGTTAACAATATGAACTATATGTATTAAACATTCTTGTATTATCATTAAACACCTTTAATTTATTAACTATATGTGTTAAACATGCTTGCATTATCATTAAACACCTTTAACTTGTTAACAAAACATATATTTCATAAATAAGTAAATATAAATTATATATATGAATGAGGTAGATCCCCACGACTTGATCAATTAAAAAGTAGCTCGCCTGCAGAAAAAGTGTGAGCACCCCTGGGTTATACTTTGACACTATTTCCACATTCACCTATTGACACACACATTCACACACTGATGGCGGGAGCTGCCATGCAAGTCCCTAACCACGACCCATCAGGAGCAAGGGTGAAGTGTCTTGCTCAAGGACACAACGGACGTGACAGGGTTGGTAGAAGGTGGGGATCGAACCAGGAACCCTCAGGTTGCTATAACCCATTTACCATTAACAACAAGGCAGAGGGTTTATTTAACAAGTATATGTAATATGTTTGGCCACTGTAACATTACACACAGTTTGAACAGGTAACACTGCGTTTAAATATATATTTTAAAAAAACCCTATGTATTTTAATCAAGTGATTCATTGGTATACCACTAATTTGAGCCCGCGTACCACTACTGGTACACGTATCACAGTTTGAGAATCACTGCAGTAGACTTGTCGACTCACGAATTGGCCAGGTCATACATAAGGCTGTCCGCCATCTTGCAGCAGTCATTTGTCAAGATTTATAGTTGTTCATTTTTCACTTGTAAGTCCATCATGTTATAATAATAATAATAATAATAGATTTTATTTGTAAAAAGCACTTTACATTGAGTAAACAACCTCAAAGTGCTACAGTGTATTAAAATAAAAAGATAATAATAAATAAATAAAAATAAAAACTAGAACAGCCAAATAGCTAAAACTAGTATGCATATACTGTATCTAAAAAAAGTTTTTTTTAAAAAGGGTTTTTAAGCCTTTTTTAAAAAAGGCTTAAAATGTTACTGTAACTAAAAATAAAGACGATGTGCTACAGTGTCCCAATTTAAGTTTTGTTCCTCAGACCGTTACGCGAGTGGAATTTTTGTGTAAGTCGGATCTTCAATTGTATGACTGTATGAAAACTTGAGTTACTCACACTGTACATAACACAGGGACGTACAAATGTTAAATAGAAATAGATGAGGCAATTCCTGAAGAAATTGCGTGTGAATGCTCTAATGCTGAAGTTGAACTGAAATGCTGACAGAATGTAGTATGAATGTCAGAATAGTTTGGAGTTGGAACGGTTTGAATCGGATAAAAAATGTGGGAATTGTGGAACTTTGAAAAAATGTCCCATTCATTTGAATGGGAATTTCATGGAATTTTGGGAAAAGCGGAAATTTTTGGGGAAAATGTTAAAACACCTGAATTTTCTGAATGAGTTGAAATGGTTGGTTTTGGAATTTTTAAAATCGATCGAGAAATGTTGATGTAGTAACATTTTTAAATGAGAAATTACATTAAGGAATTTCGGGAAAGCCGGGGATTTTTCCAGTTCTGATTAAGAGGAATGTTTGGACGGTGGAACGGTTAACGTGGGTTAAAAAATGTGGAAGGAATAGTCGCCAAAAAAAAGGGAATTCCTGGATTTTTTTTGAACTTGGAAAAACGTTAGTGTGAATTTCCAGGATGAGTGGAATATGTTGAAGGTGGAATGGTTTGAATCGGTTGAAAAATGTGGAAATGGTGGAAGTTTGAAAAATGGCCAATTCATTTTGAATGGGAAAATGTCCCGGAAAACCTGGAATTCTGGAAATTTTGGGAATTTTTCAAGGGAAAGCCCGCAATTCTCGAATAGTTGGAACTGTTTGAATCAGATGAAAGTTTCATCTGATTCTAACGGTTCCAACTATTCAAGGTTTCATCATGAAACCTTTGGAAAGTAGAGCGCACAAAAAATCTGGAGAATAGATTAATTTTGAAAACCATACATTCACATAATAAATACATGAATCAGTCATGTAAAGAGCAAAATCCTTACTTTTAGAAGCGTTGCAAGGGAGGCAGAGGCTTACTCGGAGGACGACTGAATAATACAGCTGCCTGGTTAGCGCTGTCAATTTTTCCAAAGTCCTATTCCCACCTTTTTTCTTGGCGACTACTCCTTCCACATTTTTCAATGCATTTTAACCGTTCTTTGTCAAACATTCCTGTTAATCAAGACAAAAAAATGAAGTTGTTTTTTTAACTGGAAAAATTCCCGGTTATCCAGGAATTCCGTAATACCATTTCTCAATTCAACATGTTACTACATTTCTCGACCGATTTGAAAAATTCTAACACCAACCATTTCAACTCATTCACACCATTCAAGTTTTTTACCATTTTCCAAAAAATTCCCTCTTTTCCCAAAATTCCCAAATTTTGGGGAAATTACCATTGAAATGGGACATTCTTCAGAATTCCACAACTCCCGCATTTTTAATCTGATTCAAACTGTTCCAACTTCAAAATATTCAGCCTGTTTGGGAATTGTGTGCTCTACTTCAACAATCCTAAAAAAAAAATCAGGATTTCAGCTCAACTTCAGCATTGGAGCATTCACACGGAATTCCCTTAGGAATTGCCTCATCTAGTTATTAAATAGTATGCATATTTGAGTGTGAGTGGAACACTGATGATTTATCAAAAACATTTGACTTTATTGCAACTCTAGATTACCTCAACTGAGTCTGAGTGATTGGTTATGGACTTTTTCTTCGACGAACTTCCCTTACATTCAACCCAGAAAGTGGGATGTGCAGATCCACAAATGGTATCTGATGACTTCTGTGATATTTCTCTGTAATTGGTATTGTGTTTGCAGGATTGTAGTTAAATGTTGTCAAACAGTAATTCTGTGACTGTGACTACTCATGGCGCTTTGCTGTTGTTACAGGTAAAAGAGACAGAGCCTGGGCCAAGTGTGAGCAGGCCTGACATTCAAGAGGAGAATTCCAAGTATTATACTTGTTTGGTTCCTCTTTCTTTTTTGGACATCTATAGATTAATCCTGGCATTCCAATGAGCCTGCTGCTATTCTAATTGTCCTTGCAGCTCCATTGTGAATGACATCAGCAGAAGAGTGCAGGATCTGGTGCAGAAGGTTCACGACCGCCGCACCAGTGACCAGAAAGAAATCGAAGACTTTCAAGAGACAATACTGGAGAAGGTAATTACTAAAAAAAATAAAAAAAAGTTGTGTAGCTGTAGATAGCAAAATTAATCAAGGTGGCCTTCCAAAGGTGACCGAGATGTGCCAGCAGATGAAGCAGGACATGTACATAGCCTATGAAGAAAACAGTGGTGTGATGGAGGTGAAGCTGCAGGAGTTGACTGAGGTACTAGAGAGATGCTCAGTTCTCCAAAATGAGCTCATGGAAGCCAGTAGCGTACTGGCAAACATTCGAGAGAACCTCGCCATCGACCAGCCGTCACAACCGGCAACAGAATAGGTCAAGTTCCCTAACATTGTTCTCAGGTTCATGCTCCTGGTTAGTTATTTCTACCTCTTGTCAGTCAGAAAATATTGATGGCCTTGGAACTTTTGAAGCAACAGTTCAGATTTCAGCTTGTTTCCCTCAGCAGTCTTTGATATTTTCCTGTTCCACTGTGATGTAGGAGCATAAGCGTTTGTATGGGAAGGCTCACAAAGACAAAAACCAACACAAGTTAGAGGGGAACAGTTTTATTGTGGCCAACCTCGTTTTGCAAGTCACATGACAATATCACAAAATAAAACGCATCTCTTCAGCATTATACTTCAAATTTTCCTTGTCAAAAACCGAAATACATTAGTTACACTTTAGACTGTACAAATATGACTAACTTGGACCCAATGATTTTCTTTGTTGACCTAAATATTGACCTGGCACAACAACTATAAAGTGTTTTCCATGCATTATATTTTAGTAATGTAAAATATTTTCCAAGTTAAAAATGCGCCCTGCAGAGTGCTCAGGTTTGTCCACCAAACAATCCCTAAAAACCTTGGGTTCATCAGCTAGTGAAATGCAGTGGTACCTAAGTATTCAAATTTGTAATTTATTCCAAAATGATTTGTAGAAAAACTGAAGCACTTTCCAACTGAAAATGTAACTCTAGTTAATTCATTCTAAGCACCCAAATATGTTTCCACAAAACACTTTTATAGAGAATAATTATAGTTTAACATGCAGAAAACAATTCAAAATGCATATGAAATTGATAAATAAATACTTAACGTCACTTTTACCTTTATTGAAGACAATCCCTACCAACACCATCTTGGTACTTTGCTTCGACTACTTTCTTTAAATTCAATAGTGTTTCTCACCTTAATATTCAAAGTGTAGCACTTGTGGTGGATCCAAGAATGCATGGACAGCGGCTGTGTGTTTACATCAGCTGATGCGATCAGGCAGCTTTGCTCTTGACAGAACTACAGAGCACAGTTGATTTACTGTAACGGTGTGCGTGTTCAGTGACACTCTAATAACACAGACTGCTCTCATTGTCTTTGATTGGACTATTACTGAATGCTGCAACTTTATTCGGATCTACTGTGTGGTATTTTGCAGCTGTACTCAATAATAAAAGCACAAAACAAAAAGTGATTAGTCGTCCTGAAACACGAACCGAAAAGTGGTTAGTGGTTCCGAAACCAAGACCTATTTTTGGTGAACATTTTTATCTAACCCAGGGCGTTTGAAAACTGATTGACCATTGTCTTTTCATTCAATCTCAAAATGTGGTGTTCACCAGGTTGCGAATTATTCACATTCCATTTTAAAAATGCTACTTTCCGACTGTAAAAGACTGTAGTCCAGTTATTGCTCTGCCAAGAATCAAGGCATGGATGTCATGAGTTCCTGCAAAAAGAGAAAGCACAATAAATAAATACAGCTTTAACCCTTTTTGTAAAATACATCACTGACCTCTTGTGGTCAATGTACCTTACTGCGTTCATTTTTTTTTTTAAATGTTTTAAAATCGCCAATATAAATTACATACACAGAGGTGGGTAGATTATGCAAAAATTGTACTCAAGTTAGAGTACAATTACTATAGAGCACAGGTGTCAAACTCAAAGCCCAGGGACCAAATCTGGCCAGCCACATCATATTGTGGTCCGCCGCGTTATTTCATGTGATATGCCGCATTTTATGTGGCCCGCTAAACAAGGCTAGAAATGAAGAACTTTCTGACAAATTACATGTACTATTTTTGCAATTTTGACAAAATGTACTGCATCCAATTACATATGTTGTTCACTTTTCTATTTGATCCTGCAACAAGAAAAGCAAGTTATCCACCAATCGGTTATTGAAAATTATAGTAATCAAAGAGTTTCCTATGCAAATGGTGTAACAAGGCTGTTGCACATTTAAATCAATATACTGTTACATTTGGCCCTATTTGGGCAACCATAACTGCAATGTGGCCTTCAAAAACAAGTTTGACACACTTGCTTTAGAGTAATATGATTCAAGTAAAAGTAAAAAAGTATTAATCCAAATAATTACATCAGTAAGAGTAAGTATTCAAGAAAAAAACTACAAGTACGAGTAACAAGTGAGTAACTTCTCATTTGTTTAGTAGCTGTTTTTTTTTTCTTGTACTTGCACTACAACATAGTTGATGTGTGTGCTTGTGAGTCACAGCATGTACCACAAACAATGCACATTTTACAGTCATAACAGAGCTATTGTTAGCATGTGCAGCTAACATCTACAACATGATTCTCTAGTTGGAAGTGGAATTCTTATAGGCTGAAATGTGAAAATTTCTACTGACACGGGTGAGAGCGCACGATAATGCTGTTCGTTTTCATAGTTAGTAAGGTAAACCTTCGTTTGTCTATTTCTCACTTTTTACAGTGTGGGCCACCGTGTGCGGACATTTGACTGCCCAGCTCAGTTTGATTGGTGAAATGGAGTCACGTGACTCAACCCACGGGAAGAAGTCTCTCTGACAAGCCAAACAATGTCCTCAGACAGTAATTAATAGATTGTAAAATTAATATTTAGACTATATAAATAAATGTAGCGGAACTCAACTACAATCTAACAGAGTAAAAGGTGTTGTTTCTTTTTAACCAAAATACTTAAGTAAAAGTAACAATTATGTTGCATTATCCAAGAAGTTACTTAAGTACATGTAAAGTAATACTACCCACCTCTGTATATACAGTATAATATGTTACTCCCGAGTATTTACCCTCGTAGGTGTTAACAGCCTCTAGGTTCAAAACATGGCGGATGATGTGATACTCATCAGCGATCCCGTTTCCCCCCAACATATCCCTGGCTTGTCTTGCGATATCCAAAGCTTTGCCACAGCTATTTCTTTTCAGCATGGAGATCATCTCTGGAGCTGCTCTGTTTGGATGAGAACAAGTACAATAATGAAAACCCTTTGAAATACCAAGAGGATGTTACTGTAGTCACACAAGAGGACTTACTTCTTCTCATCAATTAGTCTTCCCAGGGACAAGCATGATTGTAGTCCAATGGTGATCTCTGTCAACATGTCTGCCATTTTCTTTTGCATAAGCTGGTTTCTGGCCAGTGGCACCCCAAATTGGATTCTGATTGGAGCACAAACATAGTTACATCAAAATGTTTTATTGAAGAACTGACACTGGGTCAACAGTCTCACAGAATAAAACATTTCACATTAGATATGCATAAAGAGTATTTATCAAATAGACACAGGAGCGTAGCACCAAATTCTCGGTCCATCCCATAACATTCTAAACCCAACGTCTCTGCCTCTTACACACACATTTGGTATGTTAACTTGCACACAAAAAATAATTATTGCATGGATTTGGTTGAAAACAGCTTTTTAAAAACACATGTACAATCTTTAATTAGGTTTTTGACTTTTTAAAGATTGGAATAATTAATACAAAGTGGTTCGAATATGATTTTAAATAGTTGTATAACCATACACTATTCACTTAAATATGATTATAAATATGACAAGTTTAACATTTCCCTTTACTTCAGATTGTAAAACAGAGATGATCTTATTCTCACGGGGTTATAATCTGTGGATAAGACAAATCATTATTCATCATTATTATGTTTATTATATTAGTGCATTAATGGGGGTTAAATTTCCCCCTGCCTTGAAAAAATAGTGGCGTTTCAGGTTTTGAGGATCTTTAAAACGCACCACAGTTATGGGCAATCAAATGCAAAAGTGAAACTTGTACATAGTTTTCTCCTATGCTGCCACAAATATTTATTATATTTTACCTTTCTTTAATCACCTCATCCTTGTTCCAAAATGCTGGTGCGGTGTGTGAATGCTTAAAGGTGAGATTTGTTATGACTTCTGTGTTGAGTGAAATGTTATAAGTTAGGTTTGCCGATAACCAGGTGGGACAAACCATTTTGTATTTTTGATAGGGGGTCTAGGTAGTCTTAAACATTATTAAATTTGATTCAAACGACATTATTATTGAACTTTCACAGCTATATTCATTTTATATCAATAATAAACTAATAAATATAATATAATAAAATACATAAACAAATCTTCAAACTTTACAAAAGCCTAAACTGACACACCCATGCGTAGACACATTGCTAACCTTTATGTAACTTGCTCAGTAAAAAAAAGTATGTGAAATTATCTTTTTGCAAACAAAGCTAACGTGTTTACATCTGACTGAAATGTCTTTAAAAGCTGCAAGTGGAGTATTCAGCAGCCAAGTCCAGGGATTGGCCCCAAAGAATTTCACGTGAGCGAAACATGAGTATCAGACAGGCTTGTCTGTACCAACACTAGAAGTGGGGGAAATATCGATTTTCAGATGCATCGCAATTCGGACATGGACGATTGTAAAATCGATTAGTAAACGTCAATAATCGAATATTTATTTAGTGTAAATAAAGTAATTCAGACAGTTATAAAATTTGGCTGACCGCATTGACTTTAATTAGCGGCCATGTTGCAGCTTTGTCCAGACTTTTTTTGGACATTAAGTAATAGAAAGTACCTGTCCAGAGTGTATTGTCTCGCGGCATGGAAACAAAATTCAGCTGCTCCCAGGGCTCCCCATGCAATGCCATAACGAGCATTGTTGAGACAGCCAAAGGGACCCTGGTGACAAGAAAAGCACAATTACATATTTGTACTCATTATGTACATAGGCGCACACAAAGTGACCAGTGAGTGTATATATAATAACCTTCTAAACATAACATTATCATTGCAGAAGTGAAAGAAACTAGGAGATTAGCTTGGCCCACAGGAACGGAAACACTTACAGCCAGACCAGAGACGTTTGGCAGCAGGTTCTCCTGGGGAACTTCTACTTCATCCATTAGGATCATTCCAGTGGCAGAGGCCCTCAGTGAGAACTTGCCTTCTATCTGTGGAGTGGCGAACCCCTTCATGCCACGCTCCAGGATGAAGCCACGCACCTTTCCATCTTCACACTTGGCCCACACCACTGCGATGTCTGCGACAGGGGAATTAGTGATCCTAGAGGAGCAGAGTCGGGAAGAGAGCATCTATCGATTAGGTAAGTGGGTAAAGCATTGCAAGTTAAAGGGGTCCTCTTATGCAAAACCAACTTTTCTCACATGTTGGTACTCCTTTTGGTATATTTGGGGACGCCATAAATCCTGAAAATGTGAAATCAAACCATGGGACCATGGTGTAGATATTTATAAAATAATCTTGCCTTCTTCAAAACATGCTCCAACCAAACCGTTTGGACTTTTAGATTTTATCCATCCATCCATTTTCTTCCGCTTATCCGAGGTCGGGTCACGGGGGCAGCAGCCTAGGCAGAAAAGCCCCGACTTCCCTCTCCCCAGCCACTTCGTCCAGCTCCTCCCGGGGGATCCATAGGCGTTCCCAGGCCAGTTGGGAGACATAGTCTTCCCAACGTGTCCTGGGTCTTCCCGGTGACCTCCTACCGGTCGGACGTGCCCTAAACACCTCCCTAGGGAGGCGTTCGGGTGGCATCCTGACCAGATGCCCGAAACACCTCATCTGGCTCCTCTTGATGTGGAGGAGCAGTGGCTTTACTTTGAGCTCCCCCCGGATGGCAGAGCTTCTCACCCTATCTCTAACAGAGAGACCTGCCACCTGACGGAGGAAACTCAATTCGGCCGCTTGTACCCGTGATCTTGTCCATTTGGTCATAACCCAAAGCTCATGACCATAGGTGAGGATGGGAACGTAGATCGGCCGGTAAATTGAGAGCTTTGCCTTCCGGCTCAGCTCCTTCTTCACCACAATGGATCGATACAGCGTCCGCAGTACTGAAGACGACACACCGATCCGCCTGTCGATCTCACGATCCACTCTTCCCTCACTCGTGAACGAGACTCAGAGGTACTTGAGTGCCATCTTCCCCAACTCGAAGATGGCACTCCACCATTTTCCAGGCAAGAACCATGGACTCTGACTCGGAGGTGCCGATTCTCATCCCAGTCGCTTCACACTCGGCCGCGAACCAATCCAGTGAGAGCTGAAGATACTGGTCAGATGAAGCCATCAGGACCACATCATCTGCAAAAAGCAGAGACCTAATCCTGCAGCCACCAAACCGGGTCCCCTCAACGCCTTGATTGCGCCTAGAAATTCTGTCCATAAAAGTTATGAACAGAATCGGTGACGAAGGGCAGCCTTGGCGGAGTCCAACCCTCACTGGAAACGTGTCCGACTTACTGCCGGCAATGCGGACCAACCTCTGACACTGATCATACAGGGAGCGGACCTCCACAATCAGACAGTCCGATACCCCATACTCTTTTAGACTTAAGTGACGTATTTTGCCTGTGTCACTTAAGCGGATATCTCCACTTATGGCCAAAGTTTACCCAAACAACTTTGCGTGAGTTTACCTTTTTCATATAGTTGTAGTCCAAAAGTGTAGTTAATAAGTTTTCTATTTATCCTCAATCCCTTTGTTGTGGGGCAGACTGGCTCGTAAGTGCACATGCATGTTAAAATCCACCGCTGTTACCATTTCACCAGTTAAGACTCGATATGGAAGCGCTAAAAGCTACAACATGGCTGAAGGGGTGGAGATGTAGTCAAAGGGGGCATGGCCTTGAAGGAGGACTTTGGCACGTAAATGCGACCGCCCACAAAACGGCGCATTTTGCAGACAGCCAGAAAGCGGCTTGAAGATGATCTGTAAAATAAATCTATGCAAAATTTGGCCAAAGCACCACCATTACATGTTATGTAGACCACAAGGAAGGGTTTTATAGGTAATAAATAAATAAATAAATCACATGACCCCTTCAACATGTGTATCATGTTGAAGGGGATGTTGTATCAGATGTATGCGGATGACACAGTGGTATATACATCAGGTAAGACCTGTACTCTAGTTGCTGAGAAGTTAAATGCTCAATTAGACAAAATAGCATCTTGGCTGGAGTCATCCTGTTTAACCCTAAACACTAAAAAGACTAACTCTGTCTGTTTCTCCATAAAAAAGCTACCTCAAACAAACCTGAATATAAAAATTAATGAGGAGGTCATTGAACAAGTACCTGAAGTCAAATATTTGGGCATAATCATAGACTATCAGCTGAATTTTAAAAGTCACATTAAGAAAATGTGTAAAACCCTGAAGGCAAACCTAGGCTGTTTTAAGATTATAAGACACTGCTTAACTCTTAGCTGTGCTTTTACTTTTATGAATGCAATGATTCTGTCACACATATCTTATGGCTTAACCACATGGTCCCAGGCACACCAGTCATCAATCAAGACCATTGAGTGTCTTTATAACCTCACCTTGAAAGTTCTAGACAAGAAGAGTATACGATATCATCATTGCCAAATTTTAACCAAATACAATATTTTAAGTTTTACCAATTTTATTTTGTTACACACAGTCAAACTGGTTTTTAAATGCTTGCATAACTCTGCTCCCCAATTGCTCTGCAAGGCAATTACAAGACTGCAAAGTGGTACCAGATCTACCACCCGAGCAGTGTCAAAAGGCAACTGTTGTGTTCCATTCCGTAGAACATCTTTTGCCCAGACTGCCTTTTCAATAAAAGGACCACAACTATGGAACTCTTTACCGGACACTTTGAAAAGTATACCTGCACTTGTCACTTTCAAAAAACAAACAAAATTATGGCTAGTTGAGCAACAATCGTGTTCCCATGTTTAGTTTTTACTCATTTTTACTAATTGGTTTTTATCTAGTCTGCACTTTGTCTGTGTTATTATTATTATTATTGGCTTTTATCTAGTTTGCACTTTGTCTGTGTTATTACTATTATCATTATTATCAACTCACTCTATTTTTTATTTCCTATTTTAATGATGTTGGATCTGTGTTGTTGTTGTTGTTGTTGTTGGGGACAAGTGTTGTAAATTAGCTTTGGCTACAAACACTGTGATGCATGCATCGGATAACTGTTCAGATGTCTATGTTTTTGTATCTGTCCCTATTTCAAATAAACCTCTATAATAATAATAATCATGGGGACGGCGTGGCGCATTTGGTAGAGTGGCCGTGCAAGCAACCTGAGGGTTCCTGGTTCAATCCCCACCTTCTACCAAGCTTGTCACGCCCGTTGTGTCCTTGAGCAAGACACTTCACCCTTGCTCCTGATGGGTCGTGGTTAGGGCCTTGCATGGCAGCTCCCGCCATGGGTGAATGTGGAAATAGTGTCAAAGCGCTTTTAGTACGTTGAAGGTAGAAAAGCGCTATACAAGTATAACCCATTTACCATTGAGATCTTACTGTGATAGAATTTCATTATAAGCTAAAAACAAACCCATGTTTTACAATCTAAAATCTAAGCAGGCAAACAGATTCCCCTGGTGGAAAACCACTAACAGTAACAAACAAACTGACTGATAGTATCTTTGTAATGTCATAATGTTTTAATACGTATTTAGTACGTAAATAAAATACATTTAATGTTGACCTACCATGTTTTGGCTCCGCTGATGGTGAAGGTAGCACTGGATGGGTTGTAGGTGGCCTTGGTCTCCATACCGCTGGGATCACTGCCATGGTTTGGCTCCGTCAAGCCAAAACAACCAAGGATTTCACCACGTGCTGGAGTATACACACAAAGTTAGGAATACATATTACTTTTTTAAAATGTTTTATTTATCCTTGTCGAGTCTTGCAAGTCCTCACCAAGCCTGGGAATATATTTCTCCTTCTGGGCCTCTGTGCCGTAGGCGTTGATAGGGTGCATGACCAGGGAAGACTGGACGCTCATGACTGACCGATAACCACTGTCAACTCTCTCCACCTCTCTGGCAATCAAGCCGTAAGCCACATAACTTGTTCCCGCACAGCCATAACCTGCAGAGCGGGATCACGTAATCGAGCATGATGGTCAAACATACAACACGTGACAGTGGTGTATTTTTCCTTACCTTTTATAGTGGGGCCTAGGACACCCAATTCTCCCATTTCGGAGACAATCTCACGGTGGAAATCTGTCCGAGGAAACGCAAACCGGCAATCAAATATTAATTAAAAGGTGTAATTGTGTGAATGCTTCAAAGCATTCACACATATGGTTTTCTACCCCAAAATTAATATTTATTAAACTTCTTCAACTTCTTCTTCTTCTCCAGATTTTGGCACGCTCTACCTTCCACATTTTCCATCCGATTCAAACCATTCCAACTTCAAACTGTTTGGCCTATTCGGGAATCGTGGGCTTTCCTTGACAAATTACAAAAATTCCCAGATTTCTCATAATTCCAAGTTTTACTGGGACATGTTTCCCATTCAAAATGAATTGGCCATTTTTCAAACTTCCACCATTTCCACATTTTTCAATCGATTCAAACCATTCCATCTTCAACATATTCCACTCATCCTGCACATTCAAACTATTTTTTCAAGTTCAAAACATTTCCAGGAATTCACGTTTTTTTCAAACCCTTTTATCACCCTTTTTTCTGTCGACTACCCCTTCCACATTTTTCAACCCACTTCAACCGTTCCACCGTCCAAACATTCGTCTTAATCAGGACAAAAAACAAAGTTGTTTTTTGAACTGGAAAAATTCCCCGTTTTCCTTAAATTCCTTAATACCATTTCTCAATTAAAAATGTTACAACTTCAACATTTCTCGACCGATTTGAAGAATTCCAACACAAAGTGTTTAAACTCATTCAGAACATTCAAAATATTTAGCATGTTCCAAATAATTCCCTCTTTTCCCGAAATTCCCATGAAATTCACAATGAAATGCATGGGACATTTTTCAAAGTTCCACAACTCCCACATTTTTTTATCCGACCGTTCCAACTTCAAAATATTCAGCCTGTACAGGAATTGTGTGCTCCCTTTCAACAATTACAAAAAAAAATTCTGGATTTCCTGGAATTCTCAGTTTTTAGGGACTTTTTCCCCATTCAAAATGAATTATCCTTTTTTCAAACCATTGCAACGTTCAAACTATTCTTACATTCATACTACATTCTGTCAGCATTTCAGTTCAACTTCAGCATTGAGCATTCACACGCAATTTCTTCAGGAATTGCCTCATCTAGTTGAAGTGTGCTTCTCTCACGTTCGTGTCTGTTGGCCATAAGGATGCGGGGCATGAGTTTTTCCTGGCAGTAGTCGCGGAAGGAGTCCCGGATCATAATCTCCTCTTCCGTCAGCTGACCCTCCAGGTCCAGAGCGTCACGCCAGTTAAATGACACCTTAGCTGAGGGTCAAAACATGCATTCGGCTGTTATGTCACCATCACTTGCAGGAAGAACATATCCTTTAAGTGGTATACCTACCTCCCTTAGAAGCCTTTTTTACTTCCTCAGCATCTGTTTGAGGGGGAAAAAGCAAACATAAAACATTTGTATGTCTTATACCTTTAGGCTTTTGCTTATTTTCCAGAAAATCCATTTTAGTAGACAATTTAAAAGGAACATGCACTTCTTCAGTGTTACCTTTGTGAATGGCAGCAGATGTACCTTGGGCTCTACACACAAGGACAGCTGCACACTTTGGGGTGTTGGACAGCAGACGGGTGATACTTCTGAGAGCCATATTTTCACTGAATAAAGAAGAAAAATAAAATTCAATTACTTAATCAAACTTTGTTGATAGAGCTATACCAGGGGTCAGCAACCGCGGCTCTAGAGCAGCATGCGGCTCTTAGCGCCGCCCTAGTGGCTCCCTGGACCTCTTTTAGAGATGTGTAAAAATGGAAAAAGATGAAGACATTTTTTTTTGTTTGTTTTAATTTATTTTTTGTAGAACAAACATGACACAAACCTTCCTAATTGATAGAAATAGCACTGTTTATGTTATACATACTTCACTGATGAGAGTATTTGGCAAGCACCGTTTTGTCCTAATTTCAGCGACCCTTGAACTCATCGTAGTTTGTTTATGTACAACTTTCTCCGATGCTGCCACAGAAAGACGTGGTTTATGCCACTCCTTCTTTGTCTCATTTTGTCCACCAAATGTTTTATGCTGTGCGTGAATCCACAAAGGTGAGCTTTGTTGATTTTATTGATTTGCTGGAGTGCTTATCAGGCATATTTTGGTCAATCCATGACTGCAAGCTAATCGATGCGAACATGCTATTTAGGCTAGCTGTATGTACATATTGCATCATTATGCCTCGTTTGTAGGTATATTTGAGCTCATTTAATTTCCTTTACTTGTGTCCTCTGTGTATTTAATTTATATTTGCATGCCTCATGACACATTATCTGGATGTAATATTGGCTGCATTTCTCATCGTTGTGTGTGTGCCATGTTGTTCCAGACCACAGGAAACGTTACCCAACTTGCAAAGATTGGAATGAATCCATTAGAAGAAGACAGCCTTAAAATTGGACACACACATCTATACCTTTGGCCATTCTGAGCCGGTAATTTCCAGAAGTTATCTCATCCTGTGAGAAGCCTCCATTTTACTGATGATCTCCAATGTTGCAAAAATGTGTAGAATAAAAATTAAAATACAACATTTGTGTTAACGAAGATTTGCGTGAGCCTTTGATAGTAGGCTAAAATAGCTAATATAGACACTTACATCATGTGTTGCCTTCATTATAACACTTATATAAGGCTTTTATTTTTTTGCGGCTCCAGACAGATTTTTGTTTTGTATTTTTAGTCCAATATGGCTCTTTCAACATTTTGGGTTGCCGACCCCTGGTCTATACTGAGAGCCTCTTTCGTGTTTTTGTTATAAAACACCATTTCGGTCGTTTAGCAGCATTAGTTACAAGTAGGGATGATGTTTGATAAGAAATTATCGAGTTCAAGCCTATTATCGAATCCTCTTATCGAACCGATTCCTTATCGATTCTCTTATCGAGTCCAGATAGGTTGTTGTATATGGAAAAAAACAATATTTGGTTTAACAAATCACTTCACATTCTCTACTGCTCGCTACTATAGTATTACCATATCTGAGTTATTGTGCAGAAATGTGGGGAAATAACGACAAATGTGCACTACATTCGTTAACCGTGTTACAAAAAAATGTAATTAGACTGATACATAATGTTGGATATAGAGAACATACAGACACTTTTTTTATTGAGTCAAAAATATTAAAGTTCGATGATTTGGTAAAATTGCAAACAGCTAAAATTATGTGGAATTAAATGATGGAATGGATTAAGTAAAGAAGTTAAACATTGTACTGATATGATCCACTTTAAGAGGTTGTTCAAATGAATAGTGCTTACAAAGTACAAAGAAGAAGAATTATGAGAAATACTTTCAACCTTATCGAAAATAAGATATTATTCATCTCAGTATATTAATAATGACTGAATTAATTAATTACATATTACAAAACTGTTGTATATACTAATTCACAGATATTTTATTATAAAAAGGTCAGTAAATGATGTATATATTTGTATGAAGTGGGAAAGGGGAAGGATTAAATAAGCTTTACTTCTTCCTACTCCTGTAAAGTGAAATGATATGAAACTGTGATGTATTATGATGTGGTCGGATCATATTTTGTTTAGTTATGTTCTGTTAATTTTGGACTTCTTTAGTTGTTTTGTGCACTTCGGGGGTTTGTTTTAGTCACCATGGTTATTTATGATTTTCACCTGCCTTGTACGCGCACCTGTTGCTCATCAGAGACACTATTTAAGCCTGCCTTTTCCGCTCACTCGTCGTGGCTTCATTGTTTGCATTTGCAACAGTTACGTTGGCATTCTGGTTTTCGAGCTCATAATTCCTGTGCTAAAGTTACCTTAGCTTCTAGTATTCCTGTGCTAAGTAAGTTTTTGCCTTAGCTTCTCGTGCGAACGGCACACTTTCCTTTTGTTTCGTTCCTGTCTGTTGTAATGTGTATGATTTATGAGAAATAAATCATCTCCCACCTGCCCCCATCGCCCCAACAGAACGCTAATGCCAAGCTTAACATTTTCAAATTTATCGAACATCAAGTAACATCAAGTTTTATACATTCAAACTCAATAACATAAAATAAAATCAAGTTCAATAATAAATAAAATAACTGTGCAGCTGTGGTATAACTTGCATCAAGTTCAATATCAAATAAAATAACTTGCTTCAATTCAATAATAAATAAAACAAAAGTGTTATAACTTGCATCAAGTTCAATAATAAATCAAAAAAAGTGTTATAACTTGCATCAAGTTCAATAATAAATAAAAAAAAGTGTTATAACTTGCATCAAGTTCAATAATAAATCAAATAACTTGCATCAAGTTCAATAATAAATAAAACAAAAGTGTTATAACTTGCATCAAGTTCAATAATAAATAAAACAAAAGTGTTATAACTTGCATCAAGTTCAATAATAAATCAAAAAAAGTGTTATAACTTGCATCAAGTTCAATAATAAATCAAATAAGTGTTATAACTTGCATCAAGTTCAATAATAAATAAAACAAAAGTGTTATAACTTGCATCAAGTTCAATAATAAATCAAAAAAAGTGTTATAACTTGCATCAAGTTCAATAATAAATCAAATAAAAGTGTTATAACTTGCATCAAGTTCAATAATAAATCAAATAACTTGCATCAAGTTCAATAATAAATGAAAATAAAAGTGCCACTTTGCAATCTTTGCCAAAAAAAGGAGGACAGGGCAAGTGAACATGAGTTTTACAGTACTCCAGCATTAGTGGCTGCAATGAGCCTGTTTTGCACTGCACAGCTTTTCAAATCGGGGTTGCAGGCTTGACACTGCCACTGTTAAAACCTCATTGAATTCGGGGCTGAGCTGCCTTGACGCGAGTGTTTCCCGGTGAATGACACATTGTGTCCAATGCGCATTTGGCGCAACCCTCTTTATTAGAGCCTGCAGCCCGTTTCTTGACTTTGCCATGCGCGCCATCAGAGCAAAAGCCCACACAGTTTTCCCATTTAAGGTCGTGTTCTTTGAGGAAACTGTCCATTATCTTGAACAGCTCATCAGCAGTGGCTCTATTTTTTATGTATTTGCAAAACAGCAAATCCTCACACAGTGACTCGCCATTCACAAAGCTTCCGCTTAGCCCCGCCCCCATTAGTTACTGTTGCTGTCTGTCAAACTTTCGCTCCTACCTAGAAATGTAAAGCATACAGGAAAAATAAGTAATTTACATTTATCTATATAGCGGATTTCACAGACAGAATCACAAAGTGATTTCCAGTGTGTATAGAAAATGAAAGCATAGTAAAAAAAAATATCAAAGAATATAATAATAAAAAAAATTTAAAAATCAAAGTGAAATTTCCTCCCGTTCCTCGCGCCCCACCTGTCATGTCTCTATTCCCTACCAGTGGGGCGCGCCCCACACTTTGAGAAACGCTGCTATAGTGGTCTCGATAACGGGTACCGGTTCTCAAAAAGGGATTCGAGTCAGAGGACTCGGTTCTTTTCTTATCGAACAACCGGGAAAACCGGTTTCGAGTATCATCCCTAGTTACAAGACAGCGTAAGAACACGTTGGTTTGCATTGCTTTTACTGTTAAATTCCAGTAAACGTCTATAAATTAATAATTTAAATCTACGTCTATGTTAGCAAACTAGAGTTTTTTACCTGTTTCTCCTCAGGTTTTCTGATGAGTTGTAGCTGGGGAAGCGACCTGCAAAAGTTGGTTAAGTAAGATTTCAGCTTGTGTTACGTCACGTCCGTCGTCACGTCCTTGGGTGGGCGTTCTTTTCCGCCATGATAGGTGATGACATTGGCGGCATTAGCGCCAGCAGTTGCGCAATTCTCTGTCGTTATGCAACGACGTTACATAGCCTATATTATTGGGGAATGAAAACAGAAGACGCACTCGTCTACTAGGAATGTTATTATCCAGGTTTGTTTTACTGTTCGAATTCGAAATGACACCGCCGGGATATTGTTGACACACTCAAAATGGCGGATGCCTTGTACTGTTTTTGTGTTGGGAGTGAAGGGAGGAGGCCCACGCCCTGGCTGCTTATTGGCTGCTTAAATAAGGCTGGATGTACAGAAGGTATGTTTCTTATGCAAATATTTTGGCCACATTGAGAGAAAAATATGTGTCTGGGGGGCCAAAGTGTATGTGTGTATAAATTATATATACACATTTAGCTGTAAAAATCTGCTGTACAGTATGTGTGTTGGGGTCCCTTTTTTCCAGGAACACTAATAAAAGTCACAATGTCCGAAAGAGTTTTAAAAACGTTATGACAGACCACCTCAAAAAGACGGAATGGAATTGTACAGTTTTTTACTGAATGAGACACCCGAAATGTACATGAAAATAAAGAAAGAGGGATTTACAATATTAACGATGAACAATAAAACACTGAATATTAACAACATATGAACGTCGCTCCTCTTTTACTTCTCAGACCAGCTCCTTGATAGTTGTGTATCTTTGACAATCAAGCAAAACACAACGAAAACTTAAAACAACAGATAAATATGAACGCAAAGTGTAATAAACACTAGAGATGCCGATAAATGCTTAAAATGTAATATCGGAAATTATTGGTATCGGTTTCAAAAAGTAAAATTAATGACTTTTTAAAACGCCGCTGTACGGAGCGGTACATATCCGGTAAGATGTAGGGCATACTTGCCACAACCCTCCCGATTTTCCCGGGAGAGTCCCAAATTTCAGTACCCCTCCCGAAAATCTCCCAGGGCAACCATTCTCCCGAATTTCTCCCGATTTCCGCCCGGACAACAATAATGGGGGGCGTGCCTTAAAGGAACTGCCTTTAGCGCCCTTACAACCTGTCGTCACGTCCGCTTTTCCTCTGTACAAACAGCGTGCCGGCCCGGTCACATAATATATGCGGCTTTTATACACACATAAGTGAATGCAAGGCATACTTGATCAACATCCATACAGCTCACACTGAGGGTGGCCGTATAAACAACTTTAAAACTGTTAATTCGAATTCGGAGGTCTCAAGGTTGGCAAGTATGCTCTAGTATACTCTGGACTGAAGCTGTGTGCCTTCATTGTTTTTGTAGCTGTTGTTTTGAGGCATATTTAAAATGTTTTTAAAATAATGCACTTTGTGAAAGTCAAAGTATAGTATAGTATAGTATTTCCCAAATTCCAAGCTGTTTTGAGGCATGTAAAAAAAAATTATGCACATGATAAATATGGCAGTGCTGTGTTGGCACTTTTTTCCATAACTGGGGTTGAAGTTTATCTCTTATTTTTGAAAACTTAGTTTTTGATTGATTGAAACTTGTATTAGTAGATTGCACAGTACAGTACATATTCCGTACAATTGACCACTAAATGGTAACACCCGAATAAGTTTTTCAACTTGTTTAAGTCGGGGTCCTGTTAATCAATTCATGGTAAAGTTACATTGTTTAATGCATCAAGCGGGGCATCACAACAAAATTAGGCATAATAATGTGTTAATTCTACGACTGTATATATCGGTATCGGTTGATATCGGAATCTGTAATCAAGAGTTGGACAATATCGGATATCGGCAAAAAAGCCATTATCGAACATCTCTAATAAACACCTACAATATGATATATTACCTCGTAAAAATCTGCTTCCGCATCTGTTTCTGACACACGTGTTTCGGGCTGGCTGCTCTGAAAACAAACCCCGCCTTTGTTCCTTGTCTGAGCTGCTGTGACGTAGATTACCGTAATAACTCGTATAACACCCAAAAGCGCAGATTTCGACCATTGAAATACTTTCTGTTGTTCAAGATTTACGGTCATTTAAAAACAGCACTGCACCTCATAATGACAGTTTTGATGTTAAAGGTCTAAAAAATAATGATGTAGAAAAGTAACAACACCTACGGCACTGTTACGTAATAATTAACATTGTCATGGCCTAGTATAGACTATTAGTCATTAAAACACGTAGAGATTATATATTTGAGCCATAGACAATAAAATCATATCTTTATTACAGTGGCAATGTTAATCATATACCAGCAACAACAGTGTTTTAACAATATAAAACTACATTTATGAAGTAATGTCAAATATTTAATTGTTTTCATTCAGATACTTGATATTTCCTGACTTTGAATTATTATCTCATGGCCCTGAATAGAAGCACAAAGGTGGCACAGTTTCCATTCACTTGACTTATGGTATGATGGCCAACACTTAGTCAGTAGTACATGTGCCGCATGATAGAAATAACATTATTAATAACAAAAATCAAAGAAAACCAACTCCAAGACACTGATTTTAATTGATTAACGTGGACGCTGACTTAAACAAGTTGAAAAACGTATTCGGGTATTACCATTTAGTGGTCAATTGTATGGAATATGTACTGTACTGTGCAATCTACTAATATAAGTCTCAATCAATCAATCAATCAATCAATCAATCAATTTAAACCCTCTAAGTCAGTGGTTCTCAATCTTTTTTCACCATGAATACTATCTCAGTATCGTATCGTAGTAGTATTCATTAAAATCATGGCAGAGGTTTTACTGTAATGTGTAATGTGTAATTTCCCCTTGTTAGCATTGAGGTATTGTGTGGCAGAACGATTGCTGTGGATCGACTTGGTCTGCGACACCACCTGTTTCCCACATACAACACTGTCCTTTCAACCATTCCTAAAAGACTCTGCAATTTAGCCTCCCACAAATAACAGGAGTTAGCAACATTCTGGTCACAGAAGGTGACCAGAATGCCATTTGTGCCGTTTGTTTACAACTGAATGGAGTGCTTGCGAGGGGGATTCCGACTATTTTGGACTGGTAGTAGTCGATCCACAGCGATCGTTCTGCCATACAACACCTGAATGCTAACGAGGGGAAATTACACTTAGATCTTGGCCATTTGAGCTCATGTTGAGGTGTCCTTGAGCAAGATACCAAACTCCCAACTGCTCCTGGTGGATTGTGGTTAGCAACTCGCATGGCAACATCCACCATCAATATTCTACAATTTTGTTGTTCCTAATGTGCAATGACAATGAAAGCCTATTCTAGGACGAGTGTCCAATTTTTTTTTTATTGGCCCTTGGCGCATTCTAAAAATACAATTAAATAAGTAAACTAAACAAAAAACAACAACCCAGAATGAAAAAAGAACGGTATTTTTCATCTATTTAAAAATATTACAGGAAAATTAAGTCATAATATTGAGAAAAAAAAGTTGTATAAATCAAAACTTTTCCTTGTAAGATTAAAAAAAAAAGTCTTACATTTTATGGTTCAGATGCTTTTAAATTTTAGAATAGAGTTGAAATGTTAAAGCTACTGTCACGGCCCCGGCGCGCATTTGTGTGCACCTCCAGGAGTGCACCAGGCGCGTGCCAGTCCGGCTGCAGCAAGCAGCTGCAATCAATCGCCTGCAATCAACGCACCTGTCACTGATGAGAAGCCCTGCCTTCATAAACCAGCACGACCTGCTATCCCGGCCTAGAACATAGCGACCTGTCATGTACAGTAAGCCTAATCCATCTAGCTCTATGCTCTCTCTGTGTTTTCTCCTCCGCCGTGTTTCACTTGTCTTGTGTTTTCCTTGTCATCATCCAGCAGCGATTCCTCCGCTCCCGTCTCCCCGTATTCCCTCTGGTTCTCTGGCTGCTTCTTGGATCTTGACCTCCTGCCTGGAAACGGACTCTGACGCCTCGCTATTGCCCCAACTACCTGCCTATCTCACGGACCTTCAAGCCTGCCTTTTCCCTCCGGGATTTCCGCCTCTCGCTCAACACTTGGGTAATACACAACAGTTAATTCACACACATAGTCACACACACACATTTTGGATTAGTACACACACACTTCATTTATTATTTATATATATATATATATATATATATATATATATATATATATATATTAAATAAATAGAGCTTATACAACGTCCCTCCTGTCTGTGCCGTCTCCTTCCTCCTGTACACATAACAGTTTTATTTACAATTTTAATTTTAACCGTTCTGAAAATGTGGAATTTCAGTTGACTGCTGCAGCAAAGCAATCAAGTAAAACTGTAAGTCAGCGGTGTCCAAAGTGTGCCCAGGTGGCCATTTGCAAAAACAACAAAGACAGTAGAGCAGTAAATGTTTATAATACAGTCAAAATACTGGGAAAATATTTGTATAATGTTAAGGAAAAAATGTAATCTTGCAAGGAAAACGTTGTACTTTTCCAATACAACAAAGAAAAACAAATTTTAGAACCACAATATTAAAATATTTTAGATAAAATGTTATTTCTAAATATTATGTTATGAAGAGAAACAAAACAAGAATGAAGTTGCAAACTGAAAAAACAGGTCAGGAAAATGTTATATTGCGGGGTTTTTGGTTAGTTTTAGTTAGGCTTTCCTTTTACCGTGTCAAACAATTTTCCTTGGAGATCAATAAAGTTTGTTTAAGTCTAATACAGTTGTGATATTACAATGTTCACGCTAACAATACACTTTGTCACCTTTCAGACAAAGCTGAGTTGTTTTTATTTTTGTATATACAGTATATCCATCCATCCATTTTATACTGCTTGTCCTTATAGGCTACAAGTTATACGCTTATCTCCAAAGGTTGGTTTACAAAATGTGGCATGTCAAAATGGCTCCATGGTTGTGTCATGCATCATCTTCTGACTTTTCTCTGCAGTTTATTATCCAATCAGCACTAATAATGACGTCACCACAGAGGCCATATTTGATCGGAAATTGAGCACATTTAGTGATTCTTACTCAAAATCATAAACAATATTCAAATCATACAGAAAGTACATATCTGTGTACAAATGTTATTCTGTGTTCATTATTCGTTTATTTGTATTTGTGTGTGTAATGACAGTCTCTGTTGTGTGAAAACGTCAGTATTTACAAACATACATCAGTTTTGATTAACACTGTCAGACACAAACGCATCATTTTAGCAATGTGTTTACTGCGGGTCGACGGTTATAATTTGCAGTGGTGCAGTCAGCGTACTGACAGGCGTTGTTTTATTGAAATAGTTTTGCCTTCTCGTCTAGTTAAACAAAGTAAGTAAAATACACGTATTGTTTACTAATGTATGTCATCGTTGTTTCGTAAACAAATCTGGCAACCAAGCAGTCGCTGGTGAATTAATACAAAAGCGAGTAACTTTATCGTCAAACGTATTTCCGAAGTGATTTTAGAAAGAAGTGTTAACAATTAAACACACAGAGAACCAATTATTTTAAAGTATTTTAATGATTCGCAACAATTAGGAACGTTCCTCTGAAGCCAAGAGCGGAACGTTTGCGTACTCTGATTGGCTGTACGAGCTGTAACTCAATATAATACTCGTCTGCTATTGGTTGTTTTTATGAACAAATCTGGAAACTAAGCAGTCGCTGGTGAATTAATAAAAAAGCGAGTAACTTTATCGTCAAACGTATTTCCAAAAGTATTTTAGAAAGAAGTGTTGACAATAAACACACAGAGAACCAATTATTTTAAAGTATTTTAATGATTCGCAACAATTAGGAACGTTCCTCTGAAGCCAAGAGCGGAACGTTTGCGTACTCTGATTGGCTGTACGAGCTGTAACTCAATATAATGCTCGTCTGCTATTGGTTGATTTTTCTTTTTCTCTTTAGACTGCCCCTGTTTGGTTGAAGATTGACCCGCCCCTTCGCTGCTCTGAACCTGAATCGGTCGACCGGTGATATTGATGTGATTGTCTACATTTCTACCTTTTTTATGGTGACTGAGCGTTGAGCTACAGCGAGCGTGACAATGGAACAGGAGGAAAAAAATGCCGACTCTAAATACGGTAAGAGGCGGTCCACAGTCTTGGCTTAATTGTTCTGATTGCCCGGGGAAGGCATGGAAACAATAACTGCAATGGATGGGTTGGGTGTGGACCACATGGGTCCTATCTGGAGGCATCTTCATCCTCCCTTTCTAAAGATGTGCTCATTTGTATTTCCTCCTGGTACAAAATTCAATTTAGCAGTATTTAAAAAAAACAACAAACATTTTGTAGATGTTTTTGATTCACACACAAGTAAAGATGACACGCCCCTGCTTGCACCTTATAAAGAAAAAATGCTTTGCATCCATTCAAACCATCAGCAGACACTTTCATATTAGTCTTGCAATTATTTTAAATTAAATTTAATTTTTTTTTTAAAGATGCTAAAACCATTTCAATGTATGCAAATAAATGCTAAACTATCCAAACAAAACATCAACATAATAGCTTCATTTTCCTCCAAAGACATGCACCTGGGGATATGTTGATTGGCAACACTAAATTGGCCCTAGTGTGTGAATGTGAGCGTGAATGTTGTCTGTCTATCTGTGTTGGCCCTGCGAGGAGGTGGCGACTTGTCCAGGGTGTATCCAGCCTTCCGCCCAAATGCAGCTGAGATAGGCTGCAGCTGAGATAGGCTCCAGCACCCTGGCTTCACATGACGCCCTTATGTTCAAAGCAGTAAGACTCCACTGTCAAACCAATAGGCTTTGTCACTTGTTAGTTAAAGTTAAAGTACCAATGATAGTCACACACACACACACACTAGGTGTGGTGAAATTACCCTTTGCATTTTTGACCCATCCCCTCGTTTCACCCCCTGGGAGGTGAGGGGAGCAGTGAGCAGCAGCGGTGGCCGCCCTCGGGATTCATTTTGGTGATTGAACCCCCAATTCCAACCCTTGATGCCGAGTGCCAAGCAGGGAGGTAATGGGTCCCATTTTTTTATAGTCTTTGGTATGACTCGGCCGGGGTTTGAACTTAGGACCTACCGATCTCAGGGCGGACACTCTAACCACAAGGCCACTGAGCAGGCTTATAAGTGCATGGACACTTGGACTTCACATGTACAAGAAACCGTACTATTTGAGAAGTCAGACTAATTTAGTGCATGGAAACGTAGTGACTGATAACATGTCCACAAGACTAACGAGTGGCCAGTAATCAAAGGAACTTTATTATTGACATTAAGATCAGTGATTCTTAAACGTATTTCTCCAACATTAAATTCCAACATTATAATACAGTAGTGTAGTTCATTAAAAATAAGGCAGATGTTTTATTTTAAATTATATTTAATATTTTTGGCCAATGTAATACTACACACAGTTTGAACAGTAACACTGTGTCCGGGTTGGGGAAAAGATCTTTTCCCATGTGGAGGAGTTCAAGTACCTCAGAGTCTTGTTCACGAGTGGGGAAAGAGTGGATCATGAGATCGACAGGCGGATCGGTGCGGCGTCTTCAGTAATGCGGACGCTGTATCGGTCCGTTGTGGTGAAGAAGGAGCTGAGCCGGAAGGCAAAGGTCTCAATTTACCGGTCGATCTACGTTCCCATCCTCACCTATAGTCATGAGCTTTGGGTTATGACAGAAAGGACAAGATCACGGGTACAAGCGGCCGAAATGATTTTCCTCCGTCGGGTGGCGGGGCTCTCCCTTAGAGATAGGGTGAGAAGCTCTGTCATCCAGGAGGAGCTCAAAGTAAAGCCGCTGCTCCTCCACATCGAGAGGAGCCAGATAGGTGGTTCGGGCATCTGGTCAGGATGCCACCCGAACGCCTCCCTAGGGAGGTGTTTAGGGTACGGTTAAGACCCAGGACACGTTGGGAAGACTATGTCTCCCGGCTGGCCTGGGAACACCTCGGGATCTCCCCGGACGAAACTGGACGAGGTGGCTAGGGAGAGGGAAGTCTGGGCTTCTCTGCTTAGGCTGCTGCCCCCGCGACCCGACCTCGGATAAGCGGAGTAAAATGGATGGATGGATGGATGGCGGTCTTATTTTTGTGCCTTCACTGATTGCGTCTTTGCCCCGTCAGCCTTATTGTAGTTTTTAGTGCTTGCATATGGAGTCTACATACAGATATAAGTTCAAACTATACTCTACTTTGTATTAGAAATGGTAACAGCGGAGGATGCATGAGCATGTATGAACCACTATGCCCCACAACATGAGGATAGAGAAAAAAGAGCTTATTGACTAAAACGTCCGACTCCAATGGCAGACTCGCAAAAAGCTCTTTGGGTAAATCTTTGCCATATGTGGAGATATCACTGATGTCACCCTTGGTAAAAACGTCTCTACCCAGCAGACACAAGACATTGATACAACGTTGATTATTGTGATAACTTAGTGGGTTATATATAATAAGAGGAACCAATTGTTCCAGGTTCGATCCCCGCTTCCACCATCCTAGTCACTGCCGTTGTGTCCTTGGGCAAGGCACTTTACCCACCTGCTCCCAGGGCCACCCACACTGGTTTAAATGTAACTTAGATATTGGGTTTCACTATGTAAAAGCGCTTTGAGTCACTAGAGAAAAGTGCTATATAAATATAATTCACTTCACTTCACACCTCTTGCTGGAGCCATGTATACTTACCTGCGCAGGTACGTGTGTCCTCTCTGTGGAGCTTCCGGCGACAAAGCGCACACTAAATGCTTCTGTCCGGAAGTGGGCCCCAACTACAAGTCTGTGTACGTCCAGAACGAACTCTGAGCTTCTTGTTTGCTTCCATCACAAAACCCTTTCCTTGTTGGAATACTTCTCTTTTATTGCTTTTATATCATGAGAGGATAAGTATTTTTATTTGTTGAAACTAAAAGACTACTGTAAAATTATTTGACTTTCATTCTTGTGTGCAAGTAATGTTATTTGTAGTATTGTAGTAGTTTGCAGTGTTTTACATGGTATTGTATTTATTTGTAGTATTGTTGTAGTTTTATACATATAGTTTGCAATACCATGAATTGATTACGTGGACCCCGACTTAAACAAGTTGAAAAACTTATTTGGGTGTTACCATTTAGTGGTCAATTGTACGGAATATGTACTGAACTGTGCAATCTACTAATAAAAGTTTCAATCAATCAATCAATACTCTGCTGAGACAAAATAAGCTTGTGGCGTGGGGTAGAACTGCAGGTAATTAACTACATTACCACAATTATACATAAAACTGACTATGAAGCGGCGTTGCAAAATAGTTGTTTTTGTAAATTGAGACAACATTGATGTCCAATGTTGACTCCGCGTTGTTGGTTGGGAAATGATCAAATTTCAATGGTGAAATCAACGTCACAACCTGATCAAATGCTGTCAAAAAGCATGTTGTTTCAATGTTATGTTCGAGTTCCTTAACATCCGAGCCTAATTCAACAAGTTCTCAACGTTGTTTTAATGTCTTGTGCCTGCTGGGAAATTGGGCAACTTCCAAAAGACTAATTTGGAGGAAGTATGAAAGAAGGCTAGATTGTTTTATAAATATCTTCGCCATGCCTCCATGGTTTAATTGAACATTTTCGGGACTTATGCAGATCCAAAATATACAAAAACAGGTACTAATAGATAAGTAAAGTTAGTTTTGCATGATAGGTGCCCTTTAAAGAAGATATAATTGTTACGTACAGCGGGGGAAGGAGACGACACAACAGCTGGAATCAGTTCAATTGTTTTTTGACACTGATAAATAGGTGGGATGTGTATGCTACTCCTAAGTGAAAGGTGCAAGACGATGTGTAGAATTAACCATGTAAATGTTACCAGAGTTTGTTGTATGTGCGTGTTGGATGAATCCTTCGTCAGACCAAAGGGGCAAGACGAAAAGGCAGTCCATGGGCAGGCAAGCGGTCGGGGGTTGGAGGGAAGCAACGAGGTCCGTGTCCAAGCAGGGGTCGAGGATCGAGGGAGGCAGTCCGGAATCCAGAGGGAAGTCGAGGCACACAGCTCGATCACAGGAAACAGGGGAAGCACTACTAGAAACACAAAGGACATAAGACACAGGAGCAGAGAAGGCACAGAGAGAGAGCAAGTACGCGGTAGGTAAGCCAGAGACGGGATGCTCACTGCGAGAGTGAACTAAGTTCCGGCACTGGATTTTCGGGTCCGCTGGTCTTTATGCTGCCTGCCCTCATCAGACCCAGGTGCGCGGATTGAAGATTGCCTGCAGCCTTGCAAGTGCGTGGCCGTGATGCGAGCACAGCGAGCGGGGGCGTGTCCCGGCGCATTTGTAGCGGAGGTGCCGACAGATGACATGCGGGATTGCGCATGCGCCGTGACAATAATGAACCAAATCAATTCATCCTCCTAACACACCTGCTGTACGTGGGGGCCCGAGTAGGGATTAACTTGCCTCCCTCCCGTGAAGGGGAGAGGGGATACTGCCATCATACGATTCGACTGCAAGTTCGATAGTCGAATCAAACTCTTAACGAATCGAATCGGCGAATCTGGGACTATTTGAAGACAACACTAGTAAATACTAAATTGGGATGTAGTGGCCTAAAAAAAGAGCACTCAAAAACACAGCAGCTGTCAAGCGCCCATACGAACAGCAGTGCATTTCCAGCGTAATGACACTAACAATCCTCTTGTTTTTGTTCCAATTCCCAGGAGAAACAAGAACGTTTGACCCAAACTTCAAGGGGCCCATTCATCAGAGGTACTATATCAGATTTCAGCAGAAATTGGTCTGAAAATACAAATCCCGATTTTTTTCTTCTCAGGGGATGCACAGATGTTCTCTGCTGTGTTCTCTTCATCGTGGCCTTAATAGGCTACATGGTAGTGGGAATCATCGGTAAGTACCGTATTTTTCAGATTATAAATTGCAGTTTTTTTCATAGTGCGACATATACTCCGGAGCGACTTATATGTGAAATTATTAACACATTACCGTAAAATATCAAATAATATTATTTATCTCATTCGCGTAAGAGACGAAGCAAATGGCAGCATTCGGCACACACGTCAACCAATAAGAATTCGGCGGGGGCGGGTAATGGCAGAAGTGCATTGTGGGTCATGGGATGCTAACTGCTGCTACATCCGTAGCTATTAAAATGGATTATTTCAACATTGGCGGTAACTTATAAAAACTGAGAAGGGCTGAGCTAAAATGGCACCGAAAAGGAAATCATATACTGCAGATTACAAGCTGGACGTAGTGAAATATGCAGCAGAAAACCGCGATCGAGCAGCAGAAAGAAAGGAAACGGCGCATACCAGAGGCGACACCGGGGAGGAAGATTTAATCTGATTTAGCGATTAGGAGTGACAGAGTTTTTGGTAAACGTATAGCATGTTCTATATGTTATAGTTATTTGACTGACTCTTGCCATGATGTGTTGCATTAACATACCAGGCACGTTCTCAGTTGGTTATTTATGCGTCATATAACGTACACTTATTCAGCCTGTTGTTCACTATTCTTTATTTATTTTAAATTGCCTTTCAAATGTCTATTCTTGGTGTTGGGTTTTATCAAATAAATTTACCCCAAAAATGCGACTTATTCTCCAGTGTGACGTATATATGTTTTTTTCCTTTTTTATTGTGTATTTTCGGCCGGTGCGACGTATACTCCGGAGCGACTTATAGTCCGAAAAATACGGTAATATGATGTGTGCAGTTGGCTAAAAACTATTTACAATTTTCTTCGCACACCATGGTTTAATACCTAATACTCTGATGTAGGGGTGTGGGGAAAAATCAATTCGAATACAAATCGCGATTCTCACGTTGTGGGATTCAGTATCGATTCTCATTTTTCAAAAATCAATTTTTTATTTATTTATTTATTTATGTATTTTTTAATTTTTATTACTTTTTTAAAAATAATTTTAAAAAAAATTAATCAATCCAACAAAACAATACACAGCAATACCATAACAATGCAATCCAATTCCAATTCCAAAACCAAACCCGACCCAGCAACACTCAGAACTGCAATAAACAGAGCAATTGAGAGGAGACACAAACATGACACAGAACAAACCAAAAGTAGTGAAACAAAAATGAATATTATCAACAACAGTATCAATATTAGTTACAATTTCAACATAACAGTGATTAAAAATCCCTCATTGACATTTTCATTAGATGTTTATAATAATAATAAAAAAATAGTGTCACAGTGGCTTACACTTGCATCGCATCTCATAAGCTTGACAACACTGTGTCCAATATTTTCACAAAGATAAAATAAGTCATATTTTTGGTTCATTTAATAGTTAAAACAAATGTACATTATTGCAATCAGTTGATAAAACATTGTCCTTTACAATTATAAAAGCTTTTTACAAAAATCTACTACTCTGCTTGCATGTCAGCAGACTGGGGTAGATCCTGCTGAAATCCGATGTATTGAATGAATAGAGAATCGTTTTGAATCAGGAAGATATCGTTTTTGAATCGAGAATCGCGTTGAATCGAAAAAAAAAAATCGATTTATAATCGAATCGTGACCCCAAGAATCGATATTGAATCGAATCGTGGGACACCCAAATATTCGCAGCCCTACTCTGATGGTAGAGCAGCCGTCCAGAAACTTGAAGGTTCCTGGTATGAATCCAGCTCCGCCGTTGTGTCATTAGGCAAGAGTGACACTTACACTGGTGTATAAATGTGTATGGCAGGAATTCCTGGTAAAAATTATTATTTATCTCAATGGGATCTTCCTGCATAAAGGTAAAAAATGCATGTTTAAGTTTGTGTATTGTTTTTCAATAACATCTGTGTAATCAATTGTCATCCAAAACAAGAGGGGTATAAAAAATAAAATAGTTGTTTGACACCCTCAGATTTATTATTGATGTTGCGGTCTACCGAGTTAAATTTGGAATGCCACTCAAAGGATTGGTGTCCAATTTAATGTTTGTAGTTTGGCGTTTGTGCCCTCGCTTATGGGCAGAATGGGATTGTCTGTGTCACTTGTCGGTCCAACCCTGTACTGTAGTTGGCATCCTAACTTTGCTTCTTGTCACACCTCAGAGGCTCATAGCACAGCTGACTTGGTGGAGCATTTTAATGCATCTGTTTATACAATGAGTTGTACAGTCTCTGAAATCACAAACCACGAAAACAATATGAATTATTTTTTAAATCTATCCTGTGAAACTATGTTCTGTTGTTAAGTAAGGTTTGAACATGAGATAATGTCACACATTATTTAAAAATAACTATGTAAAAGAAACCACATTTTGGGTGTAATGATAGATGAGAAAATGAACTGGAAGTCTCATTCATAATAAGGTGGCAAATAGTTCAATAATGAATAAAGCAAAATATGTTCTGGACCAAAAATCACTTCATATTCTCTACTGCTCACTAGTGTTACCATATCTGAGTTATTGTGTGGAAATATGGGGAAATAACTACAAAAGTGCACTTCATTTACTAATTGTGTTACTAAAAAGATTTGTTGGAATAATACATAATGTTGGATATAGAGAACATACAAACCCTTTATTTATTGAATCAAAAATATTACAATTCAATGACTTGGCGCATCTGCAAACAGCTAAAATTATGTACAAATTAGGGATGTCCGATAATGGCTTTTTGCCGATATTCCGATATTGTCCAACTCTTTAATTACCGATACCGATATCAACTGATACTGATACTGATATATACAGTTGTGGAATTAACACATTATTATGCCTAATTTGGACAACCAGGTATGGTGAAGATAAGGTCCTTTTTTTTTAAATTAATAAAATAAAATAAGATAAATAAATTAAAAACATTTTCTTGAATAAAAAAGAAAGTAAAACAATATAAAATCAGTTACATAGAAACTAGTAATTAATGAAAATGAGTAAAATTAACTGTTAAAGGTTAGTATTATTAGTGGACCAGTAGCACGCACAATCATGTGTGCTTACGGACTGTATCCCTTGCAGACTGTATTGATATATATTGATATATAATGTAGGAACCACAATATTAATAACAGAAGGAAACAACCCTTTTGTGTGAATGAGTGTAAATGGGGGAGGGAGGTTTTTTGGGTTGGTGCACTAATTGCAAGTGTATCTTGTGATTTTTATGTTGATTTAGTAAAAAAAAAACAAAAAAAAACACAAAAAAACAAAAACGTTACCGATAATAAAAAAAACCGATACCGATAATTTCCGATATTACATTTTAAAGCATTTATCGGCCGATAATATCGGCCGACCGATATTATCGGACATCTCTAGTACAAATCAAACTATAATCTACTACCTTAGAATGTACAACAATTCATTAAAAAAAAGAAACATAACCTGTGAGGAAAAACTAATTTAAAATGTTTGTACGCATGTACAACACTTAAAACTTTAGCATATCAGTATGTGAACTTAAATTATGGAATGGATTAAGCAAAGAAATTAATCAATGTACTAATATGATCCAGTTTAAGAGACGGTTCAAATTTAAAGTGCTTACAAAGTACATAGAAGAAGACTTTTGAGGAACACATTGAACCTTATTGAAATTGAGATACTCTTCATCTCAGTATATTAATCATGACTGACTTAATTATCTATTACAAGAACTGCTGTACTAATAATTCACTGATGTAAATTGTGTTACAAAAAGAAGACAATAAGAGAACATATGTATTATTAGTAAGTGGTCTGAAGTGGGAAAGGGGTAGGATTAAATAAGATCTACTTCTTCCTACTCCTTTTTGGACATGTTGTAAAGCGAAATGATATGAAATAATGTGATGTATCATATTGTAAGTGTTCATGTTCGATATAAACTAAACTCAACAAATTACGACATAAAAGCTTCATTTTACCCACTTTTCTTTGCGTACTGGCTAATTATGCAAATTGAACGATGGTGTCAGTTATGTGTTAAAAAATATTTTCGCAACACTTGACTTGAAAAGTCATCTCTGATGTTAACTTCATATAATAGCCAATACAAATAAACTGTTCCCATTGCAAGCTCCAACCACAATGCACTCAGCAACAAAGGGTTGGAGTTGGGGGTTAAATCACCAAAATGATTCCCGGGCGCGGCGCCGCTGCTGCCCACTGCTCCCCAAGGGGATGGGACAAATGCAGAGGACAAATTTCACCACATCTAGTGTGTGTGTGACAATCATTGGTACTTTAATCTTTTAATCTTAATCTTAATAATAAACAGATTGTCAAACAATTTATTTTTTATTTTTTTATTGTTTGTGATTTATTGTTAAATTAATCTGTTTCAGAAAAAAAAAAAAGTATATTTGCCACAGGTCCTGCAGCTCGTATTAGATTGTGCAGGTACGTTACCTCTGAACAGTAATTATGATGCACCTTCTTATGCAACGTAATGGATTTCGCCCACATGTCGTGTGTAAACTATAACACGGATCATCCCATGTTTAGAAAGATTTCGCATCTCGTTTTGAATTCAAAGGTGCCGGATTATGCAAAACCAACTTTTTTTTACATATTGACCTGCTGGTGTGTAATAGAGATCTGCATAAGTCCCAAACATTTTTAATCAAACCATGGAAACATGGTGGAGAAATTTATAAAACAATTTTGCCTTCCTTCATACTTCCTCCAAACGAGTCGTTTGGAATTAGCCGTTTTGGTGACGTTTTTCCCAAGTGTGACGTCAGTGGATTATCCATATATGGTAGAAACTTACCCAAAGTGCTTTGCGCAATCCGACGGTGGAGGCAATAAACTCCTTTTTTTTCTTTATTCTCTTGTTGTGGGGCAAACTGGCTCGTACATGCATCCTTTGCTGTTGCCATTTCTAATACAATGTTGCAATAGTTCTAACTTATATCTGTCAGTAAACTCGCTATGGAAAGGCTGTCGAAGTTGAGCAACATAAATAAGACTGCCCACAAAACGGCGCATCTTGAAGAGACGGTCAGAAAACAGCTTGAAAACGGTCTGTAAAACGTAATCAATGCAACATTTTGACAAAAGAACCACCATTACATGTTTTGTAGACCCAAGGAAGTCATAATATAACCTATTTAAATGGAATTATTTGATTACCCTGAGAATCAAAAATTGTTAGTGAAAGGTCAGTGGAATTAATCAGTGTTTCCCACACATTCATTTATTTGTGGCGGCCCGCCACGAAAGAATTACGTCCGCCACAAATAAAAATAAAAAAAAAAAGAAAACTTTTTTTTATTTTTTTTTGTCCTGTCCAGCTTCTCAGGCAAATCATATAGTTGATGTAGATGCCCATATAGGCTGTTCAGATTTACTTTACAAAAGAGAAGTGTAGGATACTTCTCTTGTTGCCTTATTTGTATTTGACCACTACTGTTTTCTGTTTATTTGTTACTGACTGTGGCTGGACACCTCTGCCTCTGTTTCACTTTATGTTGCTGGTAAATAATATGGTTGTAGTAGTAGGCTAAAGTTAAATTATTTAGTATGCACTAATTAAAGGGGCAGAGCTTTAAGAGACATTTTAGCTTTTATATTTTATAAGATATATTTTTTGTAAGAACCACAATTAATAAATATATTTCAGTGAATAACTTATTGTTCAAATCTGTATATAAATATGTACATAAAGTGTTGTAATTATATTGTAAAATGGATGGATGTTTAAAACAAAACTGTTATTATTAATTAGTAAGTATACATTTTTTGAGCCTTTTTAGAGCAAATCATATCATTGTAGTAAATTATGCAAATTACTCGATGATATGGTGACCACGCCCATAGCCACGCCCATATCCACGCCCCTTCCGCCACAGGTATCTTGCCAGTTTATGGGAAACACTGATTAATCAATGATTTGTATGAAATTTTATGAAAAATTTATTCCCAGCACTTTTCTGCTCTGTCCCCAATGAGATATTACAATATCAGAACCCACAAATCCTCTCGGATGGTGTAATGTTACTCTTTTCTGCTGGTGAAGGGTGCGGGTTTGATCCCTGTCCAAGGTTACATCAGGAAGTGTGTAAACATTACCGGTAGGCTAAATGTGACTCATTTTTATTTTTTGTATATTCTGGTAAGTGTTATTTTCCACTGATTAAATATTTAACAATTTGTTTCCCATATATTTGTGTGTAATAAGTTAATCAAAAATGTACTTTGAATCAGAGTTACCCAACCCTGTTCTACATAGTTCACTTCTTTGACCAATTTAAAATGCATCTTAAAAGTATACTGTATATGTACACTAGCACTTTTGAGTCTGCCTTGTGTATGAAAAGCGCTATACAAATAAAGTTGCCTTGCCTTGCCTTGCCTAGATGGCAGTAATAATTTATTGGACAAACTGAGTTGACAAATAACGTAATTCAAGTGATCCATTTTGTGCAGAACATGAATCAAGTCAAGTCAAGCCACTTAAATGTCCAAAAATTCAGATATTATTACCTTACAGCCTGGTCCCATGGCGATCCCAAACAAGTCATCTATCCCACAGACAGCAATGGACACTTCTGTGGGCAAGCTGGAACCCCCATGGAGTGAGTATTTGCGGATGGAAAAAATCATGTGTGGTTAGCCTAAATGGTTCTGGTTCACCAATATGTTCCAAATAATTCATCAAAGGATTAATGAAGAGTTATTTGTTGATGATGATTATGATAAAACACTGCACTTGTCTTAAAGGAAGAAACCTCTTCTGTTTTACTTCAATATCTTGAAGTGTGCCAGTCCATTGGTGCTGCTTGAGTTCCAGTGTCCCACCACACAGGTCAACTCCAAGGAATGATTCCATTGTGTTGTTCCAATAGTTTTCTCACGATCATCTTTTGTTTCCTGTCAAAGGTGTGCGTCGAAAGCTGTCCTCACAAACACATGACACTGAACAACGCCTTAAAGAATAGGGATGACAAGCAATATTATCAGCAATTCTGCAAGGAAGGAGTGGACCTCTCCAAAGAGGTACAACATTCAGATAAATCAATCAAATGGCAATCTTCCAGCCCAGAATAGAGATAGTTTTTCAGCAGAAGCTCTACTGCAGGAGTGTCAAACTTGTTTTCACTGAAGGTCGCATAGCAGTTTCGCTGCCCTCATAGGGCCAATTGTAACAATCAATACAATATACATTTTCTAATTAACAATTGCCGATTCATTTAGATATTATATTTATTTTACATACACTATAAAATAAATCTATGGATTTTATGGTAAAAAAAAAGTAGCAACAATTGATTGAATTTCACTGTAAAATTGAGGATGTTTTTTACAGCATAACACTATAAATGAAAAAAAACATACCACTGTTTTTTTACTGGTAAAATGTATGGTTTGTTGTATTTGCGGTGTACTACTGTAAATGCAAAAACGGTACCACAGTTTTACAGTAAAATTCTGGCGACTTAACTGCCAGTTTTTTGTTTTTTTTACTGTAAATCATATATACAGTGTACAATTTGATGGATTTGAAATCATAAATCAAACAGATATTTAAGTATTTTTATTTGTAATTTTTTTTTTTAATGTATGATGAATATTTGTTGCATTATTGGATACTATTAATTTGGAAAATACATTATTTTAACAAAAACATGTGTGGATTTTATGATAATATAATATTAGTTGCATTATAAGATAATAATGTTTAAAAGATGCAATTGCATGCAGTACACATATTTTTTCAACGTCGTAATGGAAATAATGAATACATTTATTTGTTGTATATTGTATATATTATATAAAAATATATTATAATAATATAGTATTATATATCAGTATATATTATATACTTTATATAAAATATATAAATAATACATGTTACATTTTTATTGCTTCTATGGTACATTTTTAGTCCATCCTTTGTAACTGAGCTACTGTGTGGAACAATTTCCCTTGTGGATCAATAACGTTTGTCTAAGTCTAATTTATGAAGAAAAGGTAAAGTACTTTATTGATACATATTGTTTATAAGCTTTCGTGGGCCAAATAAAAGATAGAAAGGCCCATTAACTTTGAATTTGACACTAGTGCTACACTGTATCCCAAAGGGAGAACATTAGTATGTGTAAGTATAGCTATGAGATACAGTATAGTGCTATAGTCCTTTCTTTGGCTTTTAAAATTGGTGGCAGCATTTTTCAGCATCCTTAATGGATTTCAATCTCTCGCACCATAACCCCAATTAAAAAAAATATCCAATGTTATTCACTGTCTTTTCAACTCTGTGACTCAGACTGATATTCTTGCAATCCTGACATCCAACCTGTGCCCTGCAATGCTCATGCCCAGCAGACCCTGTAAGTGACAAGATAGTTGCAAGTCTATGATGGTCAGACAAAGCGATGCCGCTTTAAAAAAACGTGTACTCTAATCCAATTACAGTCACCGGTCGCTGCCTTCCAGACCTGGCCATGAAGGGAGATACAGTGATGGTGGGTGACAAAACCAATATTACGGACAACGACGGATTACAGATCCAGGCTAAAGTGGTACTGGAGGCGTCTAAGTGAGCTTCTTTTTTTTCTTAATGTTTTACCTTGTGCTGTGAAATGACTAATTATTTTAATCAGATTAATCACACTTTTGATTTTCGATTAATCATGATTAATCACAGATTATTACCGGTACTTGCATGCACATTTTAACTTGACAAAATACCCGACATTTGGACACAAATGCAATTTTGTTGTCAGAATTTCATACAGGAACATTTTTAAATGTTTTACTTGAATGCACTTCATTTATTTATTCAAAACTTGGAATCAGTTTTAGCTAAAATCCCACCTGAGTTTATTTTGGAGTCCAAAATCCAAATGATACACAAATCTCCTAAGCACATGGATTACAGGGAAACACAACACAAGTATGATGAAGCCAGAAGTAAGCACTACATGGATATGAATACATTGATGGCACCTCTGACGCCGCGGTCTCATCATTCACTCAAAAGTCTCTACTCGTTCGAGAATGCCACATCTCTCTAACAGCTAAATACCTCTCTGAGAATCACTGTTGTACAGAAAACGAAAGTTTTAAACCATGTGCGATGTTTTTACAGGAAATCCAACATGGTCGTTGAAGCGCGTGTGGTGGCCATGAAAATCTTTGAGGACTACAGTATGTCGTGGCACTGGATAATGCTGTAAGAACATTTGCACTCTCAAATTTCCACAACCGTATTGTAGCTTATAACACTGGTCATTCATTCAAGACCATCTAAAACTAAAAAAATCACTCAAGAGAGTGCAGACTTGTGGGCCGTTCACTCAATAGTACCCTTTAAAAAAGTCTTGAGTCCCAAAAAATAATCAATTGTTCCTAATCCCATTCCTGACATTTCTTGAATGTTTCTTTAGAATAGGCCAAAAACTTCTGAGCTATGTTGTTATTGTTCTATGGCGGAATGAAATAAGCCATCCATCCCATCCATTTTCTACCGATTGTCCCGCCAGTGATTTTCAAACTGTGGTATGCGTACCACTATTGATACAGGGGCTCCATCTAGTGGCACACCACAGAATCACTAAAATAAAGTACAGTAGTTTTTTTTCCTATTTTCAAACACAGTGTCGCTGTTCTAACCGTGTGTAAATGCTACGGTGGCCAAAAATAATAAACATATCTGTTAAATAAAACTTGCATTGTTTTTAATCAATATTTTGGCCAAGTGTTTTCTGATGTGGTACTTGGTGAAAAACGTTTGAGAACCACTGAAATAAACAGAGTAAACCCTCTTATCAGTCATCCACTCACACTCTCTCTCTTTTTCTCTTTGGGTGGCAGCAGGACCTCTAGCATGTGTATATATATATATATATATATATATATATATATATATATATATATATATATATATATATATATATATATATATATATATATATTAGAGATGTCCGATAATATCGGCCTGCCAATATTATCGGCCGATAAATGCTTTAAAATGTAATATCAGAAGTTATCGGTATCGTTTTTTTAATTATCGGTATTGTTTTTTATTTTTTTTATTTTTTATTAAATCAACATAAAAAACACAAGATACACTTACAATTAGTGCACCAACCCAAAAAACCTCCCTCCCCCATTTACACTCATTCACACAAAAGGGTTGTTTCTTTCTGTTATTAATATTCTGGTTCCTACATTATATATCAATATATATCAATACAGTCTGCAAGGGATACAGTCCGTAAGCACACATGATTGTGCGTGCTGCTGGTCCACTAATAGTACTAACCTTTAACAGTTAATTTGACTCATTTTCATTAATTACTAGTTTCTATGTAACTGTTTTTATATAGTTTTACTTTCTTTTTTATTCAAGAAAATGTTTTTATTTTATTTATCTTATTTTATTTTATACATTTCTAAAAAAAGGACCTTATCTTCACCATACCTGGTTGTCCAAATTAGGCATAGTGATGTGTTAATTCCACGACTGTATATATCGGTATTGGTTGATATCGGTATCTGTAATTAAAGAGTTGGACAATATCGGAATATCGGATATCGGCAAAAAGCCATTATCGGACATCCCTAATATACATACATACATACATACATACATACATACATACATACATACACAACCAGTGAAGTTGGCACGTTGTGTAATTTGTAAATAAAAACAGAATATAATGATTTGCAAATCATTTTCAACTTATATTCAATTGAATAGACTGCAAAGACAAGATATTTAATGTTCAAACTTAGAAACCTAATTTATTTTGCAAATAATCAATAACTGAGAATTTAATGGCAGCAAAAAAGTTGGCACAGGGGCATTTTTACCTGTGTTACATGGCCTTTCCTTTTAACAACACTCAGTAAATGTTTGGAAAGGAACTGAGACCAATTTTTTAAGCTTTTCAGGTGGAATTCTTTCCCTTTCTTGCTTGATGTACAGCTTAAGTTGTTCAACAGTCCGTTGGTATTTTAGGCTTGTAATATAGGTTGAAAAGGATTTGCAAATCATTGTATTCTGTTTTTATTTACGATTTACACAACGTGCCAACACACACACACAAACATACGCACACACAGAAGTCAGCCTCGTAACGCAAACAAACGTAAGATAACGCAATGGAAATTAGCCGGATCACCCCCAAAATCTATTACTCGTACTTCATCCTATTTTTGACATTTCCTGACACTTCAAATTCCTGGCGGAGGTTCAGTTAAAGATTTTTGAACAAGGTTTACTCTAAGCCTCTTATAAGTTTAGATGTTTGTCTTCCTATATAAATAAACATTGATTGATTGATTGATTATGTCTAGGGGTCTGGTGATAGCCATGGTTCTCAGCTTCACCTTCATCGTCCTGCTTCGCTACCTGGCAGGCATTATGGTCTGGGTCATCATTATCCTGGTCATTGTCGTCATCAGTTACGGTAAGGCAGTCGCCGTGGTTATTACCCTTTGACCTTTGCTACATTGCTGTATCACAGGCAACACAGCCTCTTGAAAAGTGAAACGCAACAAAATATGTTATGTGTTCTTAGGTATTATCCATTGTAACTTGGAGTATAGAAGTCTAAAAGGGACGACTGGAGAAAATACAACCATCCGTGACCTGGGCCTGCAGACCGACTTCACTGTCTACCTAAAGATCAGACAGACCTGGCTCGGATTCAGTATGTTCCCATTATTCTTCAATATGCTTAAACTCTCCCACATACTTTTAATTCCCGCATTCAATGTTTTTGTAGTGATCACTCTCATCATTGTGGAGGTCACCATCATCCTGCTTCTCATCTTCCTCAGGAAGAGGATCTTTGTCGCCGTTGCCCTCATTAAAGAGGCCAGCAGGTCAGCCTCAGCCATTTTGTCAAATGTATACCTCCCTAACAGTGTCATTCAAAACTGAGCAATTTTACCCCAGCAAAGTGCAAAAATCATTGTGCAGTATCACACTAAATTGAGTGCTTGTTATACTATATTATGGAGGCCAAAATTTGACAAAATTAAATAAATATATAAATAAAATACAGAAAATGTGTCATTAATAAATTAAATCATTAAATAAATCAACACAATGAAATAATTGAATCAGTAATTAATTAAATCATATCATTACATTTCATTTTACATTAAACCGGATTAATGACACATTTAATAACACATTTATGTATTTAATTCCAATTATGATTAATCAAATTAAATACATTTAGGCTGTCAAAATTAGCGCGTTAACTCATGCGATTAAGCACAAAAAATTGTAAACTTATGTTAACACAGCTCTTTGAGACATTTGTGATTAAGGGCTGTATAAGTAAACTTTGATTGATGTGATGAAGCACAAAAAATATCGCATTAATCATGAATACACTTAGAGTAATCAATTAGAGTACTTTAAAGGGGAACTGCACTTTTTTTGGAATTTTGCCTATCGTTCACAACGCTTATAAAAGACATGATGACTAATGGATTGTTTTAAATGCTTTCTAAATATTAAATAAACGTAAATAAAAGTCCGCTTACAGCGAAGCCAATGGGAGCTCCACTGTTCCGCCCATAAAATCTGATAAATTACCATTCAAAAAGCACCAACAGTACTTAATTTACATTTTGTGACTTGAACATTAACCAAGTATTAGTGATGTTTTTATAAGTGCTAACGCAGACGAACTATATAGCGGCGACGTAATCACTTCCGTGTGTCCCTATGTTTACATCATCAAGTGGTCTGGTGTTTCCTCGCTTCCCTGCACCCTGAAAGTTTATTGTAGCTCATAAATCATGCTTCTCACCTGAAAAGTAGATGGCTGAGGATATAATCTGACAAGTTGGGACACTGTTTATTCATTACCATGAATTGATTTACGTGGACCCCGACTTAAACAAGTTGAAAAACTTATTCGGGTGTTACCATTTAGTGGTCAATTGTACGGAATATGTACTGAACTGTGCAATCTACTAATAAAAGTTTCAATCAATCTGTGACAGCCATTTGGGACCTGGAACTGGCGTGTATCATTGTTTACATCCAGAGCAGCCATATTTTAAACCAACTCGGGGTTGGTGAGAATGCTGCTACTTTGAAAATCTGACCTCGAGGAGCGCTTCAGTTGAAATTCCAACTAGGAACTTAGAAATCCTGACTTCGCAGTATGAATGGAACGCAACATAGGCTCCCAAAAGAGTTCCAAAGTTCCAGGCTTCAGACCAAATCGATGATTGGCCACTGACTTTGTTGGCTGAGTTGGCAGATAGAATAAATTCATGAAGCGCTGACAAGGGCCAAATGGGACAACTTTAATGAAAAAAATCTCTAAATAACTGCTTAAATGTGTCATTAATTAATTCAATCATTAGATAAATATCTAAGCATAAAATAATGAATTAAATCATGAAATAAGGAAATCATTACTAATGAAGTGATTAAATGTAATTTTACATTAAATAAAGTAATGACACATAATCATTTATAATTTATAGCGGCAGCCGGCCTCCAGGTCCCCAAATCCCCCCCCCTTCTGTTGCGAGTTGTTGTGATTACATGTATCATGTTTATGTGTGCTATGCTATGTGAGGTTTTTTTCCTTGGACTCAGTCTGGACCCCTCCCGAGGGTCCAGCCTTAGACTGATACTTTTTTTACTCTTCCCCCTTTCCCAATGTCACCTTTTTCCCACCTTTTTTAAGGAGCGCTGTAAGTGGCTGATCCGTTGGCGGTCCCATCTTGTCCCCTTGTAACGTATGTCTGCTCTTAGTGGGACTGTTCCGAAAATGAAATTTCAGTTCTTATGTGTCTTGTACATGTTAAAGAATGGACAACAATAAAGCATCTTGAATCTTGAATCCTCTTGATAATAACACATTGATGCATTTAATTATAATTATAATTAATTAATCACATTTATTAACATCTTTATTTAATTAATTTTGTCCCATTTGGCCTTCCATAGTAACGTCATGTATGCATTTCGTTTAGCGACTGTGCCAAGGAGAATCCAGAGCCTGGAGACACTCTTCCATTGTTAAATTCCCTTGTTGTAGATGGAAAAATATAGGTGGATCAGACAAAAGCAGCGAGTCGCTATTTTTATAGATAGAATAGAATAGAAATAAAAGAGAATAAATTGAAAAATAGACTATTGTGATCCTGTAGTGCAAATTAAATGTAAATATCACAAAAAACTAAAACAAATAAAAGGGCATTTCAGCACATTTGGGACACATGTGCAAGTTAAGTGATCTGGTTTAATTTAAAATGTGTATTTTGTTTGGGAATTGTCAGCCAGTAGATTGCAGTTTTTGTTTTGTTTAACAAAATAAACAAAACAACTAATTAGTTTTAGTTGCTTTGGGTTCCCTCCGGGTACTCCGGCTTCCTCCCACTTCCAAAAACATGCACCTGGGGATAGGTTGATTGGCAAAACTAAATTGGCCCAAGTGTGTGAATGTGAGTGTGAATGTTGTCTGTCTATCTGTGTTGGCCCTGTGATGAGGTGGCGACTTGTCCAGGGTGTACCCCGCCTACCGCCCGATTGTAGCTGAGATAGGCTCCAGCCCCCCCCCGCGACCCCGAATGGAATAAGCGGTAGAAAATGGATGGATGGATGGATGCTTTAAAGGCCTACTGAAATGAATTTTTTTTATTTAAACGGGGATAGCAGATCTATTCTATGTGTCATACTTGATCATTTCGCGATATTGCCATATTTTTGCTGAAAGGATTTAGTATAGAACAACGACGATAAAGATTGCAACTTTTGGTATCTGATAAAAAAAAGGCTTGCACCTACCGGAAGTAGTGTGACGTAGTCAGTTGAACATATACGCAAAGTTCCCTATTGTTTACAATGATGGCCGCATGAAGTGAGAGAGATTCGGACCGAGAAAGCGACAATTTCCCCATTAATTTGAGCGAGGATGAAAGATTTGTGGATGAGTAAAGTGCAAGTGAAGGACTAGTGGGGAGTTGAAGCTATTCAGATAGGGAAGATGCTGTGAGAGCCGGGGGTGACCTGATATTCAGCTGGGAATGACTACAACAGTAAATAAACACAAGACATATATATACTCTATTAGCCACAACACAACCAGGCTTATATTTAATATGCCACAAATTAATCCTGCATAAAAACACCTGCGTGTTTGTTATGCTACCTCCTAGCTCCTCTGCTAGCTCCTAGCTCCATAGAACACGCCAATACAATTCAAACACCTGATCAACACACACAATCACTCAGCCCAAAAGACCGTTTACCTAACCCAAGGTTCATAAAGCTTATATATTTTTAAAAAGTTACGTACGTGACGCGCACATACGGTCAAGTTATCGAATGTTTAGCAGCCAAGGCTGCATACTCACGGTACCTGATATTCAGCTGGGAATGACTACAACAGTAAATAAACACAAGACATATATATACTCTATTAGCCACAACACAACCAGGCTTATATTTAATATGCCACAAATTAATCCTGCATAATAACACCTGCGTGTTTGTTATGCTAGCTCCTAGCTCCTCTGCTAGCTCCTAGCTCCATAGAACACGCCAATACAATTCAAACACCCGATCAACACACACAATCACTCAGCCCAAAAGACCGTTCACCTAACCCAAGGTTCATGAAGCTTATATATTTTTAAAAAGTTACGTACGTGACGCGCACGTACGGTACGGTACGTGTTATGCTAGCTCCTAGCTCCTCTGCTAGCTCCTAGCTCCATAGAACACGCCAATACAATTCAAACACATGATCAACACACACAATCACTCAGCCCAAAAGACCGTTCACCTAACCCAAGGTTCATAAAGCTTATATATTTAAAAAAAGTTACGTACATACGCAAAAAAAAGCCAAAGCTGCATACTCACAGTAGCACGTCTGCGTCTTTGTCATCCAAATCAAAGTAATCCTGGTAAGAGTCTGTGTTGTCCCAGTTCTCTACAGGCGTCTGTGTATCCAAATCAAAAGTCCTCCTGGTTAGAGTCTCTGTTATCCGAGTTCTTCCATCTTGACTGCATCTTTCGGGAATGTAAACAAAGAAGCGCCGGCTGTGTACTGTTGTGGCTGACTACGTTCGAAAAATACGTCCATTTCGCACCGACAACTTTCTTCTTTGCTTGCTTGGCTTCCTTCTCCATAATGCAATGAACATGATTGAAACAGATTCACGAACACAGATGTCCAGAATACTGTGGAATTATGAAATGAAAACAGAGCTTTTTCGTATCGGCTTCAATGTGGAAGGCATACCCGTGTTCGCCGGGCTACGTCACGCGCATACGTCATCCGCAGAGGCGTTTCGAACCGGAAGTTTAGCGGCAAATTTAAAATGTCACTTTATAAGTTAACCCGGCCGTATTGGCATGTGTTATAATGTTAAGATTTCATCATTGATATATAAACTATCAGACTGCGTGGTCGGTAGTAGTGGCTTTCAGTAGGCCTTTAATTACAGTAATAGGTTGTGCTTTTTACAAAGTTTAACATGTCATTGTGTCAAATATAATCATTTATTTGTTAGATATGTTCTATTATGCTAGCACTGTAATTGATAGGTCTGATTTTTTTATTTTATATTATCTAAAGCAGAAGAAAAGCAACAAGTTCAACATTCAAAATGTATTGCTCAGAAAAGTGTTTTTACTGTTTTTTTTTATGTATAACTTCAGTAATGGACCTGAGGTTTTATTTTAGTAAATCAGTTAAAAATGATACTCATCCATAAAGTCACTTTTTTATTTAAATATCTTTCTTACTAATAATATAATGGATATCTCTAAAGTTGATGACTTTTCCCAGCATTTTATAGGACGGAATTAAAAAGAGATTGATTAATCAGAGATCATTATTATCGCTCATTTTTAAAAATCGCTTGAAAGTTTTATGTTTTGCATTTTACTTCCTTACTATACCGAAAACAAACCAAACCGTGGCTTTAAAAAGGAGGTACATACCGAACTGTGATTATATGATTATTATAGTGTAATAAAAATAGTTTCTGCTGTTTGACAAATTAATTTATTCAAATAATGAACTGATCTCCACAAAACCTGGAGGGCAGTGGCATGGACCAGGGAAGACACTGTTAGTTTGGTATGGATCCTGATCACGGATTGAAGAAATGTCTTTTTATTGATATTTACATCACAACTGATGTTCTTTTTCAGAGCTGTTGGACATTTGAGTTCTTCAATATTCTTCCCGCTGTTGACCTTTTCCCTCATCACAGTGGTGATAGCTTACTGGATAGTCACTTCTGTGTATCCTTTTACCACTTCAGATGAGAATCAAGGATGATCCAGACAAAAAATGATATATATTTTTTAATATCCATTATGCCCTCATGTTGTTTTATACACCTTGACACCTTTGACCAGTTTCTTGTCCACGTCAAATGAGCAGGTGTATAAAGTGTTCAACAAATCTGATTGCGAATTTTCTCGGACTGTCTGTGACCCTAAGGTGATGAGGCCGACCAAATAAATGTTTTCATGTTTTGTGGTATGTAACATGTTTACATCTTGTGGATAATGCATATGTTTAAGAGCTATTTCTTTATTCATAATCATGTTTGAATCAGCTCATATTTTCTTTTATAACTTTACTCTGTATACTAGTTTCTCTTTGTCTTCAGATTGCCTGGTTAGACAGGGTCGTAAACCATCAGGAATGTGAACACAACCCCCAAGTCTCTCCTCTTATCAGTGTTGGGAGGAGGGGCCGGGGGGGAAATGGGGGCTTTCTTTGTGTGAAAAGAGTTGCTTTTGGCCGGTGGAAGGCCAGATCAACTTGGGCTGCGCATTTGTATGTGTTGTTCGAGGCTGGTCTCATTATTGCCAAAGCTTTGACAATAAAATTACAAAATACCTTTTCTGTGCTTGGTGGTACGTTTGAGTTCAGTTGATATGTCATTAAGGAACTTGGGACTGACCAGCGTTTTACATCCCACTTGGAGGAACATCTGGTCAAACGCAACAATTTGGGGGCTCGTCCGGGATGACACGCTGACAATTGGACCTTCTCTTGCAATCTTCTGGACAGACTCACATGGCCAAAACATAATTCAAGGTAAGCAGAACCTTTCTTTTTAGATAAAATCTGCATTAGGAGTCTGCCCAGAAGTCTGTAAGTTAAACACTGCTTTGTACCCCAGACACAGAATGGTGATTTTGATAGATTGATTGCATTTTTGCCGAGCCTGCCATTGCATTAAAATTGTAAATAAGTGGTCAACTCACGTCATTGTGTCTCGATTACCGTGACGGGCAGTTTCATTGACGAGTGAACTAATAGTTGGGTGTGGCTCACCCTGGGTAGTTGGTCGCCGCCTAAAAGAGTAACGGGTTGGATGCCCATCATATGGTACAGTAAATACTCCCCGGTTGTGAGATCCCTGTTGACATTTTTATGTGCACACAAATTAAGGATGGGTCGGAGGCCATTTGTAAAATACAATAAATACTCCCTGGTTGCGAGTTCCCTACGGCATTAACGTGTGCGTTAAAATTAAGAAACGTACGGGAGGAGGCCCTTCTGTACCATATGATAAATTCCACGGCTGGAGGCCATTTGTAATAAATACAATAAAGATTCCCCGGTTGTGAGGTCCCGGCGACACTTTAGTGTGCGCTAAAATTAAGGAAAAATAGACACAATGGCCAAGGAGTGTGACAGAAAAGAATGTGATGACGGCTGGGGAAAATGTGATGAATCATTACTGTTTAATAATCCATTGAATGCACTGTTGTCGACAATGGAATTAGCAGGTAAAGTTTAAAAAGAAAAAAAAAAAAGAAAAAGAAAAGAGAACGTTACTTGAAAGGGTTAAGAGGGTGTTTACAATACTCGAAAAGTTGTGAACTCAAACGTCTGGTAAAATAAAAAATAAAATAAAAAAGTAACTGGAAGTTTTATGGTAAAGTGAAACGCAGAGAGAGTGCTTACGTGTGCGTGGGTGTGTGTGCGTAGGGCTGTAGGCACTTGCTTGTGTGTGCGTGAGTGCTTACACGTGCATGTGTGTGTGTGTGCGCTGGTGAAAATGGTCAAGAGAAAAAAAGAGCAGGGTTGGTGCTCGAGAATTTAAGAGTTTAGCGTATGATAAAAGTAAACGGGGATTACGTGGAAAAACGAAATGCAGCAAAAGAACCGATGATTAATGAGACAAATAGGACAGACTAGACTGATTGGTGTTTTGCCTGCCGCGCATGCGCAAGACAATTCAAACGACCCGCCCAGACTTTGACTAGGCCACCGCCCCCTACTCCAGTGAGAAGGAGAGAGAGAGAAAAAGAGAGCAGGTGAAGGAAGATTGAGGGAGAAGAGGATGGTTTGAGAAAATATGGGAAAAGGATGTTTATAACCTTACGTTATGTGAATGGTTTCTAGGAGAACAGAAAATAGAAACATTGTGTGAAGTGTAAGGAAGAGATGGATACAGGATGTTGTTTGTAAAGGAAAACGAAAGTGAAGAAAAGATGAGAAAGTGACAAATGAAGGTATTCGTAAATGGTATGCTGTTGATTGTGGTTAGCTGCAAGTTTGTTTATTTGTTTGTTTGTTTAGTTGTTTGAGTGAAATGGGAAGAAATCAATAGGAGACTTTAGAAGCATTTTGTATCGTTGTGTTTCCACACAAGATGGCAAAAATACAGAACAACAAGTAGGATAAATGGCTGAATCTTCGACCTCACCGATAACACCATACGTTACAAACATAGCTACTGCTATGCGCAGTCTCTTTCCTCAAGATGAGGATGATAAGGCTAATGACAGAGCAGCAAGGAAGCAACTCCTTAATTTACAGATCGCTGAAAATAAAAGGTTAAAAGAACCAAAAGGTCAAAGATCAGCTAGGATATATTCAGCAGTGGGTGACCTTGCTTTTGAGTTCCAACAGGTGGAGGAAAGAATCCTCAACAGACGTGCGACCAGACGGTTGGACTCGGGTGGTGGACAACACGATGCTTCAAAGCCAGTCCGGGGTGGAAACTGTTTTGGCTGTGACCAGCCTGGTCACTGGAGTCGTGAACATTTTCGAACGGGAAAGGTTCCGTAGTGCCAACAAACGAACACAAAAGCGTGGCAAAGGACGCCCACCGAAGGAGCCCCAGCAGGAGATACAGACTGGCCCCCTGCTGGACATGAGTGTCAACGACAATGTTATCAGTTCGTGATTGACACTGGCGCCACCCATTCGATTCTGAATGCAGAGGTACCAAAGAAACTGTGTGCTTCCTCTTTAAAGGTCGAAGGCTTCGCTGGGGTCACAAGGTTACCTGTCACCAAACCACTTCCGGTTCAGATTGCTGGACCTCCTTTACAGACTGTACCCTGACATTCAAATCGCACAGAAGGAACATTCCTGGTGTTACCTGACGGCTTAACCACCAAGCTGCGACACCACTACCAAGGCTCCTACCACAGCCTGAAACAACAGGAATGGCTGACATCCAACTGCTCTAACAGTGAAAACCCTGACTGGCTGAGATGCTTCCGTGTGTTCTGCCACCCGACTCGCCATATGTTATGATCACCAGTTAGACACTCATACCAGGAGACCTTTGACTCCTTTGTATATTTATATATGTTGGAACTCATGGAGTGGTTGCTCATGTTGACCTATCTTTGAAACAACTAGCATGGTATAAGATGGACACAATTGTGTCCCACATTGTTCACTTGCTCTCTGTCTGGCCTACAAAACCAAAGAACTTAGGTGCAATGATAAGACACGGCGTAGCTGCCAAACATTACACCGACACCCAAATACCACATTTTCAATTGTTTAGGTTTAGCACATAGTTGTGTTAAACACATAACTATGGGCTGCACTTTAGACACCTGTAGGCTACGAGGAGCTAGCAGCTACACAACAGCTGAGCTAAAACGACACATTACACATTTAAGCATATCAAATAATTATAGTTGCTCATTACATACACATAGTTGTCAAGACAGAAGTCTGATAGAAAGTATTCAGTAACAAACGTGTCTGCATCATTCAACTTTCTACAACATGAGCTTGACTTAATGAATTATTGAGGCCACCAGGTGTGGTAAAATTTCAAAATACTATTGCTAAAGCATTCGCCACAAGGGTAGTATTTTTCTAGTATTGGTGACAATATAAATATAAGCATATTTGTTACTTTCACCATATTGAATAAGTTACATAAAAGCTAGGGTTTAGTTGAGTTTGAGTTAATTGTGATATTGCTAAGGGGTCCCCTACCCTAACAACACCCCCCAGTGGACCACAGAGGCTAAAGAGACAATCATTGACCTCAAACATGACTTGTCCTCCGCTACTTGACTATTAGCTGACCTTTTTCTTAGATGTTTCTGAAAGTGATAGTATGACTAACACAGTCCTTTTTTCAGAAACAGAAGGGGGTGAGTGAGGGTGGATACAGACTCCATAGTTTTAACATTTTTCCCGTGGGTAAGAAGTCATAACTAATTTTAATTTGAAAATAACGATTTTATACATCGATAGTAGTTTAGTAGATCAAGTTTAGAATATGGAGGATGTGAGGGTGAACCAGGTATAGTCTTTGATTTCACTGATATGATCAATACGGTACAAGGGAAAAGGTACGTACTGACTTGTGTTGACAATCACAGTGGTTGGCCGGAAGCAACAACAACCTCAAAAGAGGATGCAATATCAGTAATTAAATGACTTGTGAATGACCTAGAACCCCGACATGGTTTCCCCAAAAAGATTAGGTCAGACAACGGCAACCATTAAAAAAAAAAAACCTCACTTAGCCTTGGTCGAAAAGGCTTTCGGACTAGAACACAGGTTTGGGGTACCATCCTGAGTCCCAAGGTAAGGTTGAAAGGATGGACCAGAACATTAAAAACTAATTGGCTAAAATCTGTGCACAGACCAAATTTAATTGGATTGACATGTTGCAATTAGCGTTAATGATCATTCGAAGGTCCGTGAATAAAACTGTTTTACCGCCCTTTGAGTTTTTTCACCCTATGAGCTGCATACAGGTCAGCCCAGGACCAGCAGCCGCCATGGAAGGAGGACTCAGCGTAAAACCAAAATGGTATTTTACACAAAAAATGCAGAATTTGTGTGCCAGTTCTTCTGTACAGATACGAGGATGACAGCCCGCCACTCCAGATTCCCTTCCGGCCGCTGAGAGGGTCAAGATCTAGGTCATCAAACGCAAGTGGACGGAGCCCAGGTGGACTGGTCCCTTCAAGGTCGTGGAACGGACGTCTCACGCCCTTCGATTAGCTGGAAAAGGGGACACCTGGTACCACCTCTCCCTCTACACTCCTGCTGAAGAACCTGACAGATTACCAGCGGATGTCATTGCTGACATCGCCACTACATCTGCCCCACTCGACCCCCAACAGCGCCTTTTGAGCCTGAGGCAGCTGAAGAAGAACGGGAGCAGAAAACGACTCATTTTTAGTGTCATAGAAGAGCGAGGCTTTAATTAGACACACATAATCCTACAGCCCAGAAGACGACGCTGAGAGAGAGATTTTCTACCTATATTACTCTTTTTAACTTCTATATTGTATATCCTTATTTGAGACCAGCCTTTATACTCGAAGTTATCCAATTTCTCTTGCTTGTTTTCAGCATAACTATCTGTGTCGTTATATTAAGTGAAATGTTTGATGTTTATCCCCGTTTCGTTACCTGAATTACTGTGATTTTGATAGACGAAAAGCAGGATGTCACACCCGGTAGTGTTCCCTGACGGACTGGTGCTTGGGCGTGTTCTACTGTCTTTGTGTCTCAGTTCTTCCTTCCTGACGACAGTGACTGACAAGTGTCTAAGAACAAACAGCGGACTTTAAATAGACTGGGTCAAAGGGGATAGCAAGACTTATTTTTTGACCTATGCAGTGTGATTAATTACGGGGGACACAATAGCTATTACCGTGGTAATAACCTCTATATTTGTTACGACTCAACCCTGAACCATTGGTGTCGGATGCAGACAACATACTATGGTAAGTGGTGCCCATCGTCCCTTTTATGTTGTTTTGGGGGTTGACCTGACTGATACAGACTCTAATTATTAAAATTAATGTCCTTGAGAGGGCGTTAACTACCTCTACACCCTCTGTAGCACCTAAAGTACCACCCCACCTTGGTGGTGTTTCAAAGGCTCTCACATCTGTGCGTGCTAATGACATCACCACCGAAGGCCTGGTAACTTTGACCTTAGGAGCGGGTACAGGTAAACCTGTGGCTCAGGTGGATGCCAAAACCTGGGTGACTGTGTTGCTTGTTCCGCTGGACGTCCTTTTCCCCACACTTACCCCGCTCCTTTTAAGTTGACTGACATAAATGGCTCAAACTGTCTTATCTCCTTGTTCTCTGAACCCACGCCACCAGGGTGCGATTTGTTGGCTAGTGTGTACCCTCCTGTTGACAATTCCACCCGACTTCTTCCATTTGTGGCCCAAAAGCTGAATTACACGTGTTTTCAATTCAAAGGACCCTCTTCGTCCCCCAACAAATTGGGTGACATTAACCCTTCCTGGTGCACCACACTGATAGATGGCTCAAGGATAGGCCCTTGGGCACGAGCTGACTTATTCTGGTATTGTGGGGAGCACAGATTGTACATTAGAATCCCAAAGTTATCTGTAGGGCTTTGTACTATGGTTAGACTGGTGACCCCACTCACCCTAGTGGGTACCAAATTAACTCCCCTTGTAACTCCTGTCTCAGCGGCCTCTCTAACTTCTTGCCGACGCCGCCATGTTTTATCTCGAAGGAGTGTAAAGGGCTCCTTTGATCTGATGAGAAACCCTGATGGTGTTTACTTTGATGCAATTGGACAACCAAGAGGGGTCCCCTCACAACACAAATTGTGGTGTGAATCCTGTGCAGGTTTCGAGAACCTTCCTATCATTGGTGCTATTTTCCCTGTGACTGCTACTAAAAATGTAGAACGCATTAACTATGTTTTTTATAATCTGTTGAGACTGACCAACCTGACTCGTGACGCCGTTGAGGGACTTGCTGAACAACTTGCCCCGACCTCCCTCATGGCCATCCAGAACCGCATAGCCCTTGACCGCATCCTAGCCAAGGAAGAAGGTGTGTGCGCACTGTTTGGTGACCAATGCTGTACCTTCATTCCTAACAATGCTGCCCCCGTTGGCTCGGTCCAGAGCGCCTTAGAAGGCCTCAGAGCCTAAGAACTTACTGAAGTTTCCGGTGTCTCTGACCCCTTTAAAGATTGGCTTCATAACACCTTTGGCAGGTGGTCTGACCTAATTAAGTCGGCCCTGGTCTCCATTGGAGTTTTCTTGGCCGTCATAACCTCATGCGGATGCTTTATTGCCCCTTGTGCTAGGTCTCTATGCACCCGCATCATTGTTAGAGCTGTCAAAGGTCAACCCCACCCTGGTTCTGGGCTTGCTATGTCACTGAAGGGGGTCAAGCATAGTGGTGACTTTCAGGGACCGTTAGTTTCCTTCCCTGACAATGACGACATTGACGTTGACTCCCTCCTTCTCTCTCCCATGTAACTATGGTTTGATTGTTTATCGATAGCTTGCTCAAAAAACCAAAACAGCACCTACTTTAATGTGGGGCGTGCTTTAGAGGTGTTGCTCTTGTAGGAGAGATCTTTTGGATAAGATCTGAAGGGGGATTGTGGATAATGCATATGTTTAAGAGCTATTTCTTTATTCATAATCATGTTTGAATCAGCTCATATTTTCTTTTATAACTTTACTCTGTATACTAGTTTCTCTTTGTCTTCAGATTGCCTGGTTAGACAGGGTCGTAAACCATCAGGAATGTGAACACAACCCCCAAGTCTCTCCTCTTATCAGTGTTGGGAGGAGGGGCCGGGGGGGAAATGGGGGCTTTCTTTGTGTGAAAAGAGTTGCTTTTGGCCGGTGGAAGGCCAGATCAACTTGGGCTGCGCATTTGTATGTGTTGTTCGAGGCTGGTCTCATTATTGCCAAAGCTTTGACAATAAAATTACAAAATACCTTTTCTGTGCTTGGTGGTACGTTTGAGTTCAGTTGATATGTCATTAAGGAACTTGGGACTGACCAGCGTTTTACATCCCACTTGGAGGAACATCTGGTCAAACGCAACAATCTTTATCGTCTTTTTACAGACATTCAACACTTCCGAAGCTTATAAGAAGTGTCCGGATGCGGAATGTCTCTTTGCCTTTTACGGCGGGGATACCCCCTACCACAAATATCTCATCGTGTTTCAGTTTTACAACCTCTTCCTCTTCTTCTGGTGCGCCAACTTTGTGTGTGCCCTGGGACAGGTCACCCTGGCCGGGGCCTTTGCCTCATATTATTGGGCTTTCAAAAAGCCTGAAGATATCCCCGCCTTCCCCATCTTCTCCTCCCTGGGACGGGTCCTCAGGTTGGAAGATGTATTTTCAGAATTGGTTGGCCAATGTACATGCGTGATGACTTTCTATTGTCCTGGTCAGGTATCACACAGGCTCTGTGGCGTTTGGTGCTTTGATTCTGTCTGTGGTCCAAATCATCAGGATATTCCTGGAGTACGTGGATAAAAAGCTGAAAAGTAAGAGGATTTTACGTCCCATCAATGTACGGAGCGGGTGCAAAGTGCTGTCCGCAGTTTGAGGTTTAGTGGCCCCTTTAAGAATGTTTTATACCTTGAACTCAGGTCTCCTGATTGAGAAGTGAGTTTGCTTGGCAACAAGCCAAACGTCAGAGCTGTCAGCTTGTTATCTAGCACAATTCTTAAAGGGAAACTGCTATTTAAAAAATAATTTGCCTGTTGTTCACGATCATGAGAGACAAAAACACATCTTTTTTAATTTTAATTTTATAGACATTAAAAAAAACGCTTGGAAAATGCGGCTAATGAGAGTCACCGTTGAAACCTTCAAAGCCTTCTAAAACAAAACATCAAAACTGTCCATCAACATTTTATATACACACTGCAAGTATATACACTACCGTTCAAAAGTTTGGGGTCACATTGAAATGTCCTTATTTTTAAAGGAAAAGCACTGTACTTTTCAATGAAGATAACTTTAAACTAGTCTTAACTTTAAAGAAATACACTCTATACATTGCTAATGTGGTAAATGACTATTCTAGCTGCAAATGTCTGGTTTTTGGTGCAATATCTACATAGGTGTATAGAGGCCCATTTCCAGCAACTATCACTCCAGTGTTCTAAAGGTACAATGTGTTTGCTCATTGGCTCAGAAGGCTAATTGATGATTAGAAAACCCTTGTGCAATCATGTTAACAAATCTGAAAACAGTTTAGCTCGTTACAGAAGCTACAAAACGGACCTTCCTTTGAGTAGATGGAGTTTCTGGAGCATCACATTTGTGGGGTCAATTAAACGCTCAAAATGGCCAGAAAAAGAGAACTTTCATCTGAAACTCGACAGTCTATTCTTGTTCTTAGAAATGAAGGCTATTCCACAAAATTGTTTGGGTGACCCCAAACATTTGAACGGTAGTGTATATATATATATAATGTAGTAACAGACTCGTTCATAACAATATGTAATATGTGCAATATTTACCATGTTTTGGTCGTTTTAATCATTGCGAGAACGAATTCCTCGGTGCATTTATTTCCGTTTCCATGGCAGCGTACTTCCAACTTCTGGCAACAAATGTGTGTTCCAACCTTTCGGAAACAAACGCGTGTATGTCTTCTAATCATGGCAGATTTGGTAACAAACACTATTTTTGGACACATGAGGATTAACAACCTTATCTTTTTGCATCTGAATATATGGAGGATGAACTAGTGGTTCTAGAAGCCAGCAGGAAGGAAGAGTGAGACGTTGGAGCAGACGGAAGCCGAGAAAGTAAGGCGAAGTGACTCGAAGCTGCAAAATGTGGAATTTGAAGCCATGCTATTTCGACATAAATGGAGTGCTTACCCAAATAAAACCAGAAAAAATGTCAACTGTCATAGAGAATGTACACACACACACGCGCGCGCACACCCACACGCACACGCATTCACAATCCCACTGTGATTGACTGGCAGGTTGTAGTTAGAAGGGATGCACTTTCAACCCTTTTGAGACCCTGAGTAGGAAAAATTCATGGATGGATAAAATATATCTTTACCAGCATACCTTAAATTCTGGTGTGGCTCCCTCTTCTTTTAGATGCTGAAAACAAGGCTGCTAAATTCCTGCTGAACTGCATGAAAGTCTGCTTCTGGTGTCTGGAGAAATGCATCAAGTTTATGAACAGAAATGCTTACATCATGGTGAGTGTGTGTGTGTGCAAGTGCGGAGAAGCTGAGCTTGGAAAGGTGTCCATGTGCTAAGGAGGTTCATGATCTGTCTCCAGCTCGCAATCTACGGGAAAAGTTTCTGTACATCCGCTAAAGACGCCTTCTTCCTTCTCATGAGGAACCTGATGAGGTTGGATTTTATGACATTTGCATTTATTTACACAAACTGGACACTTTAGGTATAGGTATATCTAGCAAGGTAAAAATAAAATAACCATAACAATAATCATCATTTAAGTTAAAAGCATAGTCATAAAACCAATCATAATTCAAAGAGTGTGGATAAAATAATTGTGGTTGTCGTATGCAGAACTAAATACAAATGTTTTCAGCCTGGATTTGAACATTGCCAACGTTGAGGCCTGTCTCACATCTTCTGGAAGACTATCCCAGATTTTAGGACCATAAAACTGAAACGCAGCCTTACCATGCTTCGTCTCTGACTCCAGGCCCGCTCTTTGATGTTCTCAGCGGTGGAGATGGTTCATATGGCTCTAACATGTCAAGAGATGTACTTTGGCACAAGACCATGAAACGACTTGTACAGTACACAAGCAGAGCTGTTTTAAAGTATTTTCTCTGAGCAACAGTAAGCCAGTGCAGTGACCTAAGCACTGGAATAATGTGGTCGTATTTACTGGTTCTAGTCAGGACTCGAGCAGCAGCATTCTGAATGTACTGCAGCTGCTTTACAACCCGTTTGGAGAGCCCAGTGAGAAGACCATCACGGTAGTCTAACCTGCTGGAGACTAAGGCATGGACTTGTCCTCCTATGTCTGTTTATACATTATGCATCTGACTTTGGCAATGTTTTTAGGTGGTTTAGGTGGCTGTTAAAATTCAAGTCTGAGATCATTATTACCTCTACATTTCTAACCTGATTACTGGGTTCCAAGGAGAGGGTCTCAAGGTGACTAATAACAGTTTCTCTCTTCTTCTGTGGGCTAAATGATTGGAGTTTTGTCTGAGTTTAGATGAAGAAAATTGTGTTGCATCCACACACTGATCTGTTCGATGCAGCGACAACAAGAATCAACCGGCCGGCATTCACCTGCCGCCAGTGACACGTAGATCTGAGTGTCATCTGCATAGTTGTGGTAGGACACATTGAAACTGCATATACAAGGGGTTCTGGAATCGAGCCCTGAGGAACCCCACAGGTCATAGCCATTTGGTCAGACACAGCTACTAAGTTCAACAAAGTTCTGTATATCCTGTGTTTGATATAGGACTTGAACCAGTTAAAAGCTTTCTCATATACTGTAACCCACCTGGTTCGGTCCGTTCTGTTCTGGGTCGCCGGCATGAGAGACATCATGCTAGCTACTGAGCTAAAAGCCCAAGCTATCAACCCAGTAGCCAGCACTAAAATTAAGGCCTTTACCTTTGTGGATAGTCAGGGAGTGAGGTTTACTAAAGTACACGTGGCACAGTCACACTGGCTGACTACGTACATATGTCTATACAGTCATGCCTCGCCACATCACACTTCAAATATAGTGGGTTTACCATATTGCAAATCTTTGGGGGATATTTTTCTATTTTTGGATCATAAATTAAGCATTTTCAAGTATAAAATTGCTGAATTACACAAACATCAATACTACAGTTCTATTGGCCACTAGAGAAGACCAAACCAATCAAAACACGCTGTTCAGTATAGTGGCCACTGATTGGCTCAGGGTTTCCCCCAGATTACCAATATACCTGTGGTGATGAGGGTGTGGCTATGGGCGTGACTCTGTCATGGTCAATATTACATCAACATATAATTTGCATAATCTGCGTTGATGCATGTATTTTCTTTAAAAATGTCATACATATACTTAAAAATACATCTGACCTATTATTGATTAGTATTAACATATTTTTTAATTGTTGCTGCTTATTGTACAATGTACTTTGTTGAGAATTGTTCAAGTGTATAGAGACTTGTCCAATCCTTTTAGTGTCTTTTTCTTTATTTAAAAACAACTGACAACACACCTAGCATCTTTTTCTGGTGTTAATGAACACATAATAAAAGGACAGTCTAGCCTAGTAATATTTAATCAAATGCTCATTTTGTACTGAGCAGACACTTTTCCTATGTTGGAGTATGTTCCATGTATGCTTCACATTACGCAAAAATAATGTTTCTGTATTCTTATGTTAATACATTATTAATATGATATTTTCTCTTCTCTCTTATCCCTTTGTTACACTTCTTGATTCAATTTGCCTGTTTCTACCCAGGGTGGCTGTCCTGGACAAAGTGACTGATTTCCTATTGTTCCTTGGAACGCTGCTGGTTGTTGGAATTGTGGGTAAGCAACAAGTGACAAGTTGCACAACTAATGACACGGTATTAACACATACTAAAATTAAGGCCTGTACTTTTTCTGCACAGGCATATGCTCGTTCTTCTTCTTTTCTGGAAAAATCAAATCCGCCGAATACGCAGCTCCCTCTCTCCACTACTACTGGGTGCCAATACTGGTAAGGAACTAACACATCAGACTTCTGCCAAGGCTTTGACTTTGGATCGAATAAACTTAATTTTCCAAAATTGTATTTGCTGGTTCAAAGCCAACACAAAAATGTAATGCAATCCTACAAAAACGCAACAAATGACAACCACTGATGTATGTTCAGAGTTCACATATATTCAATTAAAAATGAATTGAAGTGAATTTTCACTAGTGACTTAAGGCGCTTTACATTGAGAAACCCATTGTCTACATTTAAGCTACATTTACACCAGGTGGGTGAAGTATCTTGCCCAAGGACACAACAGCTGTGACTAGGATGGCGAAAGCTGGATTCGAACCAGGAACTCTCAAGTTCCACTCTACCATCTGAGCCACCCAAAGTGCTTACAACCCTCTCATTTCTGCAGATATATTATGTATTTACATTTAATCAACACTTCAAAAATGCCATCTTTATACAATGTAAAGTAGTCACTCGTCAGTGTACCACTTGTATAACTCTAGAACGTGAGTGTAAATGTAGAAATGATTGTCACACACACACTAGGTGTGGCAAAATTATTCTCTGCATTTGACACATCACCCTTGATCACCCCCTGGGAGGTGAGGGGAGCAGTGAGCAGCAGATGTGGCCGCGCCCGGGAATCATTTTTGGTGATTTAACCCCCAATTCCAACCCTTGATGCTGAGTGCCAAGCAGGGAGGTAATGAGTCCCATTTTTATAGTCTTTGGTATGACTCGGCCCGGGTTTGAACTCACAACCTACCGATCTCAGGGCGGAACTGTGCTTATAAAAAAGATAATTACAAAGACAAGTGTGTGTTGCCTACAGAAGCATGGTGGTGGGAGTGACATGGTCTCGGGCTGTGTGAGTGCCATTAAAGAACCATGAAGGCCCACATGTGCTGTGACATCCCTTTGAAAACTGTCACAGGGCAATATTTCTCAAACAGTCAAAGACCACCATTGCCTTGCTAAAAAAAAGCTTAGAGTAAAGGCGATGAATTGGAAAAACATGTCTCTAAAGGTGAGGTGTGTGGGGCAACCTCCACCAGCTCTGTGAGGATTTGAATCTCAAGCCCAAGAGACCTAAAGGGGACCTATGATGATTTTAATCTACAAAAGTATATTTAAAATACTTCCTTGTAGTCTAGATCAGGGGTCCCCAAATTACGGCCAGTGTATAAATTCTGGCCCGCAGGAAGTCTCAAGGTTTTTTTATTTTATTTGTCTGACCGCTTCTATGATAGCTACCTCTCTTGGTTTAAAATGTCTATTTTCTGCTGGTGCTACTCTATTTTATGCTGCCCTTTTTTTGCTATAGCTGTTACATAAACTGTAATACTGTACATCAGGGGTGTCCAACTCATTTGAGCTCAGGGGCCGCATGGAGGGATATCTGCACATGCGGGCCGGACTATTAAAATCATGGCATTAAAACTAAAAAATAAAGACAACTTCAGATTGTTTTATTTGTCTTACTTTGGCCAAAAATAGAACAAACACATTCTCAAAATATTACAATAAAAGTATAGATCAGGGGTTTCCAGCCCGCCAGCGTCCAAAATTCGGTCCTCGGGCCCGGCCCCATTTGGGGACCCCTGGTCTAGATAATGTGTATTGGATTGGTTCTGTGTAACTTTTACTCCACTGTCACATTTATAGGGAGTGAAAGTAAAAAAAAAAAAAGAAAAAGTTCTTCAATTAAAAAAACAATTTGCCAGTATAAAATATTTTTTTTCAAATGAAAAAACTATTTGCAAGTATAACAACAATTAAGTTAAATCTTCAGGCGGTAATATTCCACTTTTAACACTAATATTCCACCCTATGAAAACTGTTGACAGGAAGTTGCATGCAAACATAATTTAAATGTACACGCTGATGTTTTTGACATGTGATTTTTTTTTCTGCCTCAGACTGTCATAGTTGGAGCCTACCTCATCGCCCAGGGCTTCTTCAGTGTGTATGCCATGTGTGTGGACACTTTCTTCCTCTGCTTCTGTGAGTAATTGTCCTCCGCCGCTGATTGATTCTTCCTTTAAACATTTATAATATTGTGAGAACCAGCAGTGGACATTTTGTTTTTGGTCTATTTTGTCAACGAAATACACTATTGCCAAAAGTATTTGGCCACCCATTCAAATGATCAGAATCAAGTGTCCTAATCACTTGGCCCGGCCACAGGTGTATAAAATCAAGCACTTGGGCATGGAGACTGTTTCTACAAACATTTGTGAAAGAATGGGCCGCTCTCAGTGGTTTCCAGCGTGGAACTGTCATAGGATGCCACCTGTGCAACAAATCCAGTCGTGAAATGTCCTCGCTCCTAAATATTCCAAAGTCAACTGTCGGCTTTATTATAAGAAAATGGAAGAGTTTGGGAACAACAGCAACTCAGCCGCCAAGTGGTAGGCCACGTAAACTGACAGAGAGGGGTCAGCGGATGCTGAAGCGCATAGTGCAAAGAGGTCGCCGACTTTCTGCACAGTCAGTTACGACAGAGCTCCAAACTTCATGTGACCTTTCAATTAGCCCACGTACAGTACGGAAGGGGTTTCCATGGCCGAACAGCTGCACCTAAACCATACATCACCAAGTCCAATCCAGAGCGTGGGAAGCAGTGGTGTAAAGCACGTCGACACTGGACTCTAGAGCAGTGGAGACGCGTTCCCTGGAGTGATGAATCACACTTTTCCATCTGGCAATCTGATGGACTAGTCTGGGTTTGGAGGTTGCCAGGAGAACAGTACATTTCGGACTGCATTGTGCCGAGTGTGAAATTTGGTGGAGGAGGAAGTATGGTGTGGGGTTGTTTTTAAGGAGTTGGGCTTGGCCCCTTAGTTCCAGTGAAAGGAACTTTGAATGCTCCAGGATACCAAAACATTTTGGACAATTCCATACTCCCAACATTGTGGGAACAGTTTGGAGTGGGCCCTTCTTCTTCCAACAAGACTGTGCACAAAGCAAGGTCCATAAAGACATGGATGACAGAGTCTGGTGTGGAGGAACTTGACTGGCCTGCAGAGTCCTGACCTGAACCCGATAGAACACCTTTGGGATGAATTAGAACGGAGACTGAGAGCCAGGCCTTCTCGACCAACATCAGTGTGTGACCTCACCAATGCGCTTTTGGAAGAATGGTCGAACATTCCTATAAACACACTCCGCAACCTTGTGGACAGCCTTCCCAGAAGAGTTGAAGGTGTAATAGCTGCAAAAGGTGGACTGACATCATATTGAACCCTATGGGTTAGGAATGGGATGGCACTTCAAATTCATATGTGAGTCAAGACAGGTGGCCAAATACTTTTGGCAATATAGTGTATCTTGGTTATGAAAAAAACACAAATGTCCACTGCAAAAGACGCTGATTCTCAGCATGATCTACAAACGTACAAACCCCGTTTCCATATGAGTTGGGAAATTGTGTTAGATGTAAATATAAACGGAATACAATGATTTGCAAATCATTTTCAACCCATATTCAGTTGAATATGCTACAAAGACAACATATTTGATGTTCAAACTGATAAACATTTTTTTTTTTGGCAAATAATCATTAACTTTACAATTTGATGCCAGCAACACGTGACAAAGAAGTTGGGAAAGGTGGCAATAAATACTGATAAAGTTGAGGAATGCTCATCAAACACTTATTTGGAACATCCCACAGGTGAACAGGCAAATTGGGAACAGGTGGGTGCCATGATTGGGTATAAAAGTAGATTCCATGAAATGCTCAGTCATTCACAAACAAGGATGGGGCGAGGGTCACCACTTTGTCAACAAATACGTGAGCAAATTGTTGAACAGTTTAAGAAAAACCTTTCTCAACCAGCTATTGCAAGGAATTTAGGGATTTCACCATCTACGGTCCGTAATATCATCAAAGGGTTCAGAGAATCTGGAGAAATCACTGCACGTAAGCAGCTAAGCCTGTGACCTTCGATCCCTCAGGCTGTACTGCATCAACAAGCGACATCAGTGTGTAAAGGATATCACCACATGGGCTCAGGGACACTTCAGAAACCCACTGTCAGTAACTACAGTTGGTCGCTACATCTGTAAGTGCAAGTTAAAACTCTCCTATGCAAGGCGAAAAGCGTTTATCAACAACACCCAGAAACGCCGTCGGCTTCGCTGGGCCTGAGCTCATCTAAGATGGACTGATACAAAGTGGAAAAGTGTTCTGTGGTCTGACGAGTCCACGTTTCATATTGTTTTTGGAAACTGTGGACGTCGTGTCCTCCGGACCAAAGAGGAAAAGAACCATTTGGATTGTTATAGGCGCAAAGTTGAAAAGACAGCATTTGTGATGGTATGGGGGTGTATTAGTGCCCAAGACATGGGTAACTTACACATCTGTGAAGGCACCATTAATGCTGAAAGGTACATACAGGTTTTGGAGCAACATATGTTGCCATCCAAGCAACGTTACCATGGACGCCCCTGCTTATTTCAGCAAGACAATGCCAAGCCACGTGTTACATCAACGTGGCTTCATAGTAAAAGAGTGCGGGTACTAGACTGGCCTGCCTGTAGTCCAGACCTGTCTCCCATTGAAAATGTGTGGCGCATTATGAAGCCTAAAATACCACAATGGAGACCCCCGGACTGTTGAACAACTTAAGCTGTACATCAAGCAAGAATGGGAAAGAATTCCACCTGAGAAGCTTAAAAAATGTGTCTCCTCAGTTCCCAAATGTTTACTGAGTGTTGTTAAAAGGAAAGGCCATGTAACACAGTGGTGAACATGCCCTTTCTCAACTACTTTGGCACGTGTTGCAGCCATGAAATTCTAAGTTAATTATTATTTGCAAAAAAAAAATTACGTTTATGAGTTTGAACATCAAATATCTTGTCTTTGTAGTGCATTCAATTGAATATGGGCTGAAAAGGATTTGCAAATCATTGTATTCCGTTTATATTTACATCTAACACAATTTCCCAACTCATATGGAAATGGGAAATGTTTCCGTGCATGTTTCTTATGCTTCTTTCTCTCACCTCCATGTTTCTCACACTTCTTTCTCACACTCATCGCCTATGATTTTCCACTGAATTGTCATTGAACCCGAATAAACACGCCGCTCGTCGGAAAAGGCGAGGACTTGGAAAGAAATGACGGCTCCGTCGAAAGGCCTTACTTCATGTCGGCCGAGCTGCATGAAATCCTCTCCAAAGTCAAGAAGGTGGAGCCGGATGGCCAACCTGTCAGCCCAGAGGACGTGCAGATAGAGAAGGGAACTAGTGAGCAAGAACTAGCTGGAGCCATTCAACTGAGGCAACAGTCTGCGCTCCACCAGGTTAAAACCCCGCAGTTAGGTAATGAAAGAGAGGAGACCGAGGAGCAAACGTTTAGTCAAGGAGAGAACGAGGAAGAGGAGCGGAACGAAGTGGCGCAAGAGCAGGAAGAGGAACCCGGAATATCCAAGGAAAAATAGTCCTACTATTAATCCTAAAGAAAATAGCTTGATAATTGTACAGCAAGTTCAGTGACATCCAGCTGGTGTCGCCTGAAGGCTTGAGGCCCAGCATTGTCCATGGAGCTTGAACAAAGAAAGTCTTAGAAGAGTGTTGACATCATGAAGACCCTACAGGTGCTCCTCAGGTTTCGGACGAAGCCTGATTAAGTCTCTCACTCACTTTGTACATAGAACACATGAAGGACATCTAATAAGATACAAAACATTAACAATAATAAACTGCTTGTTTTATTCATCTTAACCAATGTAGGTGTCAGGAAACCGCCTGCTGCTTTTTCATCCTCACCAGCAGCTTCACCGTGAACCTTAAGGTAATGCAAATTAGCACCGGCCTTAAAAGGGAATTTTGCCTATCATTCACAGTCCTGATGAGAGACAAGAACACATATGCCTTTTTAAGGCATTCTAACTTGCAAATAAACGTCTGCTTGCGATGGAGCCAATGGGAGACATGACATCATTGCGTCTATTGCGTTTTTTCCCGACCATAAAACCCAATAAATAACCATCCAAAAAGCGCCAACAATATTCCACTTACGTTTCGTGACCTGAATATTAACCAAGTACTAGCAATATTGTTATTACCGTAATTTCCGGACTATAAGCCGCTACTTTTTCCCCTCGTTCTGGTCCCTGCGGCTTATACAACGGTGCGGCTTATTTACGGCCTGTTCTTCTCCGACACCGACGAAGAGGATTTCGGTGGTTTTAGTACGCAGGAGGAAGACGATGACACAATGATTAAAGACTGACTTTTCATATACCGGTAGGCTGGTTATTTTGATAACGTACATGCGAGCACTTTGTATTACTTTGCACCGTTGTATTATTTGTACTCTGCACGAATGCTGTTCGCCATGTCAAAGATGTGAAAGTTTGATTGAATGATTGAAAGATTTATAGTTAATAAATGGGACGCTTTGCGTTCCCAAACAGTCATCTCTGTCCCGACAATCCCCTCCGTGGTAGCAGGAACCCCTATATACTACGGTAATTACACATCAAAACCCTGCGGCTTATAGTCGGGTGCGGCTTATATATGGAGCAATCTGTATTTTCCCCTAAATTTAGCTGGTGCGGCTTATAGTCAGGTGCGGCTTATAGTCCGGAAATTACGGTATAAGCACTCACGTTAAGGCATACTTGCCAACCTTGAGACCTCCGAATTCGGGAGATTGGGGGGGCGGGGTTGAGGTGGGCCGGTTTGGTGGTAGCGGGGGTGTATATTGTAGCCCGGAAGAGTTAGGGCTGCATGGGATTCTGGGTATTTTTTCTGTTGTGTTTATGTTGTGTTACGGTGCGGATGTTCTCCCGAAATGTGTTTGTCATTCTTGTTTGGTGTGGGTTCACAGGGTGGCGCATATTTGTAACAATGTTAAAGTTGTTTATACGGTTACCCCTTAGTGTGACCTGTATGGCTGTTGATCAAGTATGTCTTGCAGTCACTTGTGTCTGTAGAAGCCGCATACAACATGTGGATGTGCCGGCACGCTGTTTGTATGGAGAAAAAGCGGACGCGACGACAGGTTGTGGAGGACGCTAAAGGCAGTGGCATCACGGCACGCCCTCAATATTGTTGTCCGGGTGAAAATCGGGAGAAATTCAGGAGATTGGTTGCGCCGGGAGATTTTCGGGAGGGGCACTGAAATTCGGGAGTCTCCCGGAAAAATCGGGAGGGTTGGCAAGTATGCGTTAAGGACCTACATTTAGCGGCACATTGATCAGAGAGAGGTAACTTCCTTATGTTGCTGTGTTGACATGAACTGGTGAGCTGCTTTCTTGCCTCAAACTTGCAAAAATGTATTCTAGATCAGGGGTTCTTAACCTTTTTGACCTTGGGCCCCAGCTTTCCTACTACAGAGGGTGCCGGCTCCCACTCAAATAATAACGCTGAATTAGTCATCTTCCTCTTGATTTTATTTGTATTCAATAAATATAGTTAACCTACTTAGAGTTTAGCGGATTAAAAGCCTTGTGAAATGATATGAAACTATATATAATTTGTATAACACAAACCCTAGGCTTAGGTCAGGCTGATTAGGAAAAACAAGTACTAACCGAATATACTGCATAACTCATAATCAACTGACGAAAAATACATGTACATACAATTATGTTCTAAAATCAATCAACTAAATTAATAATTTTAAGCGCAAATGAAAATACACCTTCACCAATTTAGTCATATTTTTTGCGCTTAAACTTCTCTTTGACTTAAGTTCAAGACTTCTTCTGTGTGTTTGATATTGTCATTACTACCACAAGTGGTGGAAAAGTGAATTGCAACTACCATACCATACCATACCAACTTTATTCATAAAGCCCTTTAAAAACAACCACAGTTGAAAAACAAAGGGCTGTACACCACAAAGAAATAAAGGCAAAGGACAGACTAAAAAATAAAATTTAAAACAGAAGTAAAATACACATTAAAAAAGCAAATACAAAATTACCCTAAGAACAATTTTGTTAGATAAAAAGCAGTTAAAAGTTAAAAACAGTTAAAAAAGTTAAAAGTTAAAAACAGTTTTAAAGTCTCATGCTGGGTTAAAAGCCAGTGAATAAAAATGGGTTTTAAGAAGGGTCTTAAAAATAGCCAAAGAAGGGGCCTGTCTCACATGGAGTGGAAGATCATATCAGAGTTTGGGGCCCGCAACAGAGAAGGCTCTGTCCCCCCCTGAGCTTACGCTTGGATTTGGGTACCCCCAGGATCAGCTGATCAGCTGACCTGAGGGACCGGGTGGGGGCATAGAGGTGGAGCAGCTCAGAGAGGTAAGGTGGGGCAAGACCATGTAAGGATTTAAAAACAAGTAAGATAATTTTAAAATGGACTCTAAAAGACACAGGCAGCCAGTGGAGGGAGGCTAAAACAGGAGTAATGTGCTCTCAACTGGGTATGTGGGCCGCAGCTGAGAAACAGGTCTTTGTGGCGGCCCTCTAGGGCAGTGTTTTTCAACCACTGTGCCGTGAGATACAGTCTGGTGTGCCGTGGGAGATTATCTAATTTCACCTATTTGGGTTAAAATATTTTTTGCAAACCAGTAATTATAGTCTGCAAATGGTGTGTTGTTGAGTGTCGGTGCTGTCTAGAGCTCGGCAGAGTAACCGTGTAATACTCTTCCATATCAGTAGGTGGTAGCAGGTAGCTAATTGCTTTGTATATATGTCGGAAACAGCGGGAGGCAGCGTGCAGGTAAAAAGGTGTCTAATACTTAAACCAAAAATAAACAAAAGGTGAGTGCCCTGAAGAAAAGGCATTGAAGCTTAGGGAAGACTATGCAGAACGAAACTAAAACTGAACTGGCTACAAAGTAAACAAAAACAGAATGCTGGACGACAGCAAAAACTTACTGTGGAGCAAAGACGGCGTCCACAATGTACATCCGAACATGACGTGACAATCAACAATGTCCCCACAAAGAAAGATGAAAACAACTGAAATATTCTTGATTGCTAAAACAAAGTAGATGCGAGAAATATCGCTCAAAGGAAGACATGACACTGCTACAGGACAATACCAAAAAAAGACAAAAAGCCACCAAAATAGGAGCACAAGACAAGAACTAAAACACTACACACAGGAAAACAGCAAAAAACTGCAAATAAGTCAGGGGGTTATGTGACAGGTGGTGACAGTACACCTACTTTGAGACAAGAGCTATAGTGATGCATGCTTGGTTATGGTTTAAAGTCATATCCAACAATTGCAACGACAACTTTTTACTGTCAACTGAGTTTTGTTTTTTAATTTCTGCTGGTGGTGTGCCTCCGGATTTTTTCAATGAAAAAAAATGCACCTTGGCTCAAAAAAGGTTGAAAAACACTGCTCTAGGAGACATTTGCTGCCCAGCAATAGGCTCCGGTCTTAAGGTTAAGAAACACTGTTCTAGACTATAAATCATGTTTCTTACCTGGATAGTAAAATTATGTGGGCATGAACTGAGATGACAGCCAACTTAGACCCAGATAAGACGAAAAAGACCCGAAAAGTCGCTTTGTTTTATGCCCCTTTTTTCTTTGCAAGAATTGATTAATTCTTCATTTAAACGGGAATATATAAACATATACAACAAAATACATCGGCATCCCGGTGAAAGCAGGCATTGTACAGTAAGTGACGTTTATTTTTGTTTGTTGTCTCTAATGATGTCTGCAGTGAGTCGTAATCAGTGATGCTGTTAAAGGAAATAGTGAATGTTGTGATGCATTGGTCGAATGAATGTACCGCCGTATGCTTAAAATGAGCAAAATATGTAAATGTTAAATGTTATTATGAATGTGCCTGTTACTACATTACATATATACTTACAGCATGTATATAAAAACTTAATGGAGGTGTTTGGATTTTTTAAAAAACGCTTTATAGGCAAAATAGAGCGACTCACAGGCTCCATTGTAAGCTTTTAATTACTAGTTAGAATGCATAAAAAATGAAAAACATGTCTTCTAGTCTCATTATGAATGTGACTGATAGGCAACATTCCAAAAAAAGTGCATTCTTACACTTAGCATACAGACTTCACTTAAGTGAAACTCATGTTTCAAATATTTGCTTATGGGAGTGAGGTAACACGAATGTTGCACACTGACGAAGACCTTGTCGAAACCGGTCTGTTTTGGTAGCGCCTGTGCAGTTTATATTAAAATCATAAGAAGGACACGAGTGTTGCTGGCCTTGTTTGTTTTTTTCTTTTCTATTCTCACTTTTTGCCGTGCACCTCTTTATTTTTGTTTTATTACGTTTTTCTGGAGAGTGCGTGTTTTTCCTGTATTTTGTAACCCGAATGTTGTAACCCTAAGGACCACCTGTGCAACTTTCGCATGATTACCGTCACTGATATTTATTGTTCGAAAAGGCACTAAAAAGTTGTGTTTACATTCTTAACAACACATTTGGCTGGATGATGTTTTTTCCCACTGTTTACGACAATGTTCTATACATGTACTCTGTAAATGTTGTATCTTTTCTAGTGTCTATTATGTATTTTTAAATCTTACAAAGACACTTTCACCGTGTATTACCACTTACTTGCCTTGGTACGTTGCACTGGCGTTGAGCGCTGTGATTTGTGTCTCTGATGCAACCTTCGAGACCTTTTAGGCCAGGGAGGGCCAAACTTTCGGTCCCAAGCGCCAATGTGAAAATGTGCCAATTTAAAGCCTGAAAGACAAATAATGTAAATCAGTGATTTTCAAACTGTGGTATGGGCTCCATCCAGTGGTATGCCAAAGAACCACGTGATTAAAATACAGTGTTTTATACTTCTATATTCAAAGTAGGGCTGCAACTAACAACTAATTTGATAATCGATTAATCTGTCGATTATTACTTTGATTAATCGATTAACTCTGTCGATTATTAGTTTGATTAATCGATTAATAATCGGATAAAAGAGACACTACATTTCTATCCTTTCCAGTATTTTATTGAAAAAAAAACAGCATACTGGCACCATGCTTATTTTGATTATTGTTTCTCAGTTGTTTGTAATTGTTGTAGTTTATATATAAAGGTTTATAAAAAAAAATATTAAAAAAAAGTAGCCTATGCGCATAGCATAGATCCAACGAATCGATGACTAAATTAATCGCCAACTATTTTTATAATCGATTTTAATCGATTTAATCGATTAGTTGTTGCAGCCCTAATTCAAAGACAGTGTTACTGTTCAAACTGTGTAGTATTACATTGGCCAAAAATATTAAATATTATTTAAAATAAAACATCTGCCTTATTTTTAATGAACACTTAAGCCTACTACACTACTGTATTATAATGTTGGGATTGGATATTAATGTTGGTGAAATAAGTTTAAGAATCACTGATCTTAATGTCAGTAATAAAGTTCCTTTGATATCTGGCCACTCGTTAGTCTTGTGGACATGTTATCAGTCACTACGTTTCCAGGCACTAAATTAGTCTGACTTCTCAAATAGTACGGTTACTTGTACATGTGAAGTCCAAGTGTCCATGCACTTATAAGCCTGCTCAGTGGCCTTGTGGTTAGAGTGTCCGCCCTGAGATTGGTAGGTCGTGAGTTCAAACCCCGGCCGAGTCATACCAAAGACTATAAAAATTACCTCCCTGCTTGGCACTCTGCATCAAGGGTTGGAATTGGGGGGTTAAATCACCAAAATGATTCCCGAGTGCGGCCACCGCTGCTGCTCACTGCTCCCCTCACCTCCCAGGGGGTGGAACAAGGGGATGGGTCAAATGCAGAGGGTAATATCACCACCCTTAGTGTGTGTGTGACTATCAGTGGTACTTTAACTTTAATGCGACTATTGGCCATTCGCCATGTGCCTCCCATACACTGGGGGGCGCTAATTCCTTTTAGCGCGGTTAAATTAATTCCTTTTCCAGTTGCCCTATGATGTCACCCTATCGTCATCCTTACAACTTAACTGATGTGCGCTGTAATATTGGCACATATTACAAATATGACGTCTCTAATGGCTATGCTGATGTCAAATAGCAGACAGCATCAAGCAATGATCTTGGATTGCGCTACGAACATGACTCTATTACCAAGAAGGTATCGGGGCGGATGCAATGAAAGACCGGCAAATCATTTTCGGACGAAAATCATGGAAAGAAAACTTTTGAATGTGTTAAAGTTCATCCAAAAATCTTGATGGAAGGAGTTTTGAATCGGAAGGAAAAGACAGTTCGTGCCTCGACTGATATCCAGAGGAAGGTTGCTATTTTTCTGGACTATCTTGCCAGCTGTGTGGAATTTAATCAGTTTGGAGTGCACAAATGCAGCGTGAAGAGGTTTCTGTATACATTATTATTCATGCTTCTTTGTCTTTCATCTCATTCCTATTTTGTTCAGGAGTCCGAATTAAGCCGACATTCTACATTTCTTTAGCTACCTTCTTAAATAAATCTCAGTTAAAGTTAAAGTACCACGGATAGTCACACACACCCGAGGTGTGGTGAAATTACCCTCCGCGTTTGACCCATCCCCTTGTTCCACCCCCTGGGAGGTGAGGGGAGCAGTGAGCAGCAGCGGTAGCCGCGCTCGGGAATCATTTTGGTGATTCAACTCCCAATTCCAACCCTTGATGCTGAGTGCCAAGCAGGGAGGTAATGGGTCCCATTTTTTATAGTCTTTGGTATGACTCGGCCGGGGTTTGAACTCACGACCTACCGATCTCAGGGCGGACACTCTAACCACAAGGCCAATGCTTTTTTCCTAACATCGATGCACTTCAAAAGCAAAAAGTCTCCTCTTCATTACAATCGTTCCTATGTTTTTATTGAATGGTATCTGCTGAGGGTCCTTTCCTGCCGCATAATCCAGGTGTGTTATTCCGACTTTTCAAAAACCCGAACACGATCGGATTAAGGTGTTTCCATAGGTTTATTTAGAGCCCATCTATTAGAGACTAATTTAGTGCATGGACATGTACTGAGTTATAGTGCCAGCCTGAAAGAGGTTGGTATAAATATGTAAGATGGTAAAGCCAAATGAAAGGACTTGGTGGGCTCCACTTAGGGCACCTGTTTTGAAGTGTACTATACCCCAACCCTGTCTTTGCTCTATCTTAACTGTGCCCTTTTTTTCTTGAATTGCTGCACGATACTAACAAAGCCTTAAAATCTTGACTGCATCTTTTTGGTACTTTTTTTGCCACCTTGTAAAACATGTATACCGATTTTCCTCTGACATTTACTGATGTGTTGTATTTGGCCTAAATAAAGGTTGTGATTCTTCAAACGTGTGTTAGGAATAAACACGAGGCATGCTCTCCCTTGCAGTTTTACTTTTTCTTGTACAGTAATCCCTCGTTTATCGCTGTTCATTGGTTCTGGACATAACTGCGATAAATTAAGTTCCGCAAAGTAGCAATCAATGATTATAAATCAAAGATTTCTACCTTCTAAACACATTTTTTAACATTATAATAGCCCTCTTTTATTGCAATATAATAATGCTGTTTGGTCTCATATAATGGCCACTCTAGTATTGATATTTTTAGTTCCTTAAGCCATTTTTATGCTTGAAAATGCCACATTTTGGCCAGAGATGTTGTAGAATTTGCTTTTAAAAAAACAGAAAAATATATACAATGTTGGTGTAAATTACAAGAACTGTTGTGGAAAGTTGCCTCAAACTAGCATTTCTGTACAGGGACACTCCACCAAATCACCATTTGCTCTTAATTTAGACAAAATCCTCTCTTTTTAAATGTGATAATACATATTGAAGTATACTTAAAATGTGTATTGGCACATCTCTGGCAACTATTTCCTGCTAAGCCAAAGATAACTCAAAACAGGAGTGCATAGAATGAGCAAATATGGCCACATGGCATATTGATTTAACAATTTTTCGATTAGGACTACTGAGATTTTAAAATGTTGAATATACAGAACAATTATTGTGTAATGTTTTACATTTCTGCAATGAGGTGGCGACTTGTCCAGGGGTGTACCCCGCCTTCCACCCGAATGCAGCTGAGATAGGCTCCAGCAACCCCCGCGACCCCAAAAGGTAAAAAATGGATGGATGGATGGATGTTTTACATTTTTCAGAAGGGTAATGGATTCAGGGTAGCAGGAGTGAGTGAACAATCTAAACAGGACAGGCAAAAAAAATATTTTCCCCCAGTTATTAGGCTGAGACCCCAAACTACGGCCCGCGGGCCAGATACAGCCCGCCAGCGTCCAAAATCCAAAATTTTTACACGGGTAGTGCCGTGTAAAAAAAAAAAAAAAAAAAAAAAAAAAAACTTTTTTATAAAATGTTTTTTTTTTTTTAATCTATCCCAGGGGTCCTCAAACTCGGGTAGTCCCAAGTAAAAAAAATAAATAAAAATTTATAGTTTTTTTTAAAATTATGATGTTCAAAATCTATCCCAGGGGTCCCCAAATTACGTCCAAAATCCGGTCCGAGGTTAGTCCTGAGTAAAAAAAAATAGTTCTTTAAATTATAATTTTTTTAATCTATCCTTTTTAGCCCATTCATCAATCTATTTTGTACTTTACAAAGCACTTGTTTTTTTCAAGCTAGCTTAGCGGTTAGCTTAGCTATTAGTATCGCTGTTCATGGGTTACACTCTCTGTGTAACATGTTTAGCCTCGTCTTCCAGTGATAACACCTGATAATGATACTTAAAAAACTAAAAAAATGCAGTTAATTTCCCGTAATGAAGGTGATTATTATTAATTAATAATTTTATATATAATTTAATAATTAATTAATTAATTTGTGTATGGAAACACGTAATTAGCTGCTGGTTGCTTGTCAGTCGTGTGACCAAAAATAAATAGTCAGTCAGATGGGATCAGTGTTTGTGATCAGCATAAAAAGACATGAATCGGCAAAGGCTGATCATGTATTTTTCACAAAAATTGGCCAATAGCGATCAGCGGCCGATCAATGGTCACATCCAAAGTAAGTGGTCCAAGAAATTCTGTCTCGGTGGAAGTTGTGGAGGACAATGACGGAACAGTTCCATTATGTAACTGTAGAAAGGCCATACTTTCTACAAGTCATTTATATTAAATGTAGGCTGTTGACTATTGCACACATATGTGTGCTTTATTCAAATCATGATTGGTCTTAAAATCCAATGATGTCAAATTCAGCCTGAGATATCTTCCATGAAGTCTTTAACTCATGTTACGTAGAGACAATAAAGCTGTTTGTAATAGCTTTTCAAGGACTTTCCAAAGCAAATATGCAAACCGGCAAAGACAATGCCTTGAATTAACACACAGCCTCAAAACATTACCAATAAGTTGAGCACACAATTAAAAAATTGGATAAAACTTATTTATACACACTCGTGTTTACAATATACACATTCAGATCAAGTTCTGACTTGTTCATAAACCAATTCAAGTGGTTATCAATGAGAAATAACCTTGTTTTTTTGTCTTTTTCAATTTGCACACCGTTGTCTGATGCATTTGAACAGAGAAGAATGTTACAATTGCACAAACGTTTGCATCAAAAATGCAGCATTTTAAGTATGGAATGGACTTCCTTTTTTTCATGCAACTACACAGTACACACAGTGTCAATGTAATGCGATCCAGTGCCAGCAGGCACAAGACATTGACACAACGTTGATTATAAATACATGTCCTTTAAAACTGACTTTGAAACAACATTGCAAAATAGTTGTATTTGTAAATTGAGACAACGTTGTTGTCTAACTTTGGATCGACATTGTTGGTTGGAAAATGACATAATTTCAAAGGTCAAATCAACGTCACAACCTGACATTGAATAAACGTTGTCAAAAAGCATGTTGTTTCAACGTTATGGTTGAGTTGCTGAACGTCAGGACCTCATTCAACGAGTTCTCAACGTTGTTTCAATGTCTTGTCATGCCTGCTGGGGTATGAGTTTTATCAAATATTCGACCTAAACACAACAGTGACACCAAGTGGAATTAAAATATATTCCACAGCCCCAAACTTGTATTTACTTATTTTCTTGTTCATTCTTAATTAGTTTATTTATTTTCTTAATCTTATTTTGTGTTAAAAATAAATAAATAAAGACAGACACTTGAGATAATTTGATTTTTAATTTTTTTTAAACAAAGCTTTTCTTGTGGAATACCTGATGCAGCCCAGCGGCGCCCGGGTAAAATGAGTTTGAGAGCCCTGAATAAAACAGTTCGTTGGAAGTCAATACAGAATGAACAACACTGTTTCCTCAGACTGAGATTTAAACATTGTATCTGGCGAACTCTAGCGGTGAAATAAAGTAATGACATGTTAAAAAAACGGTCTACAATTACAGCGGAGTACAAAAACGTCGTTATATAAGGCTACATTTAACACACATATTGTAGACATTTTAACATGAATGGCAGTGCTATATTTGCAATGAACTCAAGTTTTAGTCCGGAACGCACATAATGCTGGACATGATCCTCATTAACTTCGCAGGCCCCATATAACCTGCTTAACAGGAAATGACGTCACAGACTACTTTGCCAAAATAACAACACAGGACCATTTAAAAACATGAAGGTAAAACTGAAACAGTAACAATAAAAATGTGTGCTGTCAAATGATTTTTTTTAAATCAGATCAATCACACTTGTGAATTTTTATCAATCACGATTAATCGTTGTAATTTACTTGCATCATTTGAATTCACTTTTTAAAAAGACGCAAATGTTTTGACACAAACGCAACTTCAATGTCAGAATGTCATGCACCGACATTTTAAGAATATTTTACTTAAATGCACGCCATTAATTTGCTCATACCGAAGTCCCGTCGGGGTTTATTTTGAAGTAAATTTTGCCAGAAAAGACAGCACACGCCAAACCTGAAGTGCTTCTAGTTCACGTTGTTGCAATCCAGTAATTATTTTAGGCGTTTTATTGTGGCACTTCCTGTAAAACCAGGAGTTTATTTTGAAAGACCCCGGCGTTAAAATTGATACATTATTTGTTGATAGCATTAATTAAAGGACGGCATAATGCAGATACAGAAATACGGTTACAGTCGAACATACGTGAACGTTTCAACAAGGTAAATTGTCTTTATGTGTTTGTGTTAATGTCTGAGATGGAATTGAAGTTGTATCTATTAACGGGACGGTTATCTTTTTGGAGCTAAGTGCTACAAGCTAACAGTACAGATACGGTGTAGGGACTCGCGTGTTTTATTTTTATTTCCTACTGTCAGTGTTGGTGTTATTGTAACATGGACGATTTTACCTGACATTTCAGACGATCCAACCAACTGCCGTGTCATCAAAGTCTTGTCATCAGAGGAAACACGAGGAGCCGAGGCTCGCTTTGAGTTGACTCGTTGCTAGGCAACCGTTGTCAGCCGTCAGGGATTGCCTTTTCGACCTCTCACTTTGCTCACTGTGAAGAGTAAAACTGGACAAAATGTTCGAATCGGAAAACAAACCGTCTACTTATGACCAAATAGCAGATCTGCAGCGTAAACTCCAACTTTTAGGTAAGTTTCCAGTCGTACACTTGGTTCCAGAGAAGTCTCCTGACTAATATGTTTGTCAACCACAGAGAGCGACAGGAACGCCTACTATGAGAACTCTCACTCGACCCTTGAGAAGAACCGCCAGGCCATCTTGCAGCTGAGGGAGGAGAACAGGGAGCTGCAGAAGAGCGTGACAGGTGCTGACACCGTGAGTACAAAAAGAAAACAGTGAAGTTGTTTGAACATTTCATTTTGAATCTAATCCCCCATGGTTATCTTTTAGGATGAACAACAATTCGTGCAGGCGGCCTTACATGGCCGAGGCGTGGAGAAGGACACGGGTCCTCCAATGTCCGGAAAGGTTGTATATGCATGCATTCTTTTGTTGTACAATAGCATGTCGGAAATATACTCACGTGCATTTTAAACAATTTTGTTTACGAAGGAATGCATCTTTGCCTATGATAATCCTGCTAAGATGGTGCCCTCCGTTATTGTTTCCTTGACAATAATAGTAACAAAATAACACGATAGTTGACAATCAATTCGGCCTGTATTGCTGGTTATTACAGCCAATCATAGCAATTTTCACATAACAGGCAAATATAGCCTCTCCCCCCTAGTGGCAAGACAGTGGATGACATCGTAGCTATCTGAGTCAATGTTAATTTATATGACATCATAGATCCACCATCTGTCTGAAAGTTGTAGAATTAAATAAAAAAATGTAAAACAATTAAAGCAGTGATTCCCAACCACTGTGCCGCAGCAAATTAGTGTACAGTGAGAAATCACCCGGGTGTGTCGCAAGAAATAATTCAATGTTACCTTACAGGCATAAAAATCTTTTCTTTTACTTTGTTTGTCTGCGAATGCAATTTTTGTGAAACACGTAAACAAATTCCTAGGAAATAAATAGTTAAGTATTCTTTTCTGTTCCAAATAACAATTTCAACATCAATAAAACAGAAAACTATAAACCATCCTATCCCATTTTCGACCAGGATTTGAACTCTGTGCTACTACTACACACTAAAAAATGCTGGGCTATTTTGATAACCCAATTTATGAGTTGCTAGTGTTGGGTTAAATTTTAGTTATTTTTACGAAGAGCAATCCATTTTTGGGGTTGCAGGGGTATTTTTTTAACTCAATTTCTGCATTTTCAATGAGTAACGCATTTTTGGGTAAAAGGCTTTTTTCAATAAAAAGTTCCTTTTTTCTTGAAGGGAATTTTATTATGGATTAATCTTATTAACTTTATTTACAATCACACATTTTATGTACATGAACATGTTTGAGCATGCTGTATAGAACTACTATGACCATTGTAAAAAATCTCACTCATATCTTGCTTTTGAGTATATTTTAATGGAATAAAAATATTTTTGATCAGTGGTTGGGAAGGAGTAGGACAAACCTGCAATAAAATTTATATTTTTTAACCAACTACTGGGTCAAGAAGCGCTAAATTGCGCAACCCAATAATTGGGTTGGGAATAACCCAACATTGTAGTGAGCATAACTCAGCGTTTGTGTTAAATAAATTAAACCCAATAGTTGGGTTATGAATCAACCAACATTGATTTAGCATAACTCAATGTTGTTCAACCCAACATAAAGTTCTCATAACTCAACTTTGTGGTTAAATACTTCAACGCAAAAGTTGGGTTGAAAAAATTAACCCAAAATGTTGAGTTAAAATAACTCAAATAAGGGGTATGTCCTTCTCTGAACCAGCAGTTGGGTTAAAATTGGGTTATTTTTTAAACCAACATTTTTTAGTGTGTATCTCTCACGAAAAGCACTAATGCCGCGCCACACAGGAGCTATGACAGGAGAAAATGTGTCATTATATTCTTATCAGTGGTGGAGCAGGAAGCAGCTAGAAAGACATGCAATAAAATTTCGGATGAAGCGCCCTGTCATTCATTAATCGTCATTTTACATACGCTTCCTCATGCAAAACACCATGACTCGATAATGTTTAGGAAACAACTGAGTTAGACTGTTCTCTGGTCTCCTTCTTAGGCCGCCTTAGCCAAACTGGAGCACCGGGTGGCGTCCAAAATAAAGCGTCTCAATGCTCTTAAGCACACCACTCTGACCCACCAGCGCCGCCTGGAAGACCTGAAGAGGGAGTGCCTCAGAATGGAGGCAGTGGGCTCTAATCTGGCAATGACTGAGAAGGAGGACATTACTTTGGTAATCACTTAAAACTATGTACAGTAGCTAAGAGTGGCATGTGACTAGTTTTGTTTACGCTGTCATTATGGCAGGCGAAACATTAGCTAAAATGAATGTTACCAACATCTTTGAGCCTTCAGATTTTACTGCACATTTTAATCACACATTGATTGATACAACACAAAACCTAATAGGTTAAACATAACCAATCTGTATAGTATATGCTTATGGGGTGTCCTGATCCGACATTGATTGACCATATACTAGAGGTGTCTCGATCTGATACGGAAATCGGTCCAATACCAGCAAAAATCTGATGTCAGGTTGCGTGTAAATTCTCTAATATACAGTAAGCTTTGATACAAGCAATACTTGTGCAAAGATAGACAGCCATTTAACATCCACATGTCCCCCAATAAGCACACACGGTTGGTCTTTTTTTCTATTTTACTGGTCATTTACAAAAGGTTAACATGGTAGGCTACACACAAGCTAGCAGCTACACAACAGCCAAGCACACAATAACACACAAGCGAGACACATAATACGTGTAATGAACAATATTGTGGTCTAAAACACCACGTTTGTCAGTATAAACAAGTATCAAATAGTTATAGTTGCATTGTACTTAAACATACAAAGTGTCCAAGGCAGAAGTGTACAGTATTAGACAGCATCCAGTAATAAACGTGTCCGCATCATTCCACTTACTGCGTCATGAGCTTAACTTAATGAATTATTTTGGTCAAGGTGTCACCAAAAAACAAATCACCACTCCACTTGAACTCAATGACAAATAAGCCCATTCTAGTCTGTAAATAAGAATAAGCCATGATTGTTCTCTGTTTGAGCAATTTCCCTTGATCATGCCTTTCCTAACCTTCCACATGACAAAATCGCTAAAATACCGGTATTGTCGGAAGTAAAAAAATGTTAATCAAGGACACCCCTAACTTACGGTATACTAATATTCAATACATTATAACAATAGTTGACTGTGTGTTTATGGGTGAACAATGCTTCTGCCATTGAATCTAGTGAAATTGTTTGAGAAAAAGTACATTCCATGTTCATTGTTTGAAAAAACATTAAGTATTTAACACCTTGTCATGCGCACGTTCACTTCCTTGTATCTGCAGAAGTTGAGGTCGCTACAGAACTGCCTGGAGAAGAACCAGCTCAAATGCAAGGAAGGTGCCAACATCATGACTAACTATCTGAAACTTAAACGCCACTTGCAGGTTAGTTGTGGTGACCCTGGATATCGCATGAGCACAGTAGTGAAACTTCAGGTTTAAATGCCAACATAGCCCCTCATACTGCAAAAACTACAATTCAAAGACCATTTAATACCTGAACATTTTTTTAAAAAATTTGCATATTGACCCAAACACTACCATTTTTGGAAAAGTATTTTCCCCAAAAAAAACAAAAAACAATTATACAGGGTGATTAAAAAAAATACACCAAAAGTATTACTCGATATTTCAAAAATTAAAAATAGGAGACCTAGCTTGAACACATGTTGCACATAACTTTGAGTATTTATTTAATACTTTACAAGTTTTCACCAAATTATGTTATAAAAGCAAACATCACCATTCATTTGCATTTGTATTCGAAAACTTAAGCACACATATCGCCGTCTGTTAAGGAGTCGCCATTTTGAGGGTAAATAAACACGTGGTTCTTCCTACAATTGAACAGCGCCAAAAGGATTACATGACCACAATGTTTTGTATTGTAATACAATAAAACTTGGGTAACTCCTATATCAAATTACCATTGATTCAGTCTATTACAATGCTTGAAACTAAATACATGCATGATGATTTTGGCATATTGTTTTTTAATCACCTTGTACATTTGTTTGATTATAGAGCACAGTTGTTTGTTGACTCTGCTTCGTTGCTCGTCATTATCTTTAAATTACTGTAAGCACACCTATTTATAAGCCACAGCCACCTAATTTTTGGGCAAATTAATTTTTTGCATATGTATATTAATAATAATAATAATAATAATGGATTAGATTTTATATCGCGCTTTTCTATTGTTAGATACTCAAAGCGCTCACAGAGAAGTGGGAACCCATCATTCATTCACACCTGGTGGTGGTAAGCTACATTTGTAGCCACAGCTGCCTTTGGGTAGCTTGACGGAAGCGAGGCTGCCAGTTTGCACCTACGGCCCCTCCGACCACCACCTATCATTCATTCATTCATTCACCAGTGTGAGCGGCACGAAGGGGAAGGGTGAAGTGTCCTGCCCAAGGACACAACGGCAGGGATTTGGATTTCAAGAGGCGGGGAGCGAACCTGCAACCCTCAGGTTTCTGGCACGGCCGCTCTAACCACTACGCCATACCGCAAATCTACACATTGAAACATGAAATATTTACACCGGTGTTTGTGTTGTTCACAAGTTGAAAAAATGCCTACCAGAGAGTGTCTAAATCGTTGTCTTACTGCGTGCTGGAGCCGCTGGGATCATCTTCTTTATGTCAGAGTTGAGGGGACTCGAGACTGCTTCGTCCAGCGTTTTCTCAGCCTCTTTTTCGTTTTCACTTTCATCTTGAGGAGGGATGCCTCTTGGCTTGTGCTTTCTTGGTTGTACATTTCCTTTTTCGGGTTAATCGCTTTCGGCTTTGGGATGGCGTCATGGATATTTACATGTGTTTTGATGAGGGTGAGTGCATAATGCGCTAAATGGCTGACTCAATGATCGTGTAAGTGCGTTTGATTTAATGTGGCGAGGCGGCGTGTGAAATTAGCCTCAGCATTGTATAAAGCGCAGGGTTCAAAGTGCGGGAAAAAGTAGTGGCTTATAAACAGGAAATTACCGGGAGCATCATCAATCCTTTAGTTTCTGCGAACATACCCAACTTTCTCTGCACTTTTTCGTGCCGTTGCATCTCTACAAGCAAAGAAGTCATGTGGCGCTACCTGCTGATTTGCATGTATAAATCTCTCGACACCGAATATAAGATGACATTTTTGGCTGGGGCAAAATAACGAACTTATATTGGGATCAATATCGTAATAATTTTTTAAGTATGCAATACTGTGTAGAAATAATTGGTCATATTAATTTGTATTATGTTTGTTTTTGTTTTGCAAAAGTTTCAAGTTTTGCAGTGCAGTAACTCCTTACTTTCTTAATATCCTTTTTTGTTTCTGCGACCATACTTTGTCCTCTCTATCTCGCCCATCTTCTGGCAGGAGGAGAGTCTGACCTTCCAGGGTCAGATAGACAGTCTGGAAGCAGAAATTATGAAGTTCAAGAGGGAACTTCAGGATGTGCAAGAAATGAACAGTAAAGCCCAGATGTCGAAAGAAACTGCTATTGTAAATTGTGACTTATTTTCTTTATTTTTTCCCAATAAATGCACTGTAATACCTTGCATTATGAATTAAGATGCTATGTCATCACTAATTCCGTTTTTTTCATCCTCCCAGGCCGAGTTACAGCAGCAGGAGGAACTGTTCTATAAGGAGCACCAAGAAAAAGATTATCTTTTAGCCATCTACAGAAAAAGGGTGCAGGAGATCAGGGCCCGGGCTGAAAAGTTAGATGTGAGTTAGGCGTAATAGTGTGTCCATTGCAGAAGAGCTTATGTTTGACAATCTGACCTCCAGGCCCAGAGGAAAATCGTACAAGAGGATGAGCTGAACAACGAGGCCGACTGCAGCACCGCCAAAATGGCCGCCGAATTGGACAAGAACATCAGCATTTTTGAGGCGACCCTCCGAAGGATGAAAGACGCCACCGGTTACACAAATACAGAGGTGCCAATGTTGATTGAGGAGAATTCATTCTTCGTGTCTGACTTTGATAGTTCTGTTTGTTTAGGAGGTGATGGATCGTTACATTGCCCAGCAGAAGACTCACCAACATCTCCAGGATCTCAAAGCAGAGAATGAGTATGTTATACTGCAGTTTAAGGAGCGCAAGGACGACCTGAAGCAACAGTTTGAGGACATAAAGTATTCGGGAGAAACGCAACTGTCCAGGTGGGGAGGCCTAATGCAATAAGAATGAAAAAATATATTACACCGTTTAATATAGTCATTGTTTTTATACTGTTTGTGTGCCAAATGTATAGTTTTCACTTTTAACGCTTCTCAAATGGTAAGGTTGTGCTGATGCCATAATATTAGGTACACCTGCATCCTTTGCTTGTTCTGCACGATACTGAGGGATTGTTGGAATATATATTTGGTTACATACCGGTAATTCAGCTATCAGAGGGACAACGTATTAGAAAAGTATGATGCATTGCACGTTACAACATATTGGTAAATAAGAACTAGGGGTGTCCCGATTCGGTATTGAGATCGGATATCAGTCCGATACCAGCAAAAAAAAACACAACTATCGAGCGATATTGGCTTACATCTAAAATCTCTGATAAGCTGTGATACAAGCAGTCCTGCAGCGTGTTTACTTGTGCAAAGCTGGACAGCCAGTTAACATTTAAATGTCCTCCAATAGGCACACAATGCTGGTCTTGTATTTTAGTGAACTCATTTGTAAAAAGGTAAACATGGTGGGTTATAGGCTACTTTGAGCTAGCAGCTACACAACAGCTCAAAACACAATACCACACAAGCTAGATATACGTAATAAGTGTCCTTAATTACTGTAAATAATATTGCAGTCTAAAAAAACACATTTGTCAATATCAAGAAGTATCAATAATAATTGTATATTACTTAACACAGTAATACAAAGTACAAACTTGTCCGTACCATCCACTTAGTGAGTCATAAGTTCAACTTAATAAATATTTGTGGCTACTTGGTGTCACCAAAAAACAAATCACCACTCCACTTGAACTTAATGACAAAATAAGTCCATTCTAGACCGGTAAATGATAAATAGGTTAGTGTTTTCATACCCACCAGTGTTCTCTGTTTGAGCAATTTCACTTATCAAGCCTTTACCAACCTTCCACACAATAAAATCCCTACAATATCGGTATTGTGTCAGAAATAAGTTGTATTAAGGACAGTTCTAATTTAGACTAATATTTAGAGGCTTATTAGAAAGTATCCAGTAACAAACGTATCCGTAATTTTCTGCGTCATGCGCTCAATTTAATGATTTATTGTGACGACATGGTGTCGCCAAAAAATCTGTCATTAGCAATGTTACCTCTACGGTGAGCAGTGCACAACTGCACACAGCAAATGCATGCTACACACAAAATAAAACCCAACCAAAACTCTAAACAAAATAAACACATCATTTATTCTGAACAATTTTGCAATGCAACTCTGTGAGTGACAGGTGAAAACAAGACAACAAATAAAACAATGTTTGTCAACACTTCCATTATTGTAACATCTGTTGAGATGTTTTAAGGAGGACACGAGGTCCATTGATTACTTTATTGATCAAAATTGTCATCCGTAACCGCACCAAAAAAACATCAGCAAAAAACTACTATCTAGTAAAACTTGTTGATTTTCTGCCGTACAAACAACGGCGAAACCAACTCTGTTACCTTTCGTGTCAACAGCAGTCTCTCTCTCACTTGCCAGCAGATAGACTCATTAGAAGTCAGCCACTGATGTGTTAAAGCCACACAGAAAGTCGGACAATGCCAACACCACACATAAACTGTAAATGCCAGGTCTGTCACTATGATGCAGCTCACACGCAGCCAATCAATATCATTAACAGTGTGTTATGAAGTGCGGGTTGCTGTTTTGCTAGTGAGCTTATAGCTAACAGTCCAGCAGAGTTGAGAGGTAAATGCTAATAACTCTTATTATGGGGAAACAAGTACTCTAGTCTATAACCACACTTGCCAATCAGATGTGTGTTTATTCTACTGTCATTATTAAGAATGTTAATTTATGGATATTAATGTTAATTTATGGATATTAATTGTGAAATGCTGTTACTAGATTACAGAAATGCTGATAAAAACTAATGATATATTTTACAGACAAAGCTACAGCCAGGAATGTAAACTTTATCCCATGCGTGTGCTACAGAAACACATCTCATTGTGCAACATGTGAATGTTTTAAGGGAAACTAAATGTGACCTCTGAAAGGGGTACAAATTCCTAAGCAGGACCCCCACCCAGACATACAATACTAATACATAGCTCATGAACAACAAGCTTTTCTTGTTATTTTCATTGAAAGTGTGCCAAATCATTTATATTAGAAAATAATCTAACAAAGACATGCACCTGGGGATAGGTTGATTGGCAACACTAAATTGGCCCTAGTGTGTGAATGTGAGTGTGAATGTTGTCCGTCTATCTGTGTTGGCCCTGCGATGAGGTGGCGACTTGTCCAGGGTGTACCCCGCCTTCCGCCCGATTGTAGCTGAGATAGGCTCCAGCGCCCCCCGCAACCCCGAAGGGAATAAGCAGTAGAAAATGGATGGAATAATCTAACAAAAATGACTTCTGCCATTTGATTATAATAAGACATTTAACTTGTTATGGAGTCAGGTTTGGGACAGGTATGCTGCTGGTGAGGCCACAATGTGCAAGTCTAATGTTGCTCACATGTGGTCCACTGAATGCTCAGGGAGTTTGCACAAAATTTGAGGGAACAAATCAAATGCACCCGGTCATCCAGGGGTGGGGAATACCCACATCTGTGATTTCTCCCAAGGTTTCTCTTTGTCCCATTCGGTTGAGTATTTTCTTTCCCAGATGTGGGTCTTTGTGGCTTGTGAAGCCCTTTGAGGCACTTCTGATTAGTCAATACATACTATATCAATACATTTTGATTGATTGATACTATGATTTCTGCTGATATCATATGGGATTGATATCGGTATCCAGGGCTCCAATACCATATTTTTCGGACTATAAGTCGCAGTTTTTTTCATAGTTTGGCCGGGGGTGCGACTAATAATCAGGAGCGACTTATGTGTGAAATTATTTACACATTACCGTAAAATATCAAATAACATTATTTAGCTCATTCACGTAAGAGACTAGACGTATAAGATTTAATCGGATTAAGCGATTAGGAGTGACAGATTGTTTGGTAAACGTATAGCATGTTCTAAATGTTATAGTTATTTGAATGACTCTTACCATAATATGTTACATTAACATACCAGGCACGTTCTCAGTTGGTTATTTATGCGTCATATAACGTACACTTATTCAGCCTGTTGTTCACTATTCTTTATTTATTTTAAATTGCCTTTCAAATGTCTATTCTTGGTGTTGGGTTTTATCAAATAAATTTCCCCCAAAAATGCGACTTATACTCCAGTGCGACTTATATATGTTTTTTTCCTTCTTTATTATGCATTTTTGACCGGTGCGACTTATACTCCGAAAAATACGGTAATCGGGATTGTATTGGGAAAGTTGTATCGGGACACCCCTGATAAGAACTGCTGTTATGGTTTGTATTAGGTGCTATTGTGGCCGGTGGGTGTTTATTTAATTGTCCTTCTTCCATCCAGAGAATGCCCTCCCACACTCACATACATTGAGGTGTGCAGGTACACCTTCATTGAAAGTCAATTCATGTTCTCCTTTTGTAGTGAGCAGAAGATGCTGGAGGAGTGTGAGCAGGGTTTGCTGGCTAAACAGCAGAGCTGTGAAATAGCCAAGGAGCGCCTGGCTTCTCTGGTTAAAACGCTAAGTACTATCCAAGCTGGAGTGGAACACCTCGCAGAAAGACTTGACCACATCTCCCTGGTAAAAACAAACAACATTATAAAACGTTGTGGACCGTAAGAACAATAACAATTCTATTATGGATTTTCCTGTCCTTGAAGAATGAGACGCCGTCAAAAGTGTCTCCAAACTCAGATGAGTTTGTGGTGGAGCTGCTGACCCAGTGTCAGCTAAAGTTGCAGTTACTGCAAGATAGGCTACATGGAAAAGACCTAAACGAGATTGCGAAAGACATGGAGGAAGAGGAGGTGAGAAACACGTGTTTGGGATGGCGTGGCAAATGTTGGCCACTTTGAAATTGTCCATTAAGGGGCTGATCTAAAAGTTGGCGTGTGTTAAAACGTGCGCAAACTTGATAGCAAACTCAAACTTAATCTACTAAACTCTAAACCAGTGTTTCTTGAGCATAGGGTTGGGCCACGAACGCTCTCTAGAGGGCTGCCAAAAATATCTGTTTCTCGTATGGTGGACCACAGCAGTCCTCTGTTGTAATACACTTTTCCACCACTTGTGGCAGTAATGACAATCTCAAACAAACAGAAGAAGCCTGGACTTTAAGTCAGCGGGAAGTTTCCGAAGCACAAACATTATGACCAAAGTAGTGAAGCTGTATTTTTATTTGCACTTTCGTTTTATTGACAGTTTGGTAAGAAACATTCATTATTTATTTATTTTAGCACAATATAATTGTATGTAAAATAATTTTCCGTCCTTTTATTATGCAGTATATTTGGTTAGTACTTAGTTTTATAATCAGCCTGACCTAAACCTAATGTTTATGTGTTAAATAAATAATAATCTTTGTGATTCACACATGCTTTAATTTCATTTGACAAAGTTGTAAACTGTAAATAGGTTAGATATAATGGTTAAATATGATTTAAATCAAGAGTAAGATTACTAGTTCAGTAATAATATTTGAGTGGGCTACGGGCCCCTTTGTAGTTGAAAAGTTGGGCCCTGTTAAGAACCTCTGCTTTAAGCTACTAAGGATTGTGTGTCTTAAATGACCAAACTCAAGAGCGCTATTCGTTTGGAAAATTCTGATGGGGAGAAGATTATTATTATTATTTAGCACTCACAATGTGATCTATCAAGCCTGAAACTGTTCAGCGGCTTCTGTTTTGCGTCTATATTTAGCACGTCTGCAAAGTCCATGCAAACTGGTGCAGTTACGCGCAAATCTGCGAAAGGAGGCGATCGTGCTGCAAAGACACACAATTGACAGAATACACCATACGTGTGCGGGTCAACATTTGTACTGTCAGTATTAAACATTTTAGCCATATCATCTATTCTATTAGTAATTATTATACATTGTATATATTATATAAACATATAATATATCAGTATATAGCGTATACCGTATATATAATATGTAAATATTACATATATGTTATATTTCATATTGCTACTACGGTACATTTTTTGTCTACTTTATACCTGCATTATACTTTCCATCTTTTGTAACTGAGCTACTGTGTGGAACAATTTCCCTTGTGGATCAATAAAGTTTGTCTAAGTGTAAGTCTATTCAACAATATAATTTTTTACCTACTGGGTGACTTAAGGGGCTGATTAAAACAGGTTTAGTTGAATGGTTTTGGTGTCTGCTTGTTCTTTTAAGGATGTTTATTTTTATTTAACTTATTATTTATCTATTATTAAAAAACAATCTTGCAATATTAATTTTCTTGTGTCTAAGTCATTCCAGGCGCACCAATGGCGTGCTAAAAACAGGCTGTCACGTCTAGATGTAACTTCTATATTTCCCATAAAAGTTGGTTCTTTGTCTTGTAACTTGCCTGTGCTATATAAATAATGTTAGATTAATTGATTGATTTACAAAAATGTAAAGTAAAACCACACTTTTCACCACGTTGCACTCAAAGTTTCTTCTTGTGTCTTTGTATTTAGTTCTACTTCATGATTGAGAAACAACTGCCTACTTACAACAAACGAGTCACAGTAACTGAGGACCAAGAGATGAGCCTCGACAATAATGGTGAGTATTGTACAAACACGCACGCACACACACACTTATCTCTAACTTCCAATGTTTGTTTCAGACGATGAAAGCGAAGAGGACGATGGTGTCCTCACACGAGAGGCACTGAAACGTCGCTCGCAGGCTATGATTGACGCCATGTCCAACAAGAAGTCTTGGAAGTTGAAAAAGAAGTGATGAGATTCTGAAAGGACAGACAGAGTGAGATCTAAAGACAATAGACCATCTTTTTCTGCTGAATTATTACCTAACACTAGGGCTGCCACTAACAACTATTTTGATAGTTGACTAGCCACTGACTAAAGGATTACCGTACATACCGGACTACTTATTAAACAGTGTGGCTAATATATGGATGTTTTTTTTTCGGTAACGGCCATAATGCTTTGTATTCATCAAATAGTTATCATATTACACCGACAGGCATTGAAAAAGTGTGTTATTGTTTGTACTGTGGCGCCATCTTTTGGACGAGTCGTTCACTGCAGGTGCTGCGGGTTGAAAATGTACTTCCTGTTTCGTGCCTCGAACCGGAAGTATAACCGTCCATAGCGTATCTGCTCGAAAGGATTCTTCATTCATCACTCCAGGCAACATTTGTACGTTTTACAATATAACTAAAACAATCTATACCTACTAAACCGTCCTTTGTGTGATGTCTGGGGGAGTGTTTTCGTGCATATTCTGTACGTGCTATTGAATCTAATCAAGCTAGCCCAGCAGGCACAAGACATTGATACAACAGTGATTATACATACATGTATTTTAAAACTGACTTTGGAACAACATTTGTAAATTGATCTCCAATGTTGGATCCAGGTTGCTGGTTGGGAAATGACCAAATTTCCAAAGATCAAATCAACATCACAACCTGACATTGAATAACATTGTCAAAAAGCATGTGGTTTCAACGTTGTATTTGTGTTGTAGAATATTGGTTGGGAAATGACCAAAATTAAATGGTCAAGTCAATGTCAGAACCCAAAATTGATTAAACGTTGTCAAAAAGCATTTTGTTTTAACATTATATTTGAGTTGCTCAATGTCAGGACCTAATTCAAGTTCTCAATGTTTTAATGTCTTGTGCCTGCTGCTAGCATCGTTATTCGCATTAGCGGATAAGCTAACACGTTTACAACTGTCTGTGTTGGTATATTATTAACTTACAATGGCATTGTGTTTGTATTGTTACAGTTTCAAATTCCCCAAAAGGTCACTGGAGTATTGTTACAGTTTCAAATTCCCCAAAAGGTCACTGTGGAGTTATTGAGTCTGTTTAGCTGATTGGAGAGCTAGCTTCCGCAGCTAGTGGGTCCGCAAAGATGATTTGTGTTTTGTTTGATCAGCCGTTTTACTGTGGTTTTAGGCACCGTTTGGAAAAAATTAAGGAATATATATAAGCATTTACAAAATGTACATATCTGCGGCTTATAGTCCGGTGAGGCTAATATATGTAAAACTATTTTTTTATTCTAAAATTTGGTGGGTGGGGCCTTAAATACCGGTGCACTCTATAGCCGGGAAAATACAGCAGTCGACTAATTGGGTCATGAAGTGTACACTTATTGAGTGCCTCTAATTTAGCCATCAGCTTGAGATATTTTTTAGCCATGAACTAACTAATGATAAAGATGTACTTTATTCAGAAATATGTATGCAGTAGCTGCGCTTCTCATTAGGCTTATACAGACTATTAATAATTTGATTAAACGTGTCCATTTTTAAAGCAAAGACAGGTAAAGTGCTGATAAAAACAGTGAGTTTGTATGCAAACAACAGCTATCAAAGCTATTAGGCTTCCTCAAACAGGCCTTTTCAGGGTTTCTACAGTATCAGCTAATCTAATTTAATCCTTTTTAATGCCACTTACAAAAAATGTAATGCCGTGTCTTACTGCAGATGGTTATTATATATAGTCAAAAGCTTACAACTGTCTGTACAGACAAAATTGGACGCATTTGACAATGATAATATTGATTAGGTGCAACAGTACGTTAACTGTTAATATCTAGGGAATTAGAATTGGCTCACAAAACTTTCATCTGAGAATTTATTTTTTTGCAGTAGCAGAAGCTGACAGTTGTGGCAGGGACAGCAAAAGTTGCTTTGTTAGTCACGCCAAAATAAATTTGACATTGTTAACTGCTGCCTGCTTTTAATGGCCGACTTGTATTTAGCTAATAACGTGTGATTCTACCACATTGATGCTCATTGAGCAAAATTTAGATTTTTTTTCTCCACATGCTGCAGAGCGCCTCTTTGGGTTTACCATCGTCTGGCTATAAGCAGGTTTTGAAAAGTTAGCCAGCCACTTTTGCTGAAATTTTCCCGACCTGTATTAATTTTCTCGCACATTTACAGGATGTAGAAAAATTATTGAATTTAATGTGAACTTAAAAAAAATGTGTCTATGATTTAAAAGAACACGTTTTTCTTTTTTTTTCATTCTAAATCGTAAATAAACCTTAGCAAATCTAACCTAATTCTAACAATGTAGTCAATGTGAGCGCCTTTATTCCGCCCACAAAGCCCTCTAACAATTACTTGATCAATACAATACATCCTTAAGTCATTTCTAAATGTTCTTTAAAACATGCTTTAAAAATGCATAGCGTCTTGAAATATGCCTTATAAAGCCAGAAATTGGAGAATACATTTTTGAATCAGGATACAATCTAAAAATGTGTTAAAAGGTTTTATGGAATAATTAACATCATACTAGGAATGCAAATGATGTATGTGTCCAGAACAGGATGACTGATTTAAACATTTTAGAAAAAGACACATTATAGAATGACATTTGCGTCCTTAAGATGCATTAAAAATAAGCTGAGTCAATTTAAAGGCCTACTGAAACCCACTACTACCGACCACGCAGTCTGATAGTTTATATATCAATGATGAAATCTTAACATTGCAACACATGCCAATACGGCCGGGTTAACTTATAAAGTGCAATTTTAAATTTCCCGCCACACTTCCGCTTGAAAACGTCTCGGTATGATGACGTATGCGCGTGACGTAGCCAGTTTAACAGAGGTATGGCTTCCCCATTGAAGCCAACACGAAATAGCTCTGTTTTCATCTCATTCCACAGTATTCTGGACATCTGTGTTGGTAAATCTGTTGCAATTTGTTCATTGCATTATGGAGAAAGAAGCTGAGCAAGCAAAGAAAAAAGTTGTCGGTGCGAAGCGGATATTTTGCGAGGGAAGTCAGCAACACAACACAGCCGGTGTTTCATTGTTTACATTCCCGAAAGATGCAGTCAAGATCGAAGAACTCGGACAACAGAGACTCTAACCAGGAGGACTTTGATTTGGATACACAGACGCGATACCGTGAGTACGTACCTGCGCTTCCAAACATTTGATCGCTTGTTATAACTAGCTCGAGCTAGTAGCTAGTAGCTAGCATAACAAACACCTAGGTGTTTGTTATGCGGGATTAATTTGTGGCATATTAAATATAAGCCTGGTTGTGTTGTGGCTAATAGAGTCAATATATGTCTTGTGTTTATTTACTGTTGTAGTCATTCCCAGCTGAATATCAGGTCCCACCCGCGCGGTTCCAAACATTTGATTGCTTGCCCGTACGTGCGTGTCATGTACGTAACTTTGGTTAAATATATAAGCTTTATGACCCTTGGGTTAGGTGAACGGTTCTATGGGCTGAGTGAGTGTGTGTGTTGTGCAGGTGTTTGAATTGTATTGGCGGGTTATATATACGGGATAACGTCCATATAACCCGCTCGAGCTATAACTAGCTCGAGCTAGGAGCTAGGAGCTAGCATAACAAACACCTAGGTGTTTTTATGCGGGATTAATTTGTGGCATATTAAATATAAGCCTGGTTGTGTTGTGGCTAATAGAGTATATATATATATGTCTTGTCCATCCTAGGCCACCGTAGGTCATGTGAGGTGCGTCACCAGACCTGTTAATGTTAGCCAAGTTAGCTCATGCATGTTGAACTGGAGACGACTGAAATAAAGCAGTCGTGTATGAAACAAGCTCATCTTCCTCATTAAAAAGACATGGTGTCACAGTTAAGGACTACACGCCTACAGTGACCAAAAAATGGCAAAGTTTGGGCTCCCAGAGCTGTTTCATTTTGCAGTATTGCAGCAGCGCTTTTAACACCCCTACCTCTTGTATCCACTTTGAAAGCCGCAGCCGAAGAAAAGACACACAGACAAACGTAACAATTTTTTGGCAACGGCAAAGTTATTGAGTCCATTTTCATTTACCGTCCGATTGATTGACTTACAACTCTTGGCCTAGTCCTCCTTTAAATGTTTATATCTTGAAAAGCCTCTGGACATCAAATGTAATGTTTTTAATGTCATTTAAGGCCTTAATTTTCACAAAATATATTTAATGACTTGTGATTTTGACTAATGATTTTGTAACTCATGTTTTGCAAATGTGTATACTAATTAACAACTGTGATGTAATTTCATCAAAAGGCCTTTAAAAGGTTTAAAAACAACTATAAAAAAATCATGTAATGGAAAAACCTAACAAAAATCTCCAAAATACAGCAAATATTTCCTTAAGGACATAAAAGTAAGCCTTTGTCCACTGAGGGTTATTAGTTGAGTCTTCAGTAAAGGTAAAAGAGTTGTTAAATGTTCATTTATCAATTTTTTTCTCTCATTTCCGAATTTCACATTGTTTTCTACATATAAACTATTAATTATTACCTATCAGATATGCTAATTTGTGGTTTCTGGAAAGAATAATTAGGAAAAATTACTTCAGTTTTCTTACGATAATTTTTTGGACCTTTAAGAAAGGATTGCTGACGAAAACCAAGGTACCACAAAGTTTGTTATCTCGGTTACTATAGTAACCGAGATAACAAGCTATTCAATTCCACACCTGTTCCATGGCAGTGATCAAGGGAGTCAACCAGACAGACCAGTTTTTTTACAGAGAACACAAACTTTTGGACTCGCCCACTGAGTCACGTTTGTTGTGTTTGTTCCAGCTGACTTTGGGTGAGAGACCGGGTATACACCCTCAACTGGTCTGTCAAGCACATGGCATATACTGTATATACCAGAGCTAGGCCAATATTTTGACTCGGGCCACATTGAGAGAAAACATTTATTTGGGGGGCCAATGTGTATGTGTATAAATTATATATACACATTTAGCTGTAAAAATCTGCTGTACAGTATGTGTGTTTGGGTCCCTTTTTTCCAAGAACACTCAAAGTCAAAACGCCTGATAGAATTCCAAAAAAGTAATGACAGACCACCTCAAAAAAAACGGAATGGAATTTTAAATTTTTTTTTTTACTGAATGGGACACCCAAAATGTACATGAAAATAAAGAAAGTGGGATTTACAATAACAGGTATGTGGGCTTGTATTAAGCCTCAGGGAGTTGAACGCCCCTGCCTTACATAGTTCCGGGTCACCCTTGGGCAAGGTGTAGCACCCGAATGCCCCCCCCCATCAGGGTTACGATACCCCCCATGAACTACCCTAAAAGAGGATGCGTTACCCGGCCCGGAGGAAGCCCGGGGCCCTCCTCCGGAGCTAGGCCCGGAGGTAGGGCTCGTCAGCGAGCGCCTGGTGGCCGGGCTTGCCACGGAGCCCGGCCGGGCACAGCCCGAAGAAGCTACGTGGACACACCATCTTCTCTGCCACGTGGGCCCACCACCCGCGGTCGGAACCAGTGGGGTCGGGTGCGCTGCCAAGTGGATGGCGGTGAAAGTGGAGGCTCCGGACGGACCAATTCGGGGCAGCAGAGGCTGACTTTCGGGACGTGGAACGTCTCTACGCTGGTGGGGAAGGAGCCTGAGCTGGTGCGAGAGGTGGAGCGCTACCGGTTGGATCTGGTGGGGCTTACCTCTACGCATAGCAAGGGCTCTGAAACCACACTCCTGGACAAGGGATGGACCTTGTTCACTTCTGGAGTTGCTCAGGGTGTGAGGGCACAGGCGGGTGTGGGGATACTCACGAGTCCCCGGCTGAGTGCCTGTACGTTGGAGTTCACCCCAGTGGACAAGAGGGTCGCCTCCCTTCGCCTTAGGGTTGGAGGGGGGAAAACTCTGACTGTTGTTTGTGCATACGCACCAAACAGGAGTTCAGAGTATTCAGCCTTCTTGGATACCTTGCATGGGGTCCTGTATGGGGCGCCGGCAGGGGATTCCATAGTCTTGCTGGGGGACTTCAACGCGCACGTGGGCAATGACAGTGATACTTGGACTGGCGTGATTGGGAGGAACGGTCTCCCTGATCTGAACCTGAGTGGTGGATTGTTATTGGACTTCTGTGCTAGTCACGGACTTGCGATAACAAACACCATGTTCAAGCATAAGGATGCTCATAGGTGTACCTGGTACCAGAGCACCCTAGGCCAAAGATCAATGATCGATTTTGTAATCGTATCAGCTGATCTGAGGCCGTATGTTTTGGACACTCGGGTGAAGAGAGGGGCTGAACTGTCAACTGATCACCATCTGGTGGTGAGTTGGGTTAGATGGCGGGGGAAACCTCTGGACAGACCTGGCAAACCCAAGCGTGTAGTGCGGGTGAACTGGGAACGTTTGGAGGAGTCCTCTGTCCGGAAGGACTTCAACTCCCACCTCCGGCGGGACTTCTCTGCCATCCCTGTGGAGGTTGGGGACATTGAACAGGAATGGGCAATGTTCAAAGCCTCTATTGCTAAAGCTGCAGATGCGAGCTGTGGCCAGAAGGTCTTAGGTGCCTCAAGGGGCGGTAACCCTCGAACACCCTGGTGGACAGTGGTGGTCAGGGAAGCCGTCCGACTGAAGAAGGAGTCCTACCGGGGTATGTTATCCCAGGGGACTCCGGAGGCAGTTGCAAGGTACCGACGGGCCCGAAGGGCAGCGGCCGTGGCTGTGGACGAGGCTAAGCAGAGGGTGTGGGAGCAGTTCGGGGAATCCATGGAGAAGGACTATCGGGCGGCACCAAAGCTGTTCTGGAAGACCATACGGCACCTCAGGAGGGGGAAGCAGGGAACCATCCAAGCTGTGTACGGCAAGGATGGGACTTTGCTGACTTCAAGTGAGGAAGTCGTGGGGCGTTGGAAAGAGCACTTTGAGGAACTCCTGAACCCAAATACATCAGACACACCCTCCCTGATAGGAGCAGGGCCTGAGGATGATGGGGGATCGACGTCGATCTCTCGGAGTGAAGTCACTGAGGTAGTTAGACAACTCCACGGTGGCAAAGCTCCGGGGGTTGACGAGATCCGTCCAGAAATGCTGAAGGCTCTGGGTGTTGATGGGCTGTCTTGGTTGATACGCCTTTTCAACATTGCGTGGAAGTCTGGGACAGTGCCGAGGGAGTGGCAGACTGGGGTGGTGGTTCCCCTTTTCAAAAAGGGGGACCAGAGGGTGTGTGCTAATTACAGGGGTATCACACTACTCAGCCTCCCTGGGAAAGTTTACGCCAAGGTACTGGAAAGGAGGGTCCGGCCGATAGTCGAACCTCAGATTCAAGAGGAGCAATGTGGATTCCGTCCTGGTCGTGGAACAACTGACCAACTCTTTACGCTTGCGGGAATCCTGGAGAGGGCCTGGGAGTATGCCTATCCAGTCTACATGTGTTTTGTGGATTTGGAGAAGGCGTATGACCGCGTCCCTCGGGAGATCTTGTGGGAGGTGCTGAGGGAGTACGGAGTGAGGGGAACCCTGTTGAGGGCCATCCAATCTCTGTACAACCAAAGCGAGAGTTGTGTCCGGGTGCTTGGATGTAAGTCGGATCCGTTTCCAGTGGGGGTTGGTCTCCGCCAGGGCTGCGCTCTGTCACCTATCCTGTTTGTGATTTTCATGGACAGGATTTCTAGGCGGAGTCGTGGCCATGGCGGAGAGGGTATACGTCTCGGGGGGCTAAAGGTTGCGTCACTGCTGTTTGCAGATGATGTGGTCCTGATGGCACCTTCGGTTCGTGACCTTCAGCTCTCACTGGATCGGTTCGCAGCCGAGTGTTCAGCGGCTGGAATGAGGATCAGCATCTCCAAATCTGAGGCCATGGTTCTCAGCAGGAAACCGATGGTTTGTACAGTCCGGGTAGGGGACAGGACTCTGTCCCAGGTGGAGGAGTTTAAGTATCTCGGGGTCTTGTTCACGAGTGAGGGAAAGATGGAGAAGGAAATCAGCCGGAGAATCGGAGCAGCTGGGGCAGTATTGCAGTCTCTCTGCCGCACTGTTGTGACGAAACGGGAGCTGAGCCAGAAGGCAAAGCTCTCGGTCTACCGAGCTATCTACATTCCTACTCTCACCTATGGTCATGAAGTGTGGGTAATGACCGAAAGAATAAGATCGCGGATACAAGCGGCCGAAATGAGTTTCCTCAGAAGGGTGGCTGGCATCTCCCTTAGAGATAGGGTGAGAAGTGCAGTCACCCGAGAGAGACTCGGAGTAGAGCCGCTGCTCCTTCGCTTGGAAAGGAGCCAGCTTAGGTGGTTCGGGCATCTCGTGCGGATGCCTCACGAGCGTCTCCCTAGGGAGGTCCTCGTTGCACGTCCCACTGGGAGGAGGCCCCGCGGCAGGCCAAGGACCAGATGGGGGGATTACATCTCCTCTCTGGCCTGGGAACGCTTCGGGATTCCCCAGGAGGAAGTCGCAAATGTTGCTCTGGAGAGGGAAGTCTGGGGGTCTCTGCTGGAGCTGCTGTCCCCGCGACCCGATTCCGGATAAGCGGTTGAAGATGGAAGATGGATGGATTTACAATATTAACTATGAACAATAAAACACTGAATATTAACAACCTACGAACATCGCTTTAACTTCTCAGACCAGCTCCTCGATAGTTGTGTATCTTTTACAATCAAGCAAAACAATAAAATTGTAACAAACAAACAAGGGTAATAAACACCTACAATATGATATATTATCACTTTTATTCTGAATTTAAAAAAAAAAATTGCTTCTGCATCTGTTCCTGACACACGTGTTTCGGGCTGGCTGTTCTGAAAACAAACCTCGCCCACTCTACTTTGTTCCTCGTCTGAGCTGCTGTGACATAGATTACCGTAATAACTCGTATAACACCCAAGAGCGCAGATTTCAACCATTGAAATACTTTCTGTAGTTCAAGACTTACGGTCATTTAAAAACAGCACTGCACCTCATAATGGTGGTGACAGATTTGATGTTAAAGGTCTAAAAAAAATTATGTAGAACGTCCGGTGGGCCGGATTGAAAATCTTAACGGGCCGCATGTGGCTCGCAGGCCGTATTTTGCCCAGGTCTGGTATATACAGTACCAACTCTCAAGCCAAATACTACTCAACACTAAATTCGCCAGAATACGATGCATTAGATATATGATTGGGAAACCTAAAAATGTTAATTCCCACAAACGTACCATTGGAAAATGTTCCGGAAATCCAGAATTTCCACAAATATTTTTCTAGTGGCCAACCTGCTTATATCATATACAGTATATGAACTGTATACTAGTAAATGAAAAAAAGTCATGCATACCTGTGTAGTATTGGGTATGGTGTATTCGGTTTAAACATGCTTGTCAAGGTACAGTACACCAGGAGTCTTCCTTATGGGGCCCAAAATTTGGTGCCCCTGTCCAGATGTACACACAGATCGCATACACGCAAAAGTAGTCTCAAGAGAAGCAACTAACAATTTGCAATCATGTTCTGTTTGTTTATAATACAAAACCCAAAGCTAGTGAAGTTGGCACGTTGTGTAATTCGTAAATAAAAACAGAATACAATGATTTGCAAATCCTTTTCAACTTATATTCAATTGAATAGACTGTAAATACAAAATATTTAATGTTCAAACTGGAAAACTTTATTTTTTGCAAATATTAGCTCATTTGGAATTTTAATGCCTACAACATGTTTCAAAAAAGCTGGCACAAGTGGCAAAAAAGACTGAGAAAGTTGAGGAATGCTTATCAAACACGTATTTGGAACATCCCACAGGTGAACAGGCTAATTGGGAACAGGTGGGTGCCAAGATTGGGTATAAAAGCAGCTTCTATGAAATGCTGTCATTCACAAACCAGGATGGGGCGAGGGTCACCATTTTGTGAACAAATGCATGAGCAAATTTTCAATCAGATAAAGAACAACATTTCTCAATGAGCTATTGCAAGGAATTTAGGGATTTCACCATCTATAGTCCGTAATATCATCAAAAGGTTCAGAGAATTTGGAGAAATCACTGCACGTAAGCGGCAATGCCCGTGACCTTGGATCCCTCAGGCTGTACTGCATCAAAAACAAACATCAGTGTGTAGAGGATATCACCACATGGGCGCAGGAACCCTATAGACAACCACTGTCAGTAACTACAGTTGGTCGCTACATCTGCTACACAAACTACTATGCTGGAAGACACATATTGACAAACTGTGCAATAGACTGCAACAGAGGCTATATTTTTTGCGAAGATTAAGATTGTACGGCGTAAGCACCCACATCATGATGATTTTCTACCGTGCCATTGTAGAGAGCATCATTAGATAGGGGATCACCTCATGGTTTGGCAACCTAACCATTAAGCTAAAAAGCAAACTGGCCGGCATGCATAAAACGGCAATGAAAATCGTAGGGAGGAAAGAATATGAGCCTATACAGAGCATCTATGAGCAGGCAGTTGGGAAAACAGCTAAGAAAATTATTTCAAACTCACAACACCCACTCTTCCCTGAATATAGAACCCTGCCATCAGGGAGAAGACTCCGGGTCTCACTATGCAAATCGAACCGCCTTAAATTATCATTTGTCCCAGCCTCCATTAAGCTGACCAACAAGGTGCGATAGAATGTTAATACATAGGTTAGCACTTTTTTAGCACATAGCACTTTAGAACTAAGCACTTTAGCACATAGCACTTTATCTATGAGCTCTAGTGCAATGCACACTGGCACTTTATCTTTATCTCCATACTGTAGATTTTATGCCTACATCAAAGTGCCACCTATGTCTATCAAGCTCCATGTTCTGATGTTTAAATGTTAGTTGTCTGGTTGTAGTTGTGTCTGCGCTTGTGTTTTTGTGTATGTTAAGAAAGCAATGATGCACTGTGCCCAAGACAAATTCCCCCGCGGGGACAATAAAGTTGAACCTTGAACCTTGAACCTATGCAAAGCCAAAGCCATTTATCAACAACACCCAGAAATGCCGCCGGCTCGCTGTGCCTGAGCTCATCTAAGATGGACTGATGCAAAGTGGAACTGTGGACGTCTTGTCCTCCGGACCAAAGAGGAAAAGAACCATCCGGATTGTTATAGGCGCAAAGTTCAAAAGCCAGCATCTGTGATGGTATGGGGTGTATTAGTGCCCAAGGCATGGGTAACTTACACACATGAGTCGCTAGCTCTTCAAAGTCGGGACCCGGGGTGGACCACTCATCTGTGCATCAGTTGGTGATGTCTCTGCGCTGCTGACTTGTCTCCACTCAAGATGATCCCCTGCTGGTCCCACTATGGTCTGGACTCTCACACTATTAACTAGATCCACTCGACATCCATTGCAGCGGACGCCTAGGGTTGAGTTTTTTCTTGCCCTGATGTGGGATCTGAGCCGAGGATGTCGTTGTGGCTTGTGCAGCCTTTTGAGACACTCGTGATTTAGGGCTATATAAATAATATTTGATTGATTGATTGAAATATAGGCACAAGCCTGCTACAGTCATACTTGCCAACCCTCCCGATTTTCCCGGGAGACTCACGAATTTCAGTGCCCCACCCGAAAATCTCCCGGGGCAACCAATCTCCCGAATTTCTCAAGATTTCCACCCGGACAACAATATTGGGGCGTGCCTTAAAGGCACTGCCTTTAGCGTCCTCTCTCCCCTGAAAAGGAGACTATTATATATGTCTCCGTTATCCGTAGGTTTATCTATAACCCATAAAGTAGGCAGGCACGGAGCTATTTCTCAGCGTGTGTTTATTCCAGCCGGCACGTTAATACACTGACACACAACATCCGGACTCATTAGGCCACATATGTCAGAGTCAAGGCCCGCGGGCCATATCCGGCCCGCGAGAAGGTTTTTTACGGCCCTTGGGATGATCTTGATTTATTATTAGAACCGGCCCGCAGACCGCAGATCTTTTTTTTTTATTATTATTTTTTATTTTTTATTTTTTTTTTTTAGACCGCAGATCTTTTACACGCACCAAGCGGATGCCGGTCCAAGGTTCCGAAAGGGGGCGAGCGGCCCGCCGGGACGCGCCTGCCGGCCGAAGGGCTGCAGCCCGGCCGTCAGTCGCGGAGCCCGCCGTGCCACGCGCGCCAAGGGGGCGGGCCGAAACCCGGCCCCGAGGCCCTGAGACTTCTGCTTTGTTTCCCCAAACCGCGCGTCACCGCCGGGCCCGCACCACCGTCGGGCTGCAGCCCGAGCGTCGGTGGCGGAACCCGTCATGTGCCGCACGCGCCAAGCGGAGCGGGGGGGTCAAGCGGGCCGAAACCCGCAGGCCACCCCCTCACCACGAGGCCCTGAGACTTCTGCGTTTGACCCCTACGCGCGGCCCGTCGGGACGCGCCCGCCGTCAAGCCACGAGGGCCAGCCGTCGGGTCGCGGAGCCCGCCGTGCCACGCGCGCCAAGGGGCGGGCCGAAACCAGCGGGGGGTTTCGGGCACCCAACTCGCCTCCCTCCCACGGAGGGAGGAGGGGGGTTTAATGTGAACATTACTGTGCAATCACATATTTAGAGTTTTTACTCAATTCAAGTTTAAAAGTTAAAGTTTAATATTTGTTTTCACTGCATGTTACTTCTCCTTAAACAAAGTGTTGTTTTTGATTTATAGATTTTTGCACTTTATTTTATTGTATTTCAATTTAATTATATTTTAAAAATATTTCAGTTGAGTGGATGATAGAAAATTGCTATTATTGTTTTTTTCTTTGAAGTAAATTTAGCCCACTTTTGCTAAAATAGAAAATATAGGCTACTGATGGTGCCTTGAATACCGGTTTCTTTCATTTAATGTTCATGTTATGGGGATTTTTATATAAAGGAAATTTGTCTTTTGTGTCTGTTGAAAATTAAAGATTACTGACAGAGCCATAAGAAAATATTGCTTTATTTATCTGATCATATTGGAATATATTTGTTAGGTTTTCAGTAGGTTCAATTAGGTTCACTAGACTATATGCGTCATTTAAAAATTTTTCAATGAACATTCGAACAGTCCGGCCCTCGGCTTGTAGCTAAATTTTTTATTTGGCCCTCCGTCCATTTGACTTTGACACCCCTGCATTAGGCATTGCCTCAAAACTATGGCAAGTAGTAATGTCCAAAAACATAACAGAGACGAAGCAGAAGAACGAAGAAGAGACATGGCGACGACGAGTAAGAAGAAGTATGCATGCAAGTTCCAAAATGATTGGAACAAATAATTTCAGTTCATCCAGGACAGCTCGAAGGGAAAGGGGTATGCTGCCTGCACATTTTGTAGATCAGGGGCCGTATTTATCAAGCTTCTTAGAATTACTCCTAAAAAGTCTGCTAAGAGTTGACTTATGAGTAAAGAAATTCTTCGCTGAAAGCTGCACTTAAAAGTTAGTTATCAAGCGTCTTACTCACACTTTCAGCGAAGTGTAGGACTGAATCTTAAGTGTCACACTCAGAGCTGAATTACGACATTACTATGTGCCGTAAACGGAATTTTAGGTGACGTCATTTCCGTGTCCATAGAAATGACCAATCACGGAAGGGAATCCCTTGTCTAAGAATAAAGAAATATCTTACAAATATTTAAGTTGACAATGGGAGTGTATATTTTGACAATAAACTACAAAATAATACAAAACAAACAAACAATATTGGCAATGAATCAAAAATAAACGTTTCCTTTTCTTTCCAATTCATTACTTAGGCAACTATTTTGAAACTAGTGTGGGTGGCTCTATATATACTAGCCCACTGCAGCCACATGCAGAAATCAACATGGAATCGAAAAGAAAACCAAACTGGCGAGAGGAGACACTGTTGCATTTTCCCAGTGGCGAGATATCGAAGCATTGTGATGACCTTTAGTTCTGCTGTGAAAGCTCTGCTGCGTGATGTTGCTGATGAGATGACGCCCCTTATTAAATCTGTGACAAAAATAATACCCGCTCTGTCTAAACGATACCCTTTGATCAGCTGCTCGTCATCAAACAAAGCCAGGACATCCTTCCGCTCCCTGAACGTTCGCGCACGTCTCTCTCGCCTCAGTGCCATCCCCTGCTGGCAACTCCTAACCACTTAGGACACCTCTGAAGGTCTCTTAAATATCGTGGAGAGTAGGAGTGATTCTTAGACTTAAGAAAGTTGATAAATAGCTTTTATTCTTAAGTTTGAGAGTAGGACTAAATTTTGCAAATTCTCAGGACTTAAGTGTAAAATGGCACTCTAAGACGCTTGATAAATACGGCCCCAGACTTCTCCATTGAACACGGTGGCCGAACGGATATACTCATTCATGAACGGATTTTATATATATATATATATATATATATATATACATATATACATATATGTATATATATACATATATACATACATATATACATATGTATATATATATATATATATATATATATATATATATATATATATGTGTATGTATATACATATGTATGTATATATATATGTATGTATATATATATATGTATATATATATATATATATATATATATATATATATATATATATATATATATATATGTATATATATATATATGTATATATATATATATGTATATATATATATATATGTATATATATATATATATATATATATATATGTATGTATATATATATATATGTGTATGTATATATATATATATATATATATATATATATATATATATGTATGTATATATATATATATATATATATATATATATATATATATGTATGTATATATATATATATATATATATATGTATGTATATATATATATATATATATATATATATATGTATATATATATATGTATATATATATATATATATATATATATATATATATATATATATATATATATATATATATATATATATATATATATATATATATATATATATCAATCAATCAATCAATGTTTATTTATATAGCCCTAAATCACAAGTGTATCAAAGGGCTGTACAAGCCACAACGACATCCTCGGTACAGAGCCCACATACGGGCAAGGAAAACTCACCCCAGTGGGACGTCAATGTGAATGACTATGAGAAACCTTGGAGAGGACCGCATATGTGGGAGACCGAAAGCAATGGATGTCGAGTGGGTCTGACAGTCTTAAGGTTGGCAAGTATGGCTACAGTGCTGTTGAAATATACATCACTTATCTGTGTATACACAAGTACATAAATGCACAGAATTGGAACATCCCAGCCCTAAGTATTATTGTCGTGATGCTATTTACATATTACTCATTACATAATGAGTAATATGTAAATAGCATCACGACAATAATTCTAAATTGTAAATTGGGGCTAACAAACATATGTCCAATGCTACAACCAGGGTATGCTATTCAGCTAGCAGTTAGCTTGTGAACTTGACGCCAAACAGCCATTAGACTACAATAAAACGGACAAAATGAGTTGTAATACACTTTTAAGCACTTAGCAGGTGATATTAAAGTATATCAAGTAACTCACTTTGTAGTGACGCACACTGCCAATTAAACAATTGACAAGAAGTTTACCGTAACTTTCAGAGCTTGCGGATGTAATGATGCGTTCAAAGCCCCCTCCAGGGTCGTAAAAGTGAAATACACTCAAGCCACCGAATGACACAAGAAAACAAGCGTTACAGAGACCGTCTTCCATCAATCCATCCATCCATTTCCTACCGCCTGCAGCTGAGACAGTCTTTTGTACAGTAATGAAAATAACGTTTTTGATCGACCCATTACTGATACTTCCGTTGATATCGCTGCTATCGATATTTGTATTAATCCGCCCACGACAAGCCGGCGTGTCTTGCAGCGTGTTTGTGCATCCGCATTCTGCATTTTGAATTGTTTGCAGGTAAAAGCACCGTGAAAAGCCACGCGAGTACGATCCAAGTTAAATGCCATTAAGGCGCACTGCCCTGAGGGCGTAACGAGGAAAGTGATGAAGTGAAATAACGCGCCGTGAAGGGAACATTATGATTACGTAGGAGTGTTCAGCCTAACAGGGAGGAGGCCATTCCAGTAGAGAATATCATCATCATCATCACCCACAGTCACGCAGTGCTGCTCCCACCAACAACACATGAACATTCATCAGCTGCTCATTCGACAAACAAGATTAATGTAAGTTGCTTTTACGCTTTGTTTATGCGCTGTTTAATGTGACGACTTGTAAAGCAACTTAAACAGCAAACATGTTATCTCCATATTGCACTACATTAGAATGATGAAACACTTTTATTTGTGCTTTTTCTCGATTAGTTATCTCTCCAATCATTTGTAATGTTGCGTTGAAAAACTTGGGCTGGGAATGTGGTATTGTTTTGGAACATGTTTTTAAAAAGTTATATTGAAGAACATTGTAAGTCTACTCCTGTACAATTGAACATGTCTGAAAGGGAGTAGGAAGAAGCAAAGCTAAGAACGTGGTAATGATTTATTATTTGAAACATGCCTAAAAAGGTTTAATAGAAGTACGTCACATTTTTAAAGTTAAAGTACCACTGATAGTCACACACACACTAGGTGTGGTGAAATTATCCTCTGCATTTGACCCATCTCCTTGATCCACCCCCTGGGAGGTGAGGGGAGCAGTGAGCAGCAGCGGTGGCTGCGCTCAAGAATCATTTTGGTGATTTAACCCCCAATTCCAACCCCTGATGCTGAGTGCCAAGCAGGGAGGTAATGGGTCCCATTTTTATAGTCTTTGGTATGACTCGGCCGGGGTTTGAACTAACGACCTACCAATCTCACTCTTGCACTAAAAAGACTGAAACTGAGTTGGTATTTGTTGGGGTTCAGAGTATCCGCGGGGTCTTAAAAAGTAAAAAAAAAAAAGTCTTAAATCCAATCATTTGAATTAAGGCCTTAAAATGTCTAAAATTCTCCTACAATCTCATAACAGGTCTTAATTATGACATATTTCTGCTCAAACTCTTAATGGATCTGTCCTGATACATCATCTACATGTACATATAAATGTACGTAACTTAAAAAGAAAAATATATATTTTAAAAAAAATACCTCCCTCTATCAAAATGTAAAAATAGAGATAAAGGCATCGTGAAATGACAAAAAGTTGATATTTATAATGAATTAAAAAAACTATATATATACAGTATGTATATATATATAATGTGTGTGTATGCATGCTTTAGAGCCCCTGCCTCGAAAGAAAATTATGTTTGTCTTGGTGCCCTAAAATATGAGCCCTCCTTTAAAGCAACACTTGCCTTGACCTTAAAAAGTTAAAATTCGATACGGCCTGCCAGCATCCAAAATCCGGCACGTGGGTAATCCCGAATTTTTAAAAAAGTGTTTAAAAAAAATATATATATATATTTTTATTATTATCTTTTAAATCTGTTCTTTCTAGCCCATCCATCAATCCATTTTCTACCGCTTGTTACACTCGGGGTCTCCTAGCCGCTCTGGCAAATCATCCATCCATCCATTTTCTACTGCTTGTCCCTTTCGGGGTCGCGGGGGGTGCTGGAGCCTATCTCAGCTACAATCGGGCAACCCTGGACAAGTCACCACCTCACATATTTTCGAAAAATGCATTTTCCCATCGATAACGCGACAGCATCACGCAAAAAAGTTTGGGGACCCCTGCCTTAAAGAATGTAATTTGAATGGTGCGTGATTATATTGCTATTTATTTTCTGCAGTAAAACTCGAGATTATGGAAGGAAAAGCAATAATCAGTCGCCATATTTGCAAGTCTTCTGGATATTGTTATGATTTGCTGTGATAAATAAAGCAGCATATTAGTCCTCCGTTGCTTTCTTTAGTACTTCAGTCCTATATAATGTCAAAGTGCAAATTGTAGTATATGGGATCAAATCCACCGACATTTATTCTGCATAGACGTTGGATTATGCTCGAGAATAGTCTCTTCACACTCCTCTCTCCGCCACAGATAATGCAGCAGGTGTGGGCGAGAACTGCCGAGGCGTGCGGTACCGTGTAGCGTCACACAGCGTGAGAGATGAGGGCTGTTCTTCCGCTGGGTGGAGGCAGCGATGGAAGGGAGCCCCACGGCCTGCGCACAAAAGTGGGCAGGATGAAGAAGCTGCTGGGGCTAAGGCACAATCACTCGGTGGATGCCCATTTGGACACGGAGCCTGGCGTGTGGCTGAGGCGCTTCCAGTTGTTGGATGCTGACGGACAGTGTGAGGTGAGCTCAAACTCTACATTAACACAAAAGACGTCAGAAAGGCCGCACATCAGCTGTGTACTGGCTGTAAAGCATAGTAGTAGTAAATTCTCAAAACACTACATAAATGTTAAGATAATATAAATACAACCTTATTCCATCCAGACCTTTTAAAGGTTGCAGGGGGTGCTGGAGCCTATCTCAGCTGCACACGGGCGTAAGGTGGACCCTGGACAAGTCGCCACCTCATCGCAGGGCCAACACAGATAGACAGACAACATTCACACTCTTATTATTGAGCAATAATAAGGTTGAAGATGAGGTGGCGACTTGTCCAAGGTGTACCCTGCCTATCGCCCGAATGCAGCTGAGATAGGCTCCAGCGACCCCAAAAGGGACAATCGGTAGAAAATGGATGTATGGAAGAATGTCCAAGACTACCCATGCAAAAACGTTCCACCTGGAGAGCGGCAAACCTCAACACAGATGTCATAACGTCATCAAAGCTCACCTTGAAGCATTCACACACAGCACCAGCAAGGGTGAGGCGATAGGAGAAAGGTCAAAATATAATAAATCTGTCTGTTGCAGCGCAGAAGAAAGTTATGTGCAAGTTTCACTTTTGCATATCATTGCACATAACAGTGGTGCTTTCAAGAACCCTCAATTAAAGTGGGAAACTTAAAGTTTTAGGTTTTTTTGCACTAAACTACAAACCCCAAAATCAGTGAAGTTGGCACGTTGTGTAAATCGTAAATAAAAACAGAATACAATTATTTGCAAATCCTTTTCAGCCTATATTCAATTGAATAGACTGCAAAGAAAAGATACTTAACGTTCAAAGTGAAGTGAATTGAATTACATTTATATAGCGCTTTTCTCTAGTGACTCAAAGCACTTTACATAGTGAAACCCATTATCTATGTTACATTAAAACCAGTGTGTGTGGCACTGGGAGCATGTGGGTAAAGGGTCTTGCCCAAGGACACAAAAGCAGTGACTAGGATGGCAGAAGCGGGGATCGAACCCGGAACCCTCAAGTTGCTGGCACTGCCGCTCTACCAACCGAGCTATGCCACCCCATACTGGAAAACTTTGTTATGTTTTGCAAATATCTGACGAGACCACATTTCAAATTGTTTTTGGAAACTGTGGATGTTGTGTCCTCCGGAACAAGGAGGAAAAGAACCATCCGGATTGTTATAGGCGCAAAGTCTAAGAGCCAGCATCTGTGATGGTATGGGGGTGTATTAGTGCCCAAGGCATGGGTAACTTACACATCTGTGAAGGCACCATTAATGCTGAAAGGTACATACAGGTTTTGGAGCAACATATGTTGCCATCCAAACAACGTTATCATGGACGCCCCTGCTTATTTCAGCAAGACAATGCCAAGCCACATTTGCACATGTTACAACAGCGTGGCTTCATAGTAAAAGAGTGTGGGTACTAGACTGGCCTGCCTGTAGTCCAGACCTGTCTCCCATTGAAAATGTGTGGCGCATTATGAAGCCTAAAATACCACAACGGAGACCCCTAAGAACGCCCTAAGCTGTACATCAAGCAAGAATGGGAAAGAATCCCATCTGAAAAGCTTCAAAAAAAGGTCTCCTCAGTTCCCAAATGTTTACCGAGTGTTGTTAAAAGGAAAGGCCATGTAACACAGTGGTAAAAATGCCCCTGTGCCAACTTTTTTGCAGTGTGTTGCTGCAATGAAATTCTAAGTTAATTATTATTTGCTAAAAAAAATTTGGTTTCTCAGTTCAAACATTAAATATCTTGTCTTTGCAGTCTATTCAATTGAATATAGGTTGAAAAGGATTTGCAAATCATTGTATTCTGTTTTTATTTACGAATTACACAACATGCCAACCTCACTGGTTTTGGGTTTTGTATTATTATGTATGATTTGCATTATCCACTGGTGATAATCCTCTTTGTATCAGATTTTATATCATATTTAGGTGAATAATGATAGCAATTCATAGTCTGGCCACTTTATTTAGAATTTGTTCACTCTTTTTTTGTGAACAAAACCAAATTGTTGGGGGCGAGGGGGGCGTGTCTAGATATGTTATAGTCCATCTTTATAAAGTCAAAAACCTATTTAAGTTTTTTTAAATGTTTTAAAAATCCGGTTTCAACTATATCCATGCAAGAAATTGTTTTTGGTGCGTGTAATCAGACCAAATGTGTGTGTATGGGGCAGTGATGTTAGGTTTAGGGCGGGATGGGGAGGCCTTTAGGAGTCTTGTGTATGTGGCCCAGAATTTGATGCTGTAAAATAGTTAAAGAAATAGGAGGTGAAACATGTGAGGAAATGCAGTGAAAATGCAGCTTCATACATTGAAGTCTGCGAGGGAATTGAATGTGTTTGGCTTAGTTATTAATTGTGAGTTTATATTTTGTTTGGGAATCACCTTTTTGTTAGCTTGTCACCTCCTCACCAGTCAAGTGACTAATTAGTAATAATTGCAGTCTTTTGTGGCTTTTGTTTCCAACATTGGGAGGAGAAAAAAAACGTGCGCATGAGTGATGCTAGATTTACTGCTATTCTTGGACTGGAATCTCATTAGGCAAACAAAAAGCTCATTCTTTGACTCACTGGTGGAACGCACAATTAACGGCTTGTCTTCGCCATTCATTAGTGTTGTCATAATGTGAGTTGACGCAGTTCGTCGACTCAGTTATTCTATTCAAATGTAGTGCCGTGTTTGCAGTTATAACGTGGATGTTGTAAAAGGTTTATCAAAGTTTGGTTCGTTATGCAGAACTGCAAAAAACATAATTGGTCACGTCACTTTGATGAACTCCGAATAAATGTACTATCCCTCGTTATCACTCTTAAGTGGTTCCGGACATGACCACAATTAACACACAAATCAAATGTTTTTAACCTTCTAAATACAGTTTTCAACATTATGGGCACTCATGAAATAACACCCTTTAATCCCCTTTACACTTTTTGTAATCCAATATAGATGTGATTCTCAAACTAGTGGTACGCCAAATATTTAAATCATTATTTAAGTACAGTGTTTTATTTTCCTGTATCTGAACAGTCTTACTGTTCAAACTGTGTGTAATGTTACAGTGTCCAACAATATTAAATATACTTGTTAAATAAAACCTCTGACTTTTTAAAATAAATACTTGTACCTACTACTCTACAGTATTTTAATGTTGGTCACTGTGGTGGTACTTGGAGAGCCAAGTGTTTTCTGAGGTGGTACTTGGCAGAGGTGGGACCAAGTCATTGCTTTGCAAGTCACAAGTAAGTCTCAAGTCTTTGCCCTCACGTCTCGAGTCAAGTCCCGAGTCAAGACAGGCAAGTCCCGAGTCAAGTCCAAAGTCAAGACTGGAAAGTCTCAAGTCAAGTCACAAGTCCTGCATTTTGAGTTTCGAGTCCTTTCAAGTCCTTTTAACCACAGACTAATATTTTTACACAGATTGTGTATGCTTTTAAAACGTTGTATTTATTTATTAAAACAAGTGCATTTGAAATTGCAAGAAAGAAAAAAAATAGTACTGACATTGCAATTCATAATAGCACTATTAACCAGTCATTTTAATAGTGTAAACAATTTTAAACATTTAACTCATTCCTTTACAGAATAAACACATTTGCAAAAACAAGTGCAACTGTACTTATTTGTACAAAAGTGTTAACATTGTATTTCCATGGCATATTGCATTGTAACTAGTTCCACAGCAGTTTCTATTCTGTTCTTACCTTATCTCATTGATCTCATCTCGTACTGTATGTCTGTTGATGTGTGCGTACACATGAAAAACATAACAAATACATGAACATAACAATGAACAGAGTTGTACTTTTTAGATGTCAGGGCCCTATGCAATATGTACACATATTCTTAATATAGTATACATTTTAACTGACCTTTATTTGACTATGTTTGTCTTTTTGTAGGTGGCTAAAATATGCGGTGCTGCTGACCGCCGTCTAACGTTACGTTACTGTGGTTGATACATTGACTAACGTAACGTTATGTCTAGGTACCTCATGCAACCCTGCTTAAAAAAAATCACTTGACAAAAAGTATGAATAAGGTAGCGAACTGCAGTGGACGCAACAGATTGCCGTGTTTGCAATGACGTTATAACCATAGACATCTTATAAGTAGACGCAGCATTGGTTGCTGTGACGCGAGCAATTTGCATCTTGAAGTGGTGATGAGGAGCCGGCGAGCAGCCTAAACTGACAGTTGACAGGTAGAAAACAAAGATGCCGGGCTGGTGTTCAGCGTTTTCCTGCTCAAATGAGCGGACTGTTGAAAATAGGAATCGGGGGATTACTTTTCACAAGTAAGATTTAACATTAATGTACTATTGGTTGTATTTTATGAAAATAACATTACCACAGAGTTGAGAAGGAGCAAAGATCTTCAATATTTGTATGTGAAAATCACAAAGAAATCTTCTGGGGGAGGATGACGCCCCTACAGGGGTTTGGTTTACAAACTTTCAGCCCCACCTAAAACAAAATTCACCAGCCGCCACTGATTATGATGCATTCTCATTTTAGGCAAAATATAAGACAATACTTTCTTAACAGTATAATTGTAACCAGGAATAAGTCTTCAAGTAACAATATTCAAATACTAACATTGTTGGGTAAGGCAGCATTTGGTTTTATTCTGAATCCAGTGAAACAGATTGGTGGTTTTAGCTGATATAAAGACTTTCAGGTGTTTATATATGTTTAAGTATTTGGCAGACGCTTTTAACCAAAGCGACATACATAAAAAATACATATATAACAATCACTGTAAACATGATCATTTAAGGGAAGAATGTAATACAAAATATCAATACAAAGTGTCAAGACAGAATAAACTCTCTGTTGCTGCAGCAACAGAGATACAGTCTATAAGATATATAGATATCAAATGTATTCATACATTGTTTATGTAGGATATACGCATGTATATATAACATAATCATATTGTTTCTTCAACTTAAAAATAGCTGAACCTTTTTCTCCCTCTTCTCTGGGTTTATATTCCCAGTTTTGATCTTGGACGTCTGGTCACTTATAGCATATAAGAATATTATATTACTGTCAAGCAAACCATGAATAATAAAACATGTGTCCGTTATCATAGCTACACGTATGACAAAAAAGCGCGTGAAAATGAGTGGTATTCAGTGAGGTAAAATGAATTAAATGCGCTGACAGTTCATTGCTCCTGCCAAATGAATTGCACTGAGTGGAGCGGATCACCACTCCAAGATGGCGGCCCCGCGTCTCGTCTGCGCCTGTAGGCAGTAGCGCTCCACGCTGCGTCTACTTATAAGATGTCTATGGTTATAACGTTAGCAGTGAGTTTGCAGCCTCACTGATTTAACTACACAGCAAATAAAAGTCATGTTACTTAGCCAATAAACGTTAGCTTACATTCAAAACTTACCCTTCTTTGTGCAACTTCAAATGTCGAACAAAGTTGGAAGTTGTTGCGTCTCCGTCTGTAATATTCGAACTGCGTGATTTGCATACGGCAATTCGTTTTTTGTTGACCAAGTCGTAGTTTTTATACCCGAGCGAAACCAACTTTGGTATAAATCTTTCTCACTGGCGCGTTGTTTGACAACTCTTGTTCATTGGTTGTCCTGCAATTTGATTGGATGAATGCTGTGGGATGAAAACAATGTAGATCTAATTTGATTGGCTGTTGTACTGAGAGCACACACGCTGACAGGCAGCACACACGCTGATAGATAGACAGACACGTACAAAATGAAAGCTACGGAGCGCTCCCAAATAACTTTTTAAGCTTTAGGTTTTGGGGAAAGTAGCAAGTCATGTCAAGTCAAAAGGCTCAAGTCCAAGTGAAGTCACAAGTCATTGATGTTAAAGTCTAAGTCGAGTTGCAAGTCTCTTTACATTTTGTCAAGTCGAGTCTAAAGTCATCAAATTCATGACTCGAGTCTGACTCGAGTCCAAGTCATGTGACTCGAGTCCACACCTCTGGTACTTGGTGAAAAAATTTAGAGAACCACTGCAATATTGTAATGCTGTCTGAGCCTCAGCCAATCAGTGGCCACGATACTGAACAGTGCGATCTGATTGCTTTGGTCTCATCGAGTGGCTAATACCAATATAGTATTGATATTTGTAGTTATTGTAGCCATTCTTATGCTTGAAAATGCTTAATTTATGCTAAAAATATTGTGGGGCGTGCTTTAAAAAAAAAAAAAGTTTGAAGTTGCAATATTTGAAGAACAAAAAGTTAGTACAGTCTTCACATTTCGCCAGTCATTTCAATAACAATCTTACACTTTGACTGTAATTTAGAGTAGTCAGTGTACAGCTTGTTTATGAGTATAAATTCACTACCCACCTCATAACGAGTCAATATACAGCTGGCAACACGAGTGAGTACAACGATACAGCAGTAAAGCAGGGATTCTCAAATTGTGGTACTAGTTATACGTGGGTTCCATCTAGTGCAGTGGTTCTTAACCTTGTTGGAGGCACCGAACCCCACCAGTTTCATATGTGCATTCACCGAACCCTTCTTTAGTGAAAAGTAAAATGTTTTTTTTTTGTCAAATTCAAGACAAAGTTATATGTTTTTGGTAACACTTTAGTATGGGGAACATATTCTAAGTAACAAAGACTTAATTTAGAGTTATTTGGTTAGGGTTAGGGCCAGGGTTAGAGGGTTAGGGTTATAATAAGGTTATGCCGAATAAGGCATTAATAAGTACTTAATAATGACTAGTTAAGAGCCAATATGTTACTAATTTGCATGTTAATAAGCAACTAATTAATGGTGAATATGTTCCCCATACTAAAGTGTTACCATGTTTTTTTACTGGTGCACAAAATGAACCATGCATGAACATCACCTTGTTCAAAGAACAAAACCAACACAGTGCATAAACTCACAACAAATTACACACCTGCAAATCAGTGTGACTTCTGCTGTTGCCGTATCCGTAATACGCCGATAGGGAGAAGTTTTTATTTACACGATGAGTCGGGTGTGTCTTGACCTCCGCCGAACCCCTGAGCCTGACTCACCGAACCCCTAGGGTTCGATTGAACCCAGGTTAAGAACCACTGATCTAGTGGTACGCCACAGAATTAGATGATAACATTTTAGAACACAGTGTTATTTTTCAAACTGTGTGTAATGTTACAATGGCAAACAATATAAAATATCATTGTTAAATAAAACATCTGCATTGTTTTTAATGAATACTTAGGCTCAATACGCTACTGTATTTTAATGTTGGTCATTATGGTGGTACTTGGTGTTTTTTGAGGTTGGTGAAAAAAGTTTGAAAACCACTGCACTAAAGCATGGTGGTATTGTCATGGTTTGCGGCTGCATGAGTGCTGCCGACACTGGGGAGCCGTGGTTCATTGAGCGTTACATCATCCCCATCCCCATTCCCACATGGCTGTTTTCCAACATGATTCAAAACAATTGATTCACATTAACTGATGGATTAATTTTTTATTAACTGGTCAACTAATTTATTATGGTCGTCCCTAAAATGGACACAGCTTCAATCAATATTTTTAGACCCTTAAGTGTTGATTTATTTCAGTCACAAAGCTGGATGCAAAAGGTAACTGACTTGTTTCATGCGGTATGTATGTCCCCGCCCTGACGCCACCACCAGGAACATAAGCTAGAGGCTGGTGAAAAAGTGTCCTGGCTGGATTCTTTTGAGACTGCAGTGCGAGAATTCTCTGCTGTACTCCCGATAACATCTTCTCACTCAACCTTTTCCTCTAATGTGCATTTAAGATATTGGGCTATTTCTGTCCTTCATTTTCCACTAATATAAACAATATTAGAATCAAAGGTCCCTGTTTGGACAATTGGTACCCTAATAAGCACAACAATGTACGTTTTACCTATCCATTCATACTAATGAGTTTGATCACATTATCACATTTTAGTATACATATAGTGTAGTTTGTAGGTGATCTAAAAGCATTTTTTTTAAAAATACAATTATTTCCATCACAGTTATAACCAACAAAAAGATAACATGGCAGTATTTTACAGTACACTTTCATTAAGACAGCAAGGACTTTTAGGGGAATCCCTCTAATTTGGTGAGGTGATTGCAACCTTTTAACTGTCATTTTGCCTCTGAGCAATCTTTATTATTCCTGTTTGAACAACAACTAACTTTTCTGTGAGCTCAGATAAACAAATTCCATGTTTATAAAAATGCATATATTTTTTTACAGCACTTTGATTTTTATCTGTGAAGTGTTTTATAAATAAATGTACTTACTTATATATTTTGAAGAGTCTGATTCTAATATCTAGAGCACAGAGGTTTTATTGTAATCTGGTTGGGTGGACTGACTGTTTTTTTAATTTTATTTATTTATTTAGTTTTTTTTTTTGTTTGTTTGTTTTTTTTAAACTTTATTTATAATGTTCAACATTTACAAACAAACATATGAACAATAACAAACAAGACAAGTACAAAAACAGTACAAAACCAGTACAATACAGCGCCAGGGGGTTGTAAAGTCAATAAAGCAACTACAGTAGAATGCCAAATATATATACTGTATGTAGCAACGTGTACAGCCATAGGCTCACACAAGTTCCGTAAATAGTACAAATTTGGAGCACAGCGTTATGGTTTTCACAGCTTTTTGGTTGTTGGACGTAGAAAGCGTTTTTAAGTAAAGTTCTAATTCTTTATTAAAGGCACAAAAACAGGTCGGGTATTGAGAAACTTACATGTATGAATATAAAACTTAGCCAATAGTATAATGAGGTTGCAAAGGTAAAATTCATTTTCAAATTTTAATTAAATGGTTTATAAAAAATGTTTTTGGACTGACTGTTTATTTTTATTTTTTATTTGTATTTGCTTTATTGGGTGGACTGACTGTTCACAGTTGCAGAATGTCCACATATGGGTAATACTTCCGGTTGTGACGTATTTTTTCTCTCTGTTAGTCGTAGTAGCCCCGCCCATACCTGTCACTCCCAGGCTCCCTCCGGACTGCCTAATAACCCCTCCCTCTGAAACCCTTTTAACGTCCTTTTTAACACCCGTCTGTTCCTTCTACTCTTAACACCTTATCGTTTTTTATTTTAAAATATTGAACTAAGATGAAAGCGTATATTTCGGAGTTAGTAAACTATCGGAGGACAGACTTTATTCCGAACTGAACCTCCGTGCGTCAGTCATCAGTCAAACATGGGAGAGTGGCACTTCGCAATGGTGAGTTAAACTACATCATTTACGATATTAAAACATTTAATATGATTTTTTTTCAAAATGCAAGAGTTGTTACGACTCTAATGTACGTACTTGCATACCGAACGAGTTAATACAATGGTTTCATTACAGCTGGTGCTTTGACACTTTTTTGCTCAGTTTACGTCAGGGTTGTCCAAAGTGCGACCCGGGGGCCATTTTGTTTTTTTTATTGCATGTAGCAAGTAAAAGTAGTTTGGACACAAAGTAAACATTGGTCCGTTTCATACACAATGTGCTGAAATAGTATTGTGTTGATATAGCCTATATATCACAGTGTCCAGTTTTTCAATGCAAATGTGGAATACATTGTTTTTTATTTTGAAGGGTCTGAATCATCCACACTTAAGATAATTATTATTTGATGTAACTGCAGTTAATGTACAGATGTTTTATATTTTCTACTGCTTCGGTATGAGGTTGTTGGATTAAAACACTAAATATCCTACCGCCCTAATGCAGCACCCCCCGCGCCCCCAAGAGGGACAATCGGTAGAAAATGGATGGATGGAATATTTTTTTTGTATGTATTTTTAGAGGGTGCCTCATAAGACGTGTTTTTCTGTTTAATTAATGCACACATTGTTTATTGTTTATTGAGGATCGCCATTAGCTGACGCACAAACGCCAGGCTAGTCTTCCTGGGGTCCTTTTCAAAAGTTCACAGTAAAATAATAATACACAGATCCAGTTACAAAACATACACAAATCCAATTACAAAGAAAAAGAAAATTCTCATAATAAAATAAAATAACAGTACACAGACACAGTTACAGAACATACGCAAATCCAGTTACAATAAAAGAAAGGAAAAAGAAAATTCTGAAAATAATAAATAAAAATAACAGTACACACTTACAGAACATACGCAGATCCAGTTACAATAAAAGAAAGGAAAAAGGAAAAGATTAAAAAAATAACAGTACACAAATCCAGGTACAATAAAAGAAAGGAAAAAGGGAAAGAGGAAAAAAAGAAAAAGAAAAAAAAAGTTCTCAAACTGATAACATAAGTGGGATTAGTCCTAATATTTCAATGAAGAGTATTCCATAATGAAAAGCCTCTGTATACAACAGTGCTTTTCATTGAATTAGTTCTTGGTCGTGGTAATGCAAGTAAACCTTCAGTTGAAGCTCTGGTACTGTAGTGGTGAACATCAGCATTACAACCAATCAGCTTAAAATGAGCTGTAGGGTACTTGTTATGAATAATGTTTCGAATAAATAACAATAAACTGCTGAATAATCTATGAATAACATTCAGCCATCCATGACAAGAATGCATACGGTCCACACTCGATCTATAAGAACAATCAAGAGTAAGTCTAGCTGCCCTATTTTGAGCTGTTTGTAATTTGGTAAACTCAACCTTGGGTGCAGAAGCCCAAATAACTGAACAATAATCCAGATGATACAACACCAATGCTTTTACTACCTGTCTGCGATATGCAGGTAAAAACATTGTTGTTGTTTAAGTTAATTTTGAACATGCAAACAGTTGCAATATGATAGTGTATTCACATATTTCCATTTTCTCATTACAATATGTTCGAAAAGGGGTATGAAGAAGCAGATCTTATTTAATCCTACCCCTTTCCTACTTCATAGCATAACACGTTTGTTCCCTTCTTGTTCTCACTTTGTACCAAAAGTAAATCAATGAATAATAAATACATACAACAATTCTCATGATTAAAAAGTTAAGTAATGTATAGTTCATTTAATTAAATAAATGGGATTTTTGTCATTTTCAAAAAGGTTCAAAATGTTTTTTAGGAGTCCTTTTCCTTGTACTTTGTAAATACTTTGAATTTGAATAGTTTCCTAAACTGGATCATTTTAGTACATGGTTTTACTTCTTTGCTTAATCCATTCCATAATTTAATTCCACATACTGATATACCAAAGGTCTTAAGTGTTGTACATGCATACTAGTGTTTTAAGTTTGATTTTTCTCAAAGGTTGTATTTCTCCTCTTTTGTTGAAAATAATTATTGTAATTGTTGAGTAGCAGATTATAGTTTGCTTCGTACATAATTTTAGTTGAAATTAAATATTTTGGATTTAATTTATAAAGGGTTTGAGTGTTTTACTATATCCAACTTAATGTATTATTATACGTGATCTTTTTGTAACACAATTAGTGAATAAAGTCAACTTTTACAATTATTTTCCTATATTTTTACACAATAACTCAGATATGGTAACACAAGCAAGTAGTCGAGAATATGGAGTGATTTTTGGTCCAGAAAATATTTAGCTTTTTTCATTATAGAAATATTTCTTGCCACCTCATGTTGTGTATTTTTATGTAAGCTTTCCAGTTCATTTTATCATTTATTATTACACCTAAAAAATTATTTCATTGAAAAAATTGTGACTACACTTTTCATACCCCTTTATTGTCCAGTCATAACCACGGGTCCAGACTAGGTCACAAGCTGAATCCCAATAATTTGTTGCAATGTGTCAGTTTGACTATTGTGATGAATGATGAGTCAGTTCGTCATGAGGTTTGTATTGCACATATGTAGCATTGTCACCTTAATTTAGCCAAGCAACGTGAGCAGAAGGTTTTTAACATAGGTCAATATTAAATTAAAGCCCATGATGTAGAAAATCATATGTTCGTATGTCCCTTGATATCTTCCAGGTTTGTCATTATTAGGGATGCAAACGTGTTTTGTATACACCAGCATTTGCTTTCATCCCTACAGGACCCGGTGCAGGAATGGGGGGAGGAGGAGGAGGATGGTGTTGTCTTCGGCATCACGCTGCATCGGGAGCCTGCCTTTCCCAAATTGGACACGGCGGATAACTGTGCAGCCTTCATCTATTCCCAGTACCACACAGTGAAGTTGCGCAGACTAAAAGCTGGCACTCTGGAGCAGCTTGTCAGCCATCTGCTGGATCCCAAGAATCAGGAGCCTGACTACGTCCATGTTTTCCTCTCCAGCTACAGAGCCTTCACCTCTCCCAATAACCTAATCGAGCTACTCTTTCAGAGGTGAGAATATCTCTTTGCAGTCTTTTTGAACTGACGTAAAAACAATGATTAATAAATAGTTTGCATACAAGCTCAAGGCTCACCTGCCAGGCATCCACATTATGTAATTAGATCCGATACAGTACAGAATTACCTTGCTTTTAGTTAGTAATCAGTTTCAAAAGGATAGACAAAGACTGAATCGTGCAAAAACGGTTACGCATTAGTTTTCCAACATGCTAGTGACCCCAAACACAACTCTAAGATGACAAGTGCCTAGCTGTGCCATAATCAAATAGAAGAGGTAGTTTTGCAGGCGTACCAAATGTGTGGCCCCTGATTGTGGCTTAGTCCTTGATTAAGCAGGCGTAGATATTTGTGCCTCCAGAATCACTGATTATTCTAAGATAACTTTCGCGCTACATTATGTTACAGGAAGATGTTCCAAATGTTAAAGGGGCTGTTTGCTACTTGTTCACAGTTATATTTTTCAAAGCAAAAAATATAACAAGAACACCGTTTGCTAGCTCATGTTAGCATTAGTAGTTTAACAGAACACATTTGTATTAAAACTGTCTATATTTTTCACAATTAATAAGTGTGTGTAATAAAATTATTTACCGGGCCGAATAAAATGATTCATTTTTATGGCGGTCACTCACCCTGTCTCCTCAACATGTAGCCGCAGGGAGCACGTGCACACATACGAAAGCAGTCGGCAATTAACAATTTGCAGTAATGTTGTTATGATAGAATATACATTCAATGATAACTAACAATAACTAGCTAAATCGCTATCATTAGCTAACTTCACCCAAAGCTAATGCCTATGTGTTACATACAGTATATACGTAGTTACGTAATTACGTCCTAGAAGCCGTAAAAGGGCGGGATGTAACGCTTAACATACATTGGAAAGTTAGCAGCCTCTAGACATCTGTGTAAATGTAAATGCAAAAAGTTATTGCCCCAATTTCGATGCAAGGTTGAGCTCAATATGTTCAGCGATCCTGGTAAAACTGATTGGTTAGCCTTCAAAACTATTTTTCCCTTAAAAAATTACAGAAATTCTGTAGGAATCTGTTGTAATCTAAATTGGAGCCTTCATAAAACTTGTATTAGCCATACAGGAAAAGTTTTAATTATACAGGTGTAAAACAAGTGACCTGACACGCTTTTATTATGCATAACAGTGAAGTTTTCCCAGTAATACGAAAGAAAGCTTTGGTAGTAACGTATCCAAATTCCATCCATTTTCTACCGCTTGTCCCTTTTTGGGGTCGCGGGGGGTGCTGGAGCCTATCTCAGCTGCATGCGGACGGAAGGCGGGGTACACCCTGGACAAGTCACTACCTCATTGCAGGGCCAACACAGATAGACAGACAACATTCACACTCACATTCACACTTTAGGGCCAATTTAGTGTTGCCAATCAACCTATCCCCAGGTGCATGTTTTTGGCGGTGGGAGGAAGCCGGAGTACCCGGAGAGAACCCACGCAGTCACGGGGAGAACATGCAAACTCCACACAGAAAGATCCCGAGCCCGGGATTGAACCCAGGACTGCTCAGGACCTTCGTATTGTGAGGCACATGCACTAACCCCTGTTCCACCGTGCTCGGACTTTAATGCTCCCTCAAATCCACTCTTGTACAAGATGAATCTTCTGAAACTTACAGAAAGTAACTTTTTATGCGTGATGTATAATGCTGAATGATCCGCTCTGTGAGATCATTCTTATCACCTCTTCCACACTACACATAACACTAGAAGAAAACGTTGGCTAAAGGGCAAACGTAAACTCAAAGGCACAAGCTTTAGTATAACGTGTGAGGGCCCAAATATCTAGAATTAACATAACAGTCCACTCAGACAATCTGTTCATTGAGAAAATTAATAAAACTTTTGACACACAAATTATTGCTACCAAAGGTTAAAAAACATTACCAATCATACAAAGCAAGAGATGTTTTATTGATTATTTATTGTTACAATAATTATTGAACGGCTAATATTGTAGTATGCATACTGAAACAGTCAGACATATTCTTGGCAAATTACAATGTGTAAGACTACCAACTACCAGAAAATTAATTCAAGAGTACAAATTGGAACTTTAGGGCTGTATGAATGTATGAAATGATTTAGGAAATTGTTTAGGATGTAAGCATTTGAAAATGTTACTAATGTTCTGTATGAATATGTATCTTATGATCTTACATGTACTGTTTTAGGGCCCCTGCTTATAAGGCATTACAGCTCCCTTTGAGTTTCCTTTTACAAAGCACTTACAAATCATATAAAATTGTTAAGTGTATGGACTGTTATAATGTTTTGTGAATAAAGAGAGATGATGATGATGATGATAACAAAGCTGACCTGATTTTATGGAGTCGTGTGACAGTATGCCTCAGCTGGCTGGATAGCGTACTGTACATCAAGTGTCAAAGAGGCTATTTAACACCATCTTGTCTTGACGTCACTCCAGCTATGTGCAAAGAAACTTCCATTGAAATGTTGCAACGTATCTATAACCGCTTTTCTAAAGGGGTGAACAAAGCTTTTAGGGTTGTGCTCCTGTGAATTTGCCCTCCTCATAGAGCTGAGATACTTCTTCGGGGCGGTTTAGCTCGGTTGGTAGAGCAACCGTGCCATCAACTTGAAGGTTCCAGGTTCGATCCCCGCTTCCGCCATCCTAGTCACTGCTGTTTTGTCCTTGGGCAAGACACTTTACCCACCTGCTCCCAGTGCCACCCACACTGGTTTAAATGTAACTTAGATATTGGGTTTCACTATGTAAAGCGCTTTGAGTCACTAGAGAAAAGCGCTATATAAATATAATTCACTTCAATTCACTTATTCTTTGGCGCTCAAGAGTCTACAAAAAATGATTTTCTTTCTTAAAACCTGTGTTGTGATTCCCCCGCAATTTTCAGGGCAATGTGCTTTGTTTTTTTGAAAAATCACTTTTTACTGTTAATGCTGTCTCCGCTTATGGGAGGTCTTGGAAGAACAGTTGACGAAGGATTTTTTTTGTAGAAATAATTAAAAACATTTTTTATCCATAGCTCCTTCCGCCCTACATTCACCCACCTAATAAAAACTAGTCTGGTAATTAATGCGATAGTCTTCCCCATTAGATGATGAATGATAGCCAGTGCTCCTGAACGACTTGGGCAACAGAGCCAACTCTGGCTGGTGTGGCTCCCTGGAGAATGAAATGTCGGCTGTCACGCCAACGAAGGTGCAGCATGAGTACTTGAACAAAATTGTGTTTATGATGTAGCTCATCAAGTAATACTTATAAAACTCAGAAATTTAGAAATTAGATCACATTTTAGTATGCGCTGCTCAGGGCACACAAAAATATACAGGTGGTCCTCGGGTTACGAACTAGTTGCATGACTTGTTAAGTTAAAGTTAAAGTACCAGTGATTGTCACACACACACTAGGTGTGGCGAAATTATTCTCTGCATTTGACCCATCACCCTTGATCACGTGCCATCATTACTACACAAGTTATTTTGTTAACAGTCACCCTCATTTTTGTGCTGCTTGTGGCAACAGGCTTGCTATGGGTTTTGGTTGACATCTGTTAAAGGACACTATTGGAACACTTCCTCTTTTGTCACACAGGATTCTGTACAGGATGTTAATTATATGTGTTACCACCCGCATAATATCTTCTTTATAAATCAGCTAATTCATTTTCTTGAACTAATTTCCTTGATTCCAAAAACATGCGATAATTATTTTGTATTTGAGTGCCATTAAGGAGGAAAACATGGTAACATGGGTGCAGTCTCATTGTTGATGTATTGTTATTATGACATTTATTCCCAAGGGGCACATTTGTCTGTTTACATTCTCAAGGCCGAAACCTCTGCAGTCAGCAGGATTCAGAGTGTGACAAGACATTTCCGTAGAACCAAGAGTCTAGAGAATCCACACCTGGCATCCTTTATTATTCTGTCCCATTACGTTGTGTGAACTATCAGCAGAGGCTACCCAGTTCTACTAGAAGCTGTACAGAAACAGTTTTTTTCTTTATTTTAGCTGTTAAGTACTACTTTAAATTAGTCTTCAATTCTCTAGAGTAGGATTCAAGTTCATTTTAAGAAGGACAGCTCATTCTGTGACTGGTATGGAGCTGGACTCCCTGGTGACTGTTGTAGCGGGAAGCTCTCTGAACAAACTGCTGGCCATCATAGACGATGCCAGCCACCCTCTGTCAGTGCACACGGATGTCTGTTCAGTCACCGGCTGTTTCTCCGCATGAGCAGAACCAACCAGACACAAAACCTCATTTGTTCCACGTGCCATCAAACTTTATGACTCCTCACTTGGAGGAAAGATGGGCAAGAGGACAGGGACATTGTGCAATACAATGGCATCCTGCCTTAGTTTGTGTTATACATACAATTTTATTCTTACTTTATAATTATCTTTTAGCTATCACCTGATTACTCTGTGTACTGCACGGCCACTGTCCTTTATACTGGAACCTCAATTTCCCTGTGGGCACACATCAATAACGTAATCTCATATAATCTTTTTTACTGACTAACAATAGGGTTGTGGTTTGCGTGTCTTCAAATATAAATGTTAACACATGAGTTTGCAAAGGTACAAAAACTGGCAACAAATTCGAAATATGTTTTTTTTGTGGTGATGTGTGAAGTGAGCACCAAAGTGTAGTTAATGAGTAAGTGCCGAAAGGAAAAATGACAAAAATAGTGATTTTATTAAATGATCATAAACCTAATAACAGTGATTGTTTTTCTTTTCTCACAGAGATGACTTAGACACCTGCCATGATAACACTGTCTACCCACAAAGGTAATCACTTATTCCTTTAATTTGTCATGAGTATAAATGTTCATTTAAAACAGATTTGACATTAGTATCATTATTAGTCTGATACCTCTGTATTAACATTTCTCTGCCTTATTGTATCTCTGTATGAGAACCATGACGACAATTCCAAAAATACTAATTAGTGTTGACTTTTCCTCTCCTCAGTACTCTACTCCCAGTGATTAGAATGTGGTTAATAGAATACAGTGCAGACTTCAATGAGCCTCCCAAGTACCAGGCCCTCCGGCTGTTGTGTGCTCACCTGCGACGTCGCCTTTGCTTTAGACGCTTGGCTCAGACTGCGGAGAGTCTGCTGAAATCGCTCCAGGAACAAGGTATAGGTGCCTGACTACACACTCTTGTATTGTATAACTGGCTATATAACAAGCCACCTACATTATTCACTTACCATCTATTGCATTAGACCACAGGTGTGGAACTGAAGGTAAGGGCCAGATTCAGTCCAAGAGACACTTAAGGCTGGTGCAAACAAATATTTTCTAAGTCCTGAGAAATGTTTTAGTCCGTTACAGACCCCACACATAAAGATAAAAAATCAAGCATTGAGCAGTTTTGCGCAAACACATAAAACTGTGCCATCATCGAGCCAGATTTGAGTCCTTTAATCCCGAAAGTTTGCGTGAACAAACGCTATCTATAGCGTTTGGCATATTGATCTAAATATCAATATACGTATAGTATTGATACCAAGGTTGATATTGTATCAAATCGATAAAAGCATGGTTGGGTCAATACTTTTTTTTTTACAGATGGTCTGCTTTACGTCAAGCAAATTACTCAATTTCCCACAGAGTTTATGCAAAACAGCACATTTCTAGCTCTCTCTGTCTATGCTGTTCACTCAGGCACGCTTGCCCATCTCATCTACTGACTACTAATACACATTTTCATAAATAGCTGTGTGAAATAGTAATTATTTGAGTGGTTTTGTTAACATTTTAAAATGTATATTTTTGTTATATTGTTACTTTTTTTTACGATACTAGCAATGATACTAAAATTTGCAGTATCACCCACACTTAGTGAAGCAATAAAATTGAAGAAGAAGAAGAAACATAACAGAAAAACTGGCAATATAGAAGAGAGCATACAAGAGGATGGGATAATTTGATTCAGGGATTATTTTAAATGAAAAATCCCAAACTAAGAAAAGAAAATATTGTAAATAATAATGCCAGCTAGAGGTGAGTACTTAAAAAAATAGCCCCAATGTTTAACTTCTTGTTTAGATACTTTCTAAGACAATCTTGTGGCGTACCTCAGGGATCAATACTGGGACCATAATTGTTCAATCTTTATACAAACGACATTTGTAAAGTTTCAAAGGACTTTGCAGATGATACAAATGTGTTTTGTTCAGGAGAGAACACACACAAGCTAAAAGAAGAAATTAACAAATTAAAAAGATGGTTTGACAAAAACAGACTATCCTTGAATCTCAGTAAAACTAAAATAATACTATTCGGTAACAGTAGAAAGGAAATTCATACACAAACAGATGAAGTAGACATTGAAAGGTTAAAATAAAACACATTTTTGGGTGTAATAATCGATGAAAAAATGAACTGAAAATCTCCATGTAATAAATATACAACATAAATGAGCCAGAAACACGTCAATAATGATGAATAAAGCAAAACATGTTGTGTACCAAAAATCACTTCATATTCTCTTCTGCGCACCAGTCTTACCATATCTGAGTTATTGTGCAGAAATATGGGGAAACAACTACAAATGTGTGCTTCATTCACTAACGGCATTACAAAAAATATCAATTAGAATAATACATAATGTTGGATATGGAGAACATACAAACCCTTTATTTATTGAATCAAAAATATTTAAATTCAGTGACTTGGTGCATTTGCAAACTAGTAAAATTATGTACAAAACAAACTTTAACCTGCCCAAGAATGTTCAACAATTCTTCTCAACTAAAGAGGAGAAATATAACCTTAGAGGAAAATCTAATTTAAAACATTTGTATGCGTGTACAACACTTTAGCATATGCGCATGTGGAATTAAATTATAGAATAGATTAAGCAAAGAAATCAAACAAAGCACCAATATGTTCAAACTACAAGTGTTTACAAAGTACAAAGAAAAACAATTATGATGAACGTCTTGTACCTTTTTTTTAGATGATTATTTATGTATTTAATATTTGTGCTCAGTGAAAACAAGACATAGAGTACATCTAATGCAGACCTATTAAATGTTGACTCATAATAAATAACTATATAACTATTAATCGATTTAAACTATTATACAAACATGGGGTCTGGTTCAAATATAGAGATGAGGGTCTTTAATTTGACCTGCTGCTGTACTCTGTCTCAACGTGTGCTCAATGTTTCTTTACCATTATTGATATGTTGTCTATTACCATTATTGCTTTGTTGTCTATTACCATTGTTGGTATATTCATTATTCTGACATTGTTGATACAAATTATTGTTACAGTGTAATAATTATTGTTACCTGTGGTAATGCCACTATGATGCAACATCTGTATTATAATCCTTGAACAAAGTAAGAGTGAAACTCGTGTGAATAATCACTGAATGGAGAACTGGGGGTGGGATTAAATAAATTATCTTCTACCCACTCCCTTTCAGGCAAAACTGGACAATCATGCATTACATACTATGCATTACCTTTTGCACTATATTCATTTATATTATTATGTGTTGTCAACTTTGTACTTTTTTATGTCATTGCCTGAAATAAATAAATAAATGAAAAATGAATGAATAAAAAAAGGCATGCAAGAGGGCAGGTATTTTTGAAGCGATACAATGTGTTGCTTTGAAATACTGTATGAGTGTTCTTCTAAGAGCCCTTGTACAGTAGTTACCTTTTGTAAAAGCTAAAGGTGTGGTTCACGTTGCATTGTGCATATGTACAGTAACTAAAGTGTCAGGTGAATGTGTGATGTCATGTTGTCAAGGTGATGAATAATGTCTTCTTTGCACTCTTTGACACTGTCATTCATGTGAGCCTGTGTGTGTGTGTATGTTTGACAGATTGCAGCCGGTCTGCACCAGTGGATGACATTGACACAATGCAGCAGGACCACAGAGGACTGCTTTGCAAGGAGGATGACAAACATGTCTTTATAGACTTCTCTGTCAGGGACATAGCAGAACAGCTCACCAGATTGGACATGGTGAATTTTCTCACAAATCATTTCTGCCCTCTGTGAAATCAAATTAAATCAGTCTTTCACTTCACTTGCTACGTCCATTGTTTCTTTTACAGGAACTATTTGTCCAAGTGGTACCTTTTCACTGCCTGGGCTGTGTGTGGTCACAACGGGACAAGAAGGAAAATGGGAATCTGGCACCTAGCGTCCGTGCTACCATCTCCCAGTTCAATGCCGTCACCAACCGTGTCATCACTTCACTGCTTTGCCCGTCCTCTCCATGCCCCTCCACTTCCTCTCCAATCTCATCACCGGGCTCTTCTTTGCGGTTCCTCTACCCTTTGAGCACCCCGGGTTCGCCTCAGCCCTTTCAAACTAGTCCTTCCTGCAGAGCACGCATCATTGAGTGGTGGATCACAGTTGCACAGGTCAGTGGGTCAGTGTTACAATGTTGATTTACGAAGTGACAGAACTTTATGGCAAATTGTTTTGTCTCATACCGCTCCTTATTGCTCTTTTCTACATACGGTTTTTGCAGGAGTGTAGGCGATTGACAAATTTTTCTTCCTTGCGGGCCATCCTCTCAGCCCTGCAATCCAACGCTGTGTATCGCCTCAAGAAGACCTGGGCAACTGTCAGCAAGTAAGCTGCTTGCAAAACATACTCGCAAATCACATACCCGTGCCAAAGCTTCAACGTTTTTGGATTCCAGCACTGCATACACATAGAACAAACTACATACATTTTAGTCACGGTTTACATGAGTCTCTGATGGTCTGTGTTTACTTGCTTGACTTTACTTGCAGGCAGCGTGGGTTCAGTCCCCCACTCAGTGGCGTTGTGAATAGGTTTTACTTCCCTGTGGCCCTAAACAGGATACGTGGTGGGAAATAGATGCATGGGCTTTTTTTAGGAGGTATTATTTTTTGTCGATTATTGTGTCAATAGAATAATTGGAACATGCAGATTGACATCAGTCTGTTGGAAGGAAGTTGCGCATAGACAAACATAAACAAATATACACTTCTGATGAAGACATAGCTTTCTTGGGGGAGATAATTTCAATATGTGTCCCTCTAATCCTGTTTGTTTTCATTTTGAGCTAGGATTGAAAGTAGGTCAATTGAGATATTTTAATAACATAATACAAATTTGTTTTCAGGGAAAGCTTTGCCACCTTTGACCATCTGTGTGAGACATTTTCTGACGAGAACTGTGTGCTGGCCACCAGAGAGATTTTGAAAGAGGTAACACTTTGATAGCTATGGAAATGGGTTTTCGAGTTTAAGTTAAGTCAAGTTGTGTTGATTACACACATGTGTAAAGAATGACATGCAACATGAAAAAAGACTATAGTATACCAAAGTCTTTACTATGTGGTTGTTTTTCTCCACAATAAATCAATATCTAATATCCAACCAAGTTCATCTATTTCATCTAAACTAGTGTATTTAGTATTTTATTAGCAGCCCATAAAATTTCTAATATTGGGTGTGAGTCCCCTATTTGTCCTATACACACACACACTTTTTCACACACAAAACCAGAACATTTATATAATAGCTCTGCCATGTTGTCATGTCCCACACCCAGCACTTGCTTTGACTTGGACTTTCTGACAGCTAAAGTTAGCTGGTATTTTTTTTCCTACAGGATGGGACTCATTCAGAGGGTGGCATCATTCCCAGCTGGAGGTCACCGCCTCTCTGTTCCAAACAAATGGTAAGTCCCTGCTACACAAACACCAGTCATGACTTTTTTTTTTCTTTCTAATTTGTCATCAAAATGAATGAATGAATGTTAACTTGAGTCACTAAAGTCTGAGGGGTGGATGCCAC
>NC_084752.1:18434335-18484335 GCF_033978785.1 Entelurus aequoreus | reverse complement strand
ACTTGCAGGTAAAACATCAAATGTAGACATCGTAATAAAGTACTAAGGTACAGTTGATATAATGCATATTTGTCAAATTAGTTGGCTGACATTCTTATGGGTGTTATTTATAGCGTTACATTTAACCAAAAATTATTTGCAACCAAAGGAAGCTTTGCATTAAAAAAATAATTATTTGTAAAAAAAAAAAGTAAACAAAAACGTTTGCAACCAAAAAAAACAAGCATAACAAAAGAACATTTGAAACCCAAATAAACACATTTACAATACAAAAAGTATTTGCAGCCAAAAAATTATTTGAAACTAAAAATAAATGATTTGCAACTGAAAACAAACAACAAAAAATATTTACAACTACAAAAATGTTATATGATATATTTTCAACAAAATAAATATTTCAAACAATTTTTTTTACAATTTGTTTACATTTAAAATCATATATATATATATATATATATATATATATATATATATATATATATATATATATATATATATATATATATATATATATATATATATATATATATATATATATATATATATATATGTGTGTGTATATATATATATATTACAGTACAGGCCAAACGTTTGGACACACCTCATTCAATGTGTTTTCTTAATTTTCATGACTATTTACATTGTATATTGTCACTGAAGGCATCAAAACTATGAATGATCACATGTGGAGTTATGTACTTAACAAAAAAAGGTGAAATAACTGAAAACATGTTTTATATTGTAGTTTCTTCAAAATAGCCACCCTTTGCTCTAATTACTGTTTTGCACACTCTTGGCATTCTCTCGATGAGCTTCAATGAATTTTACCATGAATTGATTTACGTGGACCCCGACTTAAACAAGTTGAAAACTTATTCGGGTGTTACCATTTAGTGGTCAATTGTATGGAATATGTACTGTACTGTGCAATCTACTAATAAAAGTTTCAATCAATCAATCAATTCAAGCACACCTGTGAAGTGAAAACCCTTTCAGGTGACTACCTCTTAAAGCTCATCGAGAGAATGCCAAGAGTGTGCGAAAGAGTAATCAGAGCAAAGTGTGGCTATCTATCTCTATATATACAGTATATAGAGAGAGATAGAGACAGAGAGAGATATATATAAATAGATATCGATTTTATTTATTTTTTAAAGTAATTTTTTGTGTGGTTGCCTAATAAATAAACTTGAGCACACACTATTGCTAAATGTGTACTGCATGCTTCAAAGTACTTTATACATGCTGTACTTTATTACACTAAATTCATGTGCTAGGATTATACTGAAGATACCAATTAAACATATGACGGCTGCTCATGTGGAACTGGTGTCTCTATAAAACTGGACAAACCTGCTCCAAGATCCAAATCTTCAAAAAAAAAAAAAGCTTCAACCGCCACTTGCGTAACCAAAGGACTAGATTATTAAAAAATAATAATCCATTACAAAATGTTGTTTTAGAAATTTAAAAAAATAAATAAAAGTGTGTTGTTTATCCTTTTTTTTTTTTTTTCATTCTCCAGCCCAAGCCCAAAGTACAAGCTCACCATCTCACTCTATTGCATGGCAAAGTGCGTTCAAACTGTACAATTATTAAGTATTAAAAACAGTAAGTTTGTGCTTCTTCCACACAAATATGAACATTATAAGAGGTGTATCTTATTGAAGCTAACATGGAAGACTCACATTTAATCAATTTATGCTGCATGGCGAGAGTTTAAAACATCCAAAACAGTGTTTTACACTTTTGCTTGTCCCTTCCAAAAAGCAAATTGTCACGTGACCGTCTGTGCCCGAAAGATAGTGACGTCACAATCATTCCGCTTTACCAGCAGGGAAAAACATTGCCCACCAGAGGGCGCAATCTGCCCTTGTGTGGCTTTTTGATTGATTGATTGAGACTTTTATTAGTAGGTTGCACAGTGAAGTACATATTCCGTACAATTGACCACTAAATGGTAACACCCGAATAAGTTTTTCAACTTGTTTAAGTCGGGGTCCACTTAAATTGATTCATGATACAGATATATACTATCATATATACTATCATCATAATACAGTCATCACACAAGATAATCACATTGAATTATTTACATTATTTAAAATCAGGGGTGTGGAGGGGGGGTGGGGGGGGGGGTAGGATATGGACAGCAAGTAGTGGACATAGAGAGAGAGAGAGAGAGAGAGAGAGAGAGAGAGAGAGAGAGAGAGAGAGAGAGAGAGAGAGAGAGAGAGAGAGATCAGAAGGCATAATAAAAAGTATCTGCATTTGATTGTTTACATTTGATTATTAGCAATCCGGGGAGGGTGTTAGTTTAGGGTTGTAGCTGCCTGGAGGTGAACTTTTATTGCGGTTTTGAAGGAGGATAGAGATGCCCTTTTTTTTATACCTGTTGGGAGCGCATTCCACATTGATGTGGCATAGAAAGAGAATGAGTTAAGACCTTTGTTAGATCGGAATCTGGGTTTAACGTGGTTAGTGGAGCTCCCCCTGGTGTTGTGGTTATGGCGGTCATTTACGTTAAGGAAGTAGTTTGACATGTACTTCGGTATCAGGGAGGTGTAGCAGATTTTATAGACTAGGCTCAGTGCAAGTTGTTTAACTCTGTCCTCCACCTTGAGCCAGCCCACTTTAGAGAAGTGGGTAGGAGTGAGGTGGGATCTGGGGTGGAGGTCTAGAAGTAACCTGACTAGCTTGTTCTGAGATGTTTGGAGTTTAGATTTGAGGGTTTTGTGCTAGGGTACCAGGAGGTGCATGCGTAATCGAAAAAGGGTTGAACGAGAGTCCCCGCCAGAATCCTAAAGGTGCTTTTGATGACCAGAGAGGAGATTCTGTAGAGAAATCTCGCTCGTTGGTTAACCTTTCTGATTACCGTGGTTGCCATTTTATCACAGGAAAGGTTAGCCTCTAGAATGGAACCTAGGTAGGTGACCTCATCTTTCCTGGTGATAACCATGTCACCCACTTTTATGGTGAAGTCATTGACTTTCTTAAGGTTGATGTGGGACCCAAACAGGATGGATTCTGTTTTACCCAAGTGTATGGATAGCTTGTTGTCAGCGAGCCAGGTGCAAGTTCTACAGAGCTCAGCACTGAGGATTTTCTCCACCTGTGACTTGTCCTTGCCGGATACCAGCAGGGCAGAGTCATCCGCAAACAAAAACAATTCACAGTCGCATGCCGATGACATGTCGTTTATGTATATTAGGAACAGTAAAGGTCCCAATATACTGCCTTGGGGGACTCCACAGCTCACCGAGAGGGGGGGGGGGGACACGGTGCCGTTCACCTCTACCACCTGCTCCCTCCCCTCCAAGTAAGATTGCATCCAGCTCCATGAGGTTTTGTTAAATCCGATTGCTCTGAGCTTATCCAACAGTATAGCGTGGTTAACGGTGTCAAAGGCCTTCTGAAAGTCCAGAATGACCATGCCGCAGTATTTGCCCGCGTCCACCTCATGTTTAATGTGGTCGGTCAGATAGAGAAGGCATGTGTCAGTGGAGTGGTTAGTTCTGAAGCCGGATTGGAATTTGTACATGAGTTTATTAGTAGCAAGGTAACTATCGACCTGTTCATAAACTATTTTCTCCATTACTTTCGAAATGGAACTGAGAACAGAAACAGGTCGGTAGTTGCCAGGTTCCAATTTGCTTCCTTTTTTAAAGTTACTCTTGCTATCTTAAAATCTTTTGGTACTTGGCCTTGTGTAATTGATAGGTTTATTATGTGCGTGATGATCGGGGCAATGATGGAGGCAGAGTCCCTGAGGAATCTGGAGGGAATATTATCAAGGCCGGTGGCCTTGTTAGGGTGGAGCGCGCTCAATTTTTTAAACACCTCATCAGCTGTGACCATTTCTAATTTGAAATCATAGTTGGATACTCCTAGCTTTCTGTAGAAGGCTTTAATGTGTTCTACACCAAAGCGACCAGAGTGGTGGGACAGCTTTTTCCTATGACTTTAGCCTAATCTGTGAGACATGTCTAGAACATGTCATTACTGATGTGTGATCGATCCAAATACTGAAAGTAATCGATATTTTCAGTTGTTTTCTACAGTGTGTTTATTTCCACATACATCAGTGTATTTTTGTTGTTAGTGTTATTTTGTTCATGTTGTAACGTTGTTGATCGTGTTCACAAGCTGTCAAATTATTTGTTCACATATAAAAAAAATGTAGTGTGCCTAAAATCCTTACCCTGTTTTTAAAATTTGATGATAAAATCATAATCAACAAATTATAGATAATATCATTCAGTGAGCTTGAAAAATGATGGATATTGACGTTATCATTATTGGCACTAATAGATGGTACCTGGTATCGAATCAACACCATCATTTGCAGTATCGCCCACGCCGGAAGTATGTAGTGCAGGGGTCCCCAAACTACGGCCTGCGGGCCGGATCCGGCCCGTCAGCGTCCAAAATCAGGCCCGCGGGAAGTCCCAAATAGAAATAAATAAAAAATAAAATAAAATAAAAATTAAAAAAATTCTGTCTTTTCTTATCCACTTTGTACCGCTTGCTACTCACAATGTCTCCTAGCCGCTCAGACAAATCATATTGTCTAAAAATGCATTTTCTCATCGATAACGTGACATCATCGCGCGCACGGAAAGTGCGCTATATACAGTATATCCAATATATATATATATATATATATATATATATATATATATATATATATATATATATATATATATATATATATATATATATATATATATATATATATATGTATATATAGTGTGTGAATGTGAGTGTGAATGTTGTCTGTCTATCTGTGTTGGCCGTGCGATGAGATGGCGACTTGTCCAGGGTGTACCCTGCCTTCCGCCCGATTGTAGCTGAGATAGGCTCCAGCGACCCCCCGCTACCCCAAAAGGGACAAGCAGTAGAAAATGGATGGATGGATGGATATATATATATATATATATATATATAAATATATATATATATATATATATATATATATATATATATATATATATATATATATATATATATATACATATATATATATATATATATATATATATATATATATATATATATATATATATATATATATATATATATATATATATATATATATATATATATATATATATATATATACAGCCCGTCCCCCGGCCAAATTGTTTTAACCCAATGCGGCCCCCGAGTCAAAAAGTTTGGGGACCCCTGATGTAGTGCATATGTAAACAAGGGCAAGGGTTCAGACACAATATAAGGCACACTAACACAATGAACTTTAAACTCATTTTTAATTGACATGCTTGCCAAAAATGAGTCTATAGGCTAATTTGAGACTCTTAAGTGTCCATATAGTAAATATAATAATAATAATAATTATTATTATTATATTATTATCCATATATTGTCTATATATGTCCTGTGAATGACAGGTGACTAGTCCGCGCAGCTTCGCACACCTTTTGTCCAAAGTGAACTGGGATAGGCTCCAGCTTCTCACATTTCCCAAGAGGATGAATGCATGGCATTGTGGTGTTTGTAATACTTTGAAAAGAAGCACGATGCCGTGCACGTCCACGCCACTTCAAACGCAATCACCGATGTATTGTTGGAGTAATACCTCAGAATGGGAAAGATTAGATCTCATTAGGTGAGCACCTAATTAAGTGGGTGTTGAGTGAAGTCACGTCCGGGCAACCGTAGTCTGAAGTCATGTCTCCACCTCACTGTGTGTGTGCGTGTGTGTGTGTGTGTGTGTGTGTGTGTGTGCGTCTGCAGTGCACTCATGTGACTATAACGTCCAACGACTAATCACAGATTAGTGTTTGCGTGTTTTTCCTGCATGTGAGGTGGAGGCCACCGTGACAAGCTGCAGCAACGTACATGGTGTGTGTGTGTGTGTGTGTGTGTGTGTGTGTGTGTGTGTGTGTGTGTGTGTGTGTGTGTGTGTGTGTGTGTGTGTGGGGTGGGTGTTGTGTCACACAAAGCCACACGGCAGGTCATCGAGAGAAGATTTGCTTACAAGCTTGTGTAAAGGTGTCTTTGTGTCCGTGTGTGTGCGTGCTTGTGTGTGTGTGTGTGTGTATTTCTGTGTTGTAACAGTAGACAGATGGACTCATCCAAATGGGTTAATCCACTTAATGACTGCAGGTTACCTCACTCATCTTCTGCAGGTTGTTTGTCTGCCTTTGGTGTGTGGCCGATACTAATCAATTAGTGCGATATTAACTGGAGCCATACCGAAAGAAGTCAACCCGGAGTCAAAGTTTAAACTCAGTCAGTGAGTTTCCAAGAAATGTTAACTTCTGATTCTATAAGGACAAATGTCAGTAAGTCAAACAGATGTTTATCAGAAATGTATGGTCATACAAACACACTTATCTATGAACATAACGTAACGTAACGTAATATAACATAACATAACATAACATAACATAACATAACATAACATAACATAACATAACATAACATAACATAACATAGCGTAACGTAACGTAACGTAACGTAACGTAACGTAACGTAACGTAACGTAACGTAACGTAGCGTAGCGTAGCATAGCATAGCATAGCATAGCATAGCATAGCATAGCATAACATAACATAACATAACATAACATAACATAACTTAACATAAAAACATAACGTAACATAAAATAACATAACATAACATAACATAGCATAGCATAGCATAACATAACATAACATAACATAACATAACATAACATAGCTTAGCTTAGCCTAACCTAGCCAGCATAGCATAGCATAGCACTGGTTACCTGAAAGGTGTGTGTTGTTATACAGTCAGTGTATAATTTAAAATGTGAAATTTCACTTCAAATAACACCCTGACGGGACTTCAGATGAAACTGTTAACAAGTTTTGAGCAACTAAATGCATACTTGCCAACCTTGAGACCTACGAATTCGGGAGATGCGGGGTGGGGGGGGTGTTGAGATGGGGGGGCGGGGTTGAGGTGGGCGCGGTTGGGGGGGGCGTGGTTTGGTGGTAGCGGGGGGTGTATATTGTAGCGTCCCGGAAGAGTTAGTGCTGCAAGGGATTCTGGGTATTTGTTCTGTTGTGTTTATGTTGTGTTACGGTTCGGATGTTCTCCCGAAATGTGTTTGTCATTCTTTTTTGGTGTGGGTTCACAGTGTGGCGCATATTTGTAACAGTGTTAAAGTTGTTTATACGGCCACCCTCAGTGTGACCTGTATGGCTGTTGATCAAGTCTGCCTTGCATTCCCTTGTGTGTGCGTTAAAGCCGCATTTATAATGTGACTGGGCCGGCACGCTGTTTGTATGGAGGAAAAGCGGGCGCGACGACAGGTTGTAGACTAAGCTAAAGGCAGTGCCTGTAAGGCACGCCCCCAATGTCCAGGTGGAAATCAGGAGAAATTCGGGAGAATGGTCGCCCCGGGAGATTTTCGGGAGGGACACTGAAGTTCGGGAGTCTCCCGGGAAAATCGGGAGGGTTGGCAAGTATGCTAAATGACGAGCACTCATGTTTTTAACCGTTTAAAAAATGTTTCTATATGACATTCTGACCATAAAATTGCTTTTGTATTGAAATAGTGTTTGTTTTGTTTTTAAAGTTAATTTAAATTATGTTTGCAAGTAATTTACCGTGATTAATCGCGATTAATAAAAATGCAAAAGTGTGATTATTGTAATTAAAAAACAATCATTTTACAGCACAAAAAAGCGTAGCATAACATAACATTGGGCCGGTACAGCTCGGTTGGTAAGAGTGACCGTGCCAGCAACTTGAGGGTTCCAGGTTTGATCCCCGCTTCCACCATCCGAGTCTCTGCCGTTGTGTCCTTGGGCAAGACACTTTACCCACCTGCTCCCAGTGCCACCCACACTGGTTTAAATGTAACTTAGATATTGGGTTTCACTATGTAAAGCGCTTTGAGTCACTAGAGAAACTTCACTTCACTTCAACATAAAATAACATAAGATAGCATAGCATAGAATTACATAACATAACATAACATAACATAACATAACATAACATAACATAACATAACATAACATAGCATAGCATAGCATAGCATAGCATGGCAATGCATGGCATGGCATTACATGACCAAAGATAACATAGTGTGACAGGTAGAGGGTGCTAGAACTGGGAGCCCTTTAGGACCCTGGGGAGGCTATAAATAAGAGAGGAAGCCCTGCGGCCTTCCCTTTGCCCCAAAGCCTGACTTTGAGTGTTTGGTGAGCAGACCTGCTAGCTACTGGGTAGGTGTTGATTTTGGTTTTATGACTTTTGTTAGGTGTTTGCAACCACTACATTTTAATAATAATGCACATACCCATTTTATAGTGTGAACCAGAAACCCAACACCCTGGTACAAGTGTGGAGTTTTGTGCACATACACTGCCTACAATATCCCCTCCAGATTCCTCAGGGACTCTGCCACCACCATTGCCCCAATCATCACACACATAATTAACCTCTCAATTACACAAGGCCAAGTACCAAAAGATTTCAAGATAGCAAGAGTAACTCCCCTCTTTAAAAAAGGAAGCAAATTGGAACCTGGCAACTACCGACCTGTTTCTATTCTCAGTTCCATTTCGAAAGTAATGGAGAAAATAGTTTATGAACAGGTCGATAGTTACCTTGCCACTAATAAACTCATGTACAAATTCCAATCCGGCTTCAGAACTAACCACTCTACTGACACATGCCTTCTCTATCTGACCGACCACATCAAACATGAGGTGGACGAGGGCAAATACTGCGGCATGGTCATGCTGGACCTTCAGAAGGCCTTTGACACCGTTAACCACGCTATACTGTTGGATAAGCTCAGAGCAATCGGATTTGATAAAACCTCATGGAGCTGGATGCAATCTTACATGGAGGGAAGGAAACAGGTGGTACAGGTGAACGGCACCGTGTCTCTCCCCCCCCCCCCCCCCCCTCTCAGTGAGCTGTGGAGTCCCCCAAGGCAGTATATTAGGGCCTTTACTGTTCCTAATATACATAAACAACTTGTCGTCGGCATGCAACTGTGAATTGTTCTTGTTTGCGGATGACTCGGCCCTGCTGGTATCAGACAAGGACAAGTCACAGGTGGAGAAAATCCTCAGTGCTGAACTCCTTAGTATTTGCACCTGGCTCGCTGACAACAAGCTATCCATACACTTGGGTAAAACGGAATCCATCCTATTTGGGTCCCACATCAACCTTAAGAAAGTCAATGACTTCACTATAAAAGTGGGTGACATTGTTATCACCAGGAAAGATGAGGTCACCTACCTAGGTTCCATTCTAGAGGCTAATCTTTCCTGTGATAAAACGGCAACCAAGGTAATCAAAAAGGTCAACCAACGAATGAGATTTCTCTACAGAATCTCCTCTCTGGTCAACAAAAGCACCATGAAGATTCTAGCGGGAACTCTCGTTCAACCCTTTTTCGATTATGCATGCACCTCTTGGTACCCTAGCACCTCCAAAACCCTCAAATCTAGACTCCAGACATCCCAGAACAAGCTAGTCAGATTACTTCTAGACCTCCACCCCAGATCACACCTCACTCTTACTCACTTCTCCAAAGTGGTGCTGGCTCAGGGTGGAGGACAGAGTAAAACAACTTGCACTGAGCCTAGTCTATAAAATCTGCTACACCTCCCTGATACCGAAGTACATGTCAAACTACTTCCTTAACGTAAATGACCGCCATAACCACAACACCAGGGGGAGCTCCACTAACCACGTTAAACCCAGATTCCGATCTAACAAAGGTCTTAACTCATTCTCCTTCTATGCCACATCAATGTGGAATGCACTCCCAACAGGTGTAAAAGAAAGGGCATCTCTATCCTCCTTCAAAACCACACTAAAAGAACACCTCCAGGCAACTTCAACCCTAAACTAACACCCTCGCTTCCACATCCTACCTCTCCGGATTGTAAATAATCAAATGTAAATAATCAAATGTAGATACTTATTCCTACTTATTCTTATGCTTTCTGATCTCTCTCTCTCTTACTATGTCCACTACTTGCTGTACATATCCTACCAAATCAGTCCTGCACTGTTCCAATGTCCATTTCTCTGATGATGCAATTGTTGATGACTGAAGTGTCGATATCAACCAAACCTAACCCCCCCCCCTCCACATCCCACACCCGGATTGTAAATAATGTAAATAATTCAATATATATACTCTGATGATTATCTTGTGTGATGACTGTATTATGATGATAGTGTATATCTGTATCATGAATCAATTTAAGTGGACCCCGACTTAAACAAGTTGAAAAACTTATTCGGGTGTTACCATTTAGTGGTCAATTGCACAGAATATGTACTGCACTGTGCAATCTACTAATAAAAGTTTAAATCAATCAATCAAAAGCCTGCCTGATATTGTGGTAGGTGTAGCTTTAAGACTGACCTTTGCTGGGTTACTCCATTTTGATTATTCCATTTGACTAATATGTGCTCCCCTTTCACAGTGTGTTTGAGCTTTAAAGCTCTGGTTGTAGCCCTGAAGTGCTCTGTGTGATTGGTGACCAGTAGTAGCCGTTTCAGGTATGGGGAACATGTCATTTGAATTTTATACATGGTTGCTGCATACAAGTCCATCTGGCTCATTCAAACTCTTACTACCCCTATTGCGGGGGTCGGCAACCCCGCGGCTCTTTAGTGCCGCCCTAGAGGCTCCCTGGAGCATTTTTTTTTAAAAAAAGTTGAAAATGGAAAAAGATGGGGGGGAAAATAATTTTTTTGTTGTAGTATTTTTTTTGTTTGAGGACAAACATGACGCAAACCTTCCCAATTGTTAGAAAGCCCACTGTTTAATATGTTTGTGTGTATGCTTCACTGTTGAGAGTATTAGGTGAACATCGTTTTGTCCTACTAATTTCGGCCGTTCTTGAACTCACCATAGTGTGGACTGTGACGCAACAGTTTGTTTACATGTACAATCTTCCACTCCTTCTTTGTCTCATTTTGTCCACCAAACCTTTTATGCTGTGCCTGAATGCGCAAAGGTGTGCTTTGTTGATGTTATTGACTTGTTGGAGTGCTAATCTGACCATATTTGGTCAGTGCATGACTGCAAGCTAATCGATGCTAACATGCTATTTAGGCTAGCTGTATGTACATATTGCATCATTATGTCTCGTTTGTAGGTATATTTGACCTCATTTAATCTCCTTTAATTTTATCCTCTTTGTATAAAATTTTGTTTTGCATGTCTCATGACACATTATGTATGTAATATTGGCTGCATCTCAAAAAGTTGTTTGTGTGCCATGTTGTTCCAGACCACAGCAAACGTTACCCAGCTTGCAAAGATTGTAATAAATCTATTAAAAGAAGACAGCCTGCCGTTTCCTTTAACTTGGACACACACATCTATACTTTTGGCCATTAAAAGCCAGTAATTTCCAGGAGTTATCTCACCTTCTGAGTAGCCTCTGATTTACTTATGAAATACAAACTGTAAAAATGTGTAAAATAAATATTAAATTTCAACATTGCTGTCAACGAAGATTTGCTTCAGCCTGCGACAGTCATTTTCATATGTTGTTAATATTCAGTGTTTTACTGTTCATAGTTAATATTGTAAATCCCACTTTCTTTATTTTAATGTACATTGAGGGTGTCCCATTCAGTAAAAAAAAGCGTAAAATTCCATTCTGTTTTTTTGAGGTGGTTCGTCATTACTTTTTTAGAACTCTATCTGACATTGTGACTTTTGGTATTAGTGTTCCTGAAAAAAAAGGGATCCCAACACACATACTGTACAGCAGATTTTTACAGCTAAATGTGTATACATAATTTATACACACCTACACATTGGCCCCCACCTAGACACATTTTTTCTCTCAATGTGGCCCCTGAGTCAAAATATTTGCCCAGCTCTGCTGTCTCTGTAATATGAGTCTTTGATTTTGGACCTCCAGAAACAGCATGTCCTCATCCATTTGTATCAACGAGGTGAAATGACAAGTTGACTTCAGGTCCTTTGGAGCGTAAAAAAGCGTAAAATAAGAACACAGAGTATTTTATTTTGAAGGTAAACTGGTTAATTTATTTTGTGTTTGTGCTTGACTTCCTGTCCAACACAAGAAGATATTAGCTAAATTGATCTACCGTGTGGCGATGCCCGGCAAATATAGAAGCTCTGCGTATATTTATTGCACGGATGCGGTACGGCACCAGCATAACGCTGCCGTGCGCAAGGATTTGGCGGAGGTGGAAATGGACACATTGACTTGAACGGAAACAGAAGCAGTCCACCTTGGCAGCGCCGTTACGCAGTCGTTACGCATCCAGTGGAAATCCGGGGGTCAAAGTCTTTAATTATCCTGACATGCATGTTTTTGGGACGTTGGAGGAAGGAGCAAAGATTCCAATCCATCGTGCAGACTTGCTTTAATCCGACCTACTTGTTCAGTCAGTGCACACATAAGAACGCTTATAAAATGAAAAAAATCAGGAGTAAACATGTGGCAGATGATGGATTGCGTGCCAGAACACATTCTTTATCCACACTTTCCACTTATTATCTCACACAGACGAGCAGGTCACTTCCTGTAGCACGAGGCCACAAGATATGGTAATAAGGCCCGGGGGTGGCTTCATATTGCATAACATGACGCTGATTCAACACACACACACACACTTATCCCAAGTGGCCTACTTTTATTTTACGTGTGCACAACTTTCGTATGCCCCATTTTTATATATCACGCATTTGTTAAAGCCAGTGAGATCATTATTGTTCTGCAAACGCGCACACACACGCTGACACTGACCTATTTTACAGCGCTGTGCAGAAGCAAGGCACCATAACGCTGCTGAAATGATGCCAAGCACGCAGGAATTATATCACATTTGCTTTGCTGTACATTAAAGCTCTACTGTATGTGAAAAATCATAAAGTGTAAATAGTTGGATGCAATTCAGGCCTTATTTCATGTACTAGTCACTCATAAAAGGAGCCAACTATTGTACTTTCCAGGCTATAGAGTGCACCGATAGTTAAGCCGAACCCACCAAATTTTAGAAGAAATAAATATTTTTTACATACAGTATATTAGCCACCACGGACTATAAGCCGCAGATTTATACCGGTACGAAACATTTAAATTTTACATACCTTAATTGTTTCCAAACACTGCCTGTAATACGGCATTAAAACGGCTGAGCAAACAAAACAGAAGTCATCGTTTTGGACTCATTAGCTGCTAAAGCTCGCTCTCCAATCAGCTAATCAGACTCAATAACTCCACGGTAACGAAACTAAGAAAATACAAAAAGAATGCCATTGTAAGTTAATAACACTAACACATACTTATAAACATGTTAGCATATAAGCTAATGCTAGTGACACTAGCTTGATTACATTAAAATAGCATGGAAAAATATGCATGAAAACACTCTTACAGACCACCCGTGGGACGGTTTAGTGAGTAAAAAATGTCTTAGTTATATTGTAACATTTTTAAACGTTGCTTGGAGTTATGAATAAAGAATCCTTTCGAGCAGAAAAGCTATGCAAGAATACTTCCGGTTCAAGAAACGAACCTGGTTGTACATTTTCGGTATAGCTCAGTTGGTAGAGCGGCCGTGCCAGCAAATCAAATCAAATCAACTTTATTTATAAAGCACATTTAAAATTTACCACAGGGGTAGCCAAAGTGCTGTACAATGGGCAGGTTAAAAGATAATACGAGAACCGAGCAAACACAACACAAACAGAACACGATAAAAAATAAATAAATAAAATAAAAAAAACATAAAAACAGGTTCACAGCAGGTGTATTATGGGGCGCCATTGCAGGATGGATACCACTCAGTGTTAAAAGCCATGGAATAAAAGTATGTTTTCAAGAGAGATTTAAAAACAGGAAGAGAGGAGGCTTGTCTAACACTCAGAGGTAGGTCGTTCCAGAGCTTGGGAGCAGCAGCGGCGAAAGCTCTGTCACCTCTAAGCTTCAGCCTTGTGTCAGGGACCGTCAGTAGCAGCTGATCGGCTGATCTTAGGGATCGGGTGGGGCAGTAAGGCTGAAGGAGGTCGGAGAGATATGTTGGCGCGAGGTTGTTTAGAAAATTAAAAACAAATAAAAGGAGTTTAAAATTGATTCGGTAACGCACAGGGAGCCAGTGAAGGGACGCTAATATAGGGGTGATGTGCTCACGTCTGCGGGTCTGTGTTAGCAGACGAGCAGCAGAGTTCTGCACAAGCTGCAGGCGGGCGAGGGAGGCCTGGCTAATGCCTACATACAGGGCATTGCAGTAGTCAAGACGAGTAGAGATAAAGGCGTTGAGGGTTGCAGGTTCAATCCCCGCTTCCGCCATCCTAGTCACTGCCGTTGTGTCCTTGGGCAAGACACTTTACCCACCTTCTCCCAGTGCCACCCACACTGGTTTAAATGTAACTTAGACATTGGGTTTCACAATGTAAAGCGCTTTGAGTCACTTGAGAAAAAGCGCTATATAAATGTAATTCACTTCACTTCACTTTTCAACCTGTAGCATCTGCAGTAAGCAAACTCAACCAGAAGATGGTGCCATAGCATAAACAACACACCTTTTCAGCGTCTCTGTTGGTGTAATATGAAAACGATTTGTTTAATACAAAACATTATGACCGTCAGGGAATACAAATCCACAAATTAGCTTCGCCATTTTGAGTCGCAGGGTTCAAAGCGCGGGGAAAAAGTAGCAGCTTATAGTCTGAAAAATATGGTAATTTGGATCCAACTCAATCTGGTCCATGGAGTATGCGTTTGTATTTAATTCCTTTCAGGATTTTGCTGGCTTTTTTTTGACAGGCCTGATACATCACCCTGTGATTTTATGATTTTTTTTTTAATGTTTTCACCATATCTAACAAAATATGTTTTATCTGCATTGTAAATTAAACATTTTTTAACTTTGACTAATGATAATCTAACAGTCCCCCTCAAATCTCGCGGGCCTTTTTAAAATGCCTGGATTTGCAGAAGCTCTTTTCAAAAGTTTTTCTGTTGCAATAAAATTGTGTGGGAGGATGTGGGGAATGTGTAATAAATGCTTGGGATTTTCCCTCTGTAATTAAATCGTCATAGGGGAACTTGCTGAAGAAAAAGTCATTAATGAACAAATTTGAACAAAAAGACTGAGTAAAACATCTGACCAACATGGCACACAGAATGTGCAGAATAACCTTTAATGACCCACAACAAAACACGTATTTACTACAAGGAAAAGACTAAAAATCATATTTTAGCCTTCGCATGAGAAAAAAAATAACTTTAATAAATTATTTCATGCTGAAAAGGGGGTGAACAATACACATTTTTAAAGTACATTACTACACAAAGCACTTTGTGTACCAGCTGGACACTGACTACTCTAAAATATATTCAAGCTTCATTTCTAATATTCTCCTTTGAAAAGATGTACTCCAAAAAAAAACTAACTTGATATTAAAATGGCGTTGAAAATATCCTTCTAAATCTGTTCAAGACAGTTATCTTAAAGGACACGCGCACACACACACACACACACACACACACACACACACACACACACACACACACACACACACACACACACACACACACACACACACACACACACACACACACACACACACTCCAGTTACATACTTAGCCCATCTCTGCCTCTCCTCGTGCGGCTGACCTACATACTGCAGCATCCCAGTTACATAACCGAGTTGTTGACGACTGCAGGCAATGCGGAGCAAACACGCTTTGCCCACTTTCCCTACTCTCTCTGACACACACACACACACACATACGCACGCACACACACACACGCACACACTTACATGCTTTTTGCTATACATCACCTTCGCCCTCACTTGTTTAACCATACATGGGATTAGCACTCCTCTCCTGCAGAGTGTCTCCAGTTGTGTGGAACTAAAAGTGACAGAGTATTATGGGTCACTGTCATACAGCACCAGTTAGGACAGTTACGCAACATTCACTTCTCGCAAAGTGCGCCACGGAAATTGCAATAAGCTGCTCCCTCAAGCAGCAACAGGAGGACTCACTTCTGAATTTACACTGTGGAGGGGGAATGATGTAACATCCCCCCCGCCCCCGTCCCCAGCCCTCTATCCTCCACTTATCCCTTCTCACTGACCTACTTTTAGTCCCAGTGCCCTTTTTTATTACACCAGCCTCTACATAATAGACAAACACAGCTTTGAAACGCTGAAGGAGGGGCGCAAACAAGCATCAGCATAAGCAGGAAGGACACAATGTTTAATTCCATATTTGTTATTACACAGCACGCCGTATGTAAACATGCATGCACATTAGTTTCAACATGTGTCTATCATGCCTGACATTGGTCTCTGGCACCTACTGTACCTCCCCAGCAGGCACAAGACATTGATACAGCGTTGATTATACATACATGTCCTTAAAATTTACTTTAAAAACAACAATGCAAAATTGTTGTATTTCTACAAAACCCAAAACCAGTGACGTTTGCACGTTGTGTAATTCGTAAACAAAAACAGAATACAATGATTTGCTAATCCTTTTCAACCTATATTCAATTGAATAGACTGCAAAGACAATATATTTCATGTTCTAACTGAGAAACCAAATTTTTTTTTTGCAAATCATTAATTTAAAATTTAATGGCAGCAACACATTGTTGGCACAGGGGCATTTTTACCACTGTGTCACATGGCCTTTCCTTTTAACAACACTCAGTAAACGTTTGGGAACTGAGACCAATTTTTGAAGCTTTTCAGGTGGAATTATTTCCCATTCTTGCTTGATGTACAGCTTAAGTTGTTCAGCAGTCCGGGGTCTCCGTTGTGGTATTTTAGGCTTCATATTGCGCCACATATTTTCAATGGGAGACAGGTCTGGACTACAGACAAGCCAGTCTAGTACCTGCACTCTTTTACTATGAAGCCACACTGTTGTAACACGTGGCTTGGCGCTGTCTTGTTGAAATAAGCAGGGGCGTCCATGATAACGTTGCTTGGATGGCAACATATGTTGCTCCAAAACCTGTATGTACCTTTCAGCATTAATGGTACCTTCACAGATGTGTAAGTTACCCATGCCTTGGGCACTAATACACCCCCATACCATCACAGATGCTGGCTTTTGAACTTTGCGCCTATAACAATCCGGATGGTTCTTTTCCTCTTTGATCCGGAGGACGCAACGTCCACAGTTTCCAAAAACAATTTGAAATGTGGACTAGTCAGACCACAGAAAACTTTTCCACTTTACATCATTGCATCTTAGATGAGCTCGGGCTCAGCGAAGCCGACGGCGTTTCCGGGTGTTGTTGATAAAAGGCTTTCGCTTTGCATAGTAGAGTTTTAACTTGCACTTACAGATGTAGCGACCAACTATAGTTACTGACAGTGGTTTTCTGAAGTGTTCCTGAGCCCATGTGGTAATATCCTTTACACACTGATGTCGCTTTTTGATGCAGTACAGCCTGAGGGATCGAAGGTCCGTATTATCATTGCTTACGTGCAGTAATTTCTCCAGATTCTCTGAACCTTTTGATGATATTACGGATCGTAGATGGTGAAATTCCTTGCAATAACTCATTGAGAAATGTTCTTAAACTGTTGGACAATTTGCTCACGCATTTGTTCACAAAGTGGTGACCCTCTCCCCATCCTTGTTTGTGAATGACTGAGCATTTCATGGAAGCTGCTTTTGTACCCGCTCATGGCACCCGCCTGTTCCAAATTAGCCTGTTCACCTGTGGGATGTTCCAAATAAGTGTTTGATGAGCTTTCCTCAACTTTCTCAGTCTTTTTTGCCACTTGTGCCAGCTTTTTTGAAACTTGTTGCAGGCATCAAATTCCAAAAGAGCTAATATTTGCAAAAAATAACAATGTTTACCAGTTCGAACGTTAAGTATCTTGCCTTTGCAGTCTATTTAATTGAATAAAGGTTGAAATATGTATTCAGTTTTTATTTACGATTTACACAACGTGCCAACTTCACTGGTTTTAGGTTTTGTATTACAGTAGATGTGTGTTTTTGCATGTGACACCAATGAGCCGTAATAAACATCCTAACTCATTCAATCCTAATCGCATCCTCCTTTGGCTGCCAGAAGTGGTGGCCAGGTTTATGATGGTGTAAAAATGATGATAAAACCACAGCCTGTAAAAGCAAATATTGACCTGCAAAGACACTAAAACGTGCTGATGGCCTGAGAACTGCAGCCCGTTTGTGTTTGGTTTACTGGACTTCCTTCTCATAACACATATCACTTGTCGGCCATGTTGTTTAGTTTAGTTTAGTTTATTAAGGATCCCCATTAGTCTACACCGCAGTGGAGACTATTCTTCCTGGGGTCCAGGAAGAATATGCTGATATTGTACTGTATACCAGCATGATTAAAGAGAAACCGCAATATAATTTAATATAATAGAAAATGGATGGATGGATAATATAATACAATTTAATTTAAATTTAATTAATATACTATTATATAATCACATATTAAAGTGTGATTATCACTGCAAATTGCGAACTTGCATAATTTACATTAATGACGCAACATAATGTAACATAGCTGTCAAAGATTGAAATATTCCATCTCAATGTTCATTTTGTCTGTAGTTTACCCGTAATTAATTGCAATTAATCACACATAGATAATAGTTTTTTTTTGTTTTGTTTTTTTATCTTTTCATGAGTCTGTCTTTCTAAGACAGATCATTTTCAAGTTTTTAATACTATCAGAATGGGACTGGACAATTTCTTTGCTTTATGCAAATGTTTGTTTGTTAAACATTATGCTTTTTTTTTTTTTAAACCGCACAACACAAAATGGACACAAACATTCTTTAAGAGAAACGCCATGGCTGTAGTAGGACTGGTTTTCATCCCTGGTGTTTTATTGGCTCAGTAAGTGTAAGAGTAAGTAAGTAATATAATAACAACCTATGGTGTTTTCTAACACCTTGTCATTTTGTGTATTTTTCCCAAATTTCATTTCCAATTTTCTTCACATCCTAGATTATTTTAATCAATAGTTTAAGTGCAAATGTTCAACACATCCAAACCCTAGAAATTAAAGTTTTCCCAGACTTACAGTAACTGCACCTGTATCATAAAAACAATAATCTGTAAGGCTTTAGCACAGTGGTTCTTAACCTTGTTGGAAGTACCGAACCCCACCAGTTTCATATGCGCATTCACCGAACCCTTCTTTAGTGAAAAATAAAATTATGTTTTTTTTTTCAAATTCAAGACAAACTTATATGTTTTTGGTAACACTTTAGTATGGGGAACATATTCTAAGTAACAAAGACTTAATTTAGAGTTTTTTGGACACTAGGGGAACATATTATAAGTAATAAAGACTTAATTTAGAGTTATTTGGTTAGGGTTAGGGGTAGAGGGTTAGGGCCAGGGTTAGGGTTATAATAAGGTCATGCAGAATACGGCATTAATAAGTACTTAATAATGACTAGTTAAGAGCCAATATGTTACTAATTTGCATGTTAATAAGCAACTAATTAATGGTGAATATGTTCCCCATACTAAAGTGTTACCATGTTTTTTTACTGGTGCACAAAATGAACCGTGCATGAACATCACCTTGTTCAAAGAACAAAACCAACACAGTGCATAAACTCACAACAAATTAAACACCTGCAAATCAGTGTGACTTCTGCTGTTGCCGTATCCGTAATACGCCGATAGGGAGAAGTTTTTATTTACACGATGAGTCGGGTGTGTCTTGACCTCCGCCGAACCCCTGAGCCCGACTCACCAAACTCCTAGGGTTCGATCGAACCCAGGTTAAGAACCACTGCTTTAGCACATTTAACTGAGAAAAATATTTTGACTGAAAATTCAGATTGTTTTATTGACAAAATATGGAAGTTTATATTGCAGTACTTTCATCCTATTGTGGGCATTATATATTTAATAGTGTGAGCCTTTTGGCTGCCAACCAGTCATATTTTCGGATATTTTATTTTTCATCACGCAACCCTTTAACAATGAAAAAAGTTTAATTTGGCATATGTGGTCATGTTAAACTTAAACACTTGACTGTTTTTAATTAAATGCTTTTTTTAAATGACATTTTCAGTCAATACAACATAACAACATAACATAACATCATATCATATGATATCATCATACTAGACCAGGGGTGTCAAACTAGTTTCAGCTCAGGGGCCGCATGGAGGAAAATCTATTACCAAGTGGGCCGGAATGGTAAAATCATGGCATGATAATTTAAAAATAAAGACAACTCCAGGTTGTTTTCTTTGTTTTACTTTGGCCAAAAATAGAATAAGCGCATTCTGAAAACGTGCAAATCACAAATAATCCTCTGGACAAAACACTTCGGGTTTGTTGAAATTTCTGAGGAAATTGGTGCAGCTTCAAAAACACAATGAGCTTAGACTTGGTCTGTGTATCTACAAAGCCAGGATTAAACTTTAAATCACAGTCTTTCTGGGATTGAACAAAACACACAACATGTAAACTGTTCGAGGTATCAGATACCTCCTTTGTCATGTCCACGTATCAATCCAGTGCTAACTCGACAAACCGTAAGAAACGGAGGTAAAAACTATTCAAAAGGGTTAAGTTTTCTTGTTTTTGACAAAGACATTATAGGGGAATAAGGGTGCCAAATAACGATGTGTTCGAAGCAGAAGACATTTCATTTGGGTCGAGGGAGAGGCGCCGGAGCCACGCTTTACTTTGTACCTCTTGCTAGTCCTAACAGAATTGCTACTGTGACATCCAGTGGACATATTTAGAACAGCAGTTTCTTTCATTCAAAAAATATGCAGCTCATTTTAATACTTGGCAAACTCATCACGCGGGCCGGATATAACCTGTTCGGGCCGTACGTTTGACACCCCTGTATTAGACCATTTCACACCATTCCATATACCAGAACAGAGCAAAACAGAACATACATACCTGTCAACATTTGCATTTGTAAATAATGGACACTTTCAGGAAAACCTTTCCTGAAAATGAGGGAATACACAGTGAATTCTGGCACCAGCAACCACTTTGTCTTGTCAAAGCATCTTCCTACTAAATCTATTAGTTTTGTTTTTTGGTAGGGGTGTTTATGAACATCCAAGTTCCACACACTCTGCTGTTTACTGCATTATTTGTCTTGCATATCTACTCCTCAGTGCAATAAGAGAGGAATCACCACCACTATCATTGTTTGGCCTTGGCAGAGCTCGTCAATGTACTTGGAGTGTACACAAGTGCAGGTGCGTTTTATTATTACAAATCTTTGGCCTGTTCTCTCGGACTGTCTTTTCCATGTTTTGCTGTCACCTGATCATCATCTTCCTCCACCCTTGACACTTCAACTGCAGTCAAGGCTAAAGCAGCTCATTTTGACGCACATTCACTCGCTTGTGTCATTTCACATGTTTGTAGTGAAATAATATATCTTTTACAATCTAGCCCTGTGATATATTTAGTATAATACAGTATCAATAGGGCTGTCAAAGGATTATCATTTTAAATTTGATTAATCACTGGGTTGCTGTGGGTAAATTTTGATTAATCGCAATTAAATTTAATTTATTTTTAATTTACATAGTGGTGTTTCATTTTGCATGAGAAATGAGACCCAGCAAAGGTGGGAATATATGCATAACATGTGTATTAAACACCTTTAACATCATGTCCACGTTAATAAACTGTTTTTAAACGAACATTTATACACATTAATGTGGACATGTTACTTCTTTTGTGTTATCAATGTGCAAATCTAAGGTTGAAGTGCGTCAGTGAAATGACGAGTACGTCCTGCAGAGTGTATATAATATTTTTTGTTGTACTTAAATTTCCAATGGAGAGGACCAACGTGCTGTTCAGTGTTTTCCATATGGACTTGTTTTCTTGTGCAGCCTGTCACTAGCACATCAACTGCACATTTGTGCATCCACAGCATTAACACTACTTGGACAAACTGCCTGAAACAATTACAGATTTGTTCATATTTACTCATGAATTTAGACAGCCCTAAATATAAATATTTATATTTTGTTTTTAAGCAATTTCTGTTCATCAATCGACTTTTGTACGTTTTAATTAATCCGAAGTCTAAGTACAATCATAATTTAAAATAAATATGAGAATTTTTTTTTTTTTTTTTCAAATTGACATTTCCTCCTTGTTGAGCCCCCACGAGCAGAGGTGTCAGTCGTTTTCACTGAGGGGCACATCGCAGTTATGTTTGGCCCCAGAGGACCGCTATTAACAGTGAATACTATTATTACACCATTTTTTAATGCATTTTATTAGTTGTTTTTTTTTCAACTAATATGTAAAAAAAAAAACATGTTAAGTTGCAATAATTTCACCTCAAAATGTAGTGTATATTACTGTAAATGGAAGAACAGTACTGCTGTTTTTATGGTAAAAAAAGGCAGCTCAGTTGCCAGAATTTTACTGTAACATTTACATTTGTTTTTTTATTGTAAATAAAAAAACTGCAATTTTTCAGTAAAATTTGGGCACCTAAGCTGCCAGTTTGTTTGTTTTACCGCAAATCAGATTTTTCGGTGTATTGCACCACAGTTTATTACAGAATTTTTATTTATTTTCTCCATTTAGAGTAAAATGCTTTAAAAACCACAGTAAATTTTACAATTTTACCATGAAATCTATTGCTACTTTTACATTGCACAATTTCATGGATAACTTGCTTTGAAATCATTGTTAGTATTTATTTCTATTTTTTTTTAAAATGGTTTGAATGTTTGATAATATATTTTTGCATAAGTGGACTATATTTAAGTTAACATAATTTGCGATATATTGTTTTTCTCCCAAAATAGAAAGGATACTTTTAGTAAGAAACGTTGCAGTACTTTATTGATACATATTATTTCCAGGCTTTCGAGGGCCAAATAAAATAAAATGAAGTGGCGGGCCACATGTGGCCCCCAGGCATTGAGTTTGACACCTGTGCCCTAGCTATCTGACTCACGTGATTTAATATAAATATTTGAAAAAGTACAAATACATTTTTTAAATTTTTCTATTGCTTTCCCTTCATCCTTGTGGTGCCCCCTAGAGAATGCCGCCCAACTGGCTCATATAATTTAAAAATAAATATTAGTACAATTTTACAAAATCAATTAATCTAATTCAATTATTTGCTTCCTCATCCTTGTGGCACCCCCATGGTATGCCACCTGTCTCATATAATTTTAAATATTTAATGTTTTTTAAATAAAATTAATTTTGGGAATAACATTCTCCACACCTCCTCCTATCGGCGCCCCCCTAGAGAATGCCGCCCATCTGACTCACGTAATTAAACATACATTTTTAGAATTCTATTTTCCCCCCTAACCCTTGTGGCGCCCCCTTGAAAATGCCACCCTGGGGTTTTTCCCTATGTGCAAGTGCATATCATGAACTGCCACTCTTTGCAATAGTGATCTTGTGTTAACTTAAAAAATATCCAGTAATGAACATATTAACATGTTTGTATGATTTTTAAGTATGCAAGCAGTGGAATGTTCGTGCTCTGATGAGTGAGAAATTACAGTCAAGTCAAAAAGCACATTTCAAAGTTTTATTCGTCCCCATTTTCAACCTTCACAAAGAAAAATACGTTTTTTCCAACCATTGCGCAAGTCCATGTAAAGTATCGCCATACATGATCACATGTGGGCAAGTGTATCTTTTTTTGTCTCATTTTCGCAAAAGGTTTGGGCCAACAATATAGGTAATACAGCAACACAGTACAAATCGTTGCATGGGATAGCATGGGCAAACAAACACAGCACAACCAGGAAGAGCATAGATCCAAATAACAGGACGACAATAAAATTACATATAATAATAGACAAAATAATAGGCCATATAATAGAAAATAACAAAATAATGACAGCAGTATACAAGTGATAAGACAACTTTACATTTATACATAGTGGCCAGAGGCAGGCACCAGGAAGTGAAACTGTCAGACTTCTACAGACTGTATAATGCAGGCTGCTAAAGCTCAGTGCACAGGTGAGTGGGCTCGATAAGACGTTGGCCAATGTGGGGACAAAAGAGACGACACATTAAAGAGGCACCTTATGAGAAGAGAGAGAGCAGCTTTGCGATGGGAGATCTTTTTATTAGACCCCTTGGATGCCGAGGTGTGTCAATTCCGTCAAATGTGGCAAAGGGGATCACCTTGTGCTTTGTCAGCGTTGTAAGACTGCATAGTCTTGACTGATATGACAACTGGACTGTTCTGGATGTTCTTAGTGTTCACCCAAGTTGACACATAATGCTAAAGAGTCAACGGTCTGTGGGGTTTTTGTTCTTATTTGTCTCAATATTTTTGAGGCATTTACGACTTCTCTCAACAACAAACTGGGCGCTTCAAAGTCTTCTGCATCCCAATAGCCATTTTTTTTTTTTTTTGCCGCATTTTCTTTTTAAAATATAAATGTCATATGAAAAAAATGTATGTTACAAGAATATACAATCTAAGTGCTTGAAGGGGTGGAACAATGATACTGTACCAAAATGAATATTCTTTGGTCAAAGGAAAGTTCTTACAATGCCACACTAACAGAATATTAGTGTGGCATTATTGGAACATGTATAGAATATAAAAACAAGTATCCCAGAAATGTGAGTATTTCAATGTGTGATTGAAACTGGAGAGCTATGTAGGAGGTAGGAGAGACTAAAGGGAAATTAGTGACACAGTGAAAGTGATGAGTTGTCCATTTGTTGCAGTGACTAAACACTGACACATTTCCCACCGGTTTTTAAACATGTCTCTCATTACTTCCACCTCTTCTCCAGCTGATTGATGCCATCTTTGACTCCGCCCTGACCTCCTCCTCTGTGTATTCTGCCTCATTGTCCGCCTCTCTGCTGGCATGGCCATTGTTCGGCAGAGCCAGGTAAGGGTGCTGTGGCAGTGTGGGGGACGGAGACATGGAGGCACTCGTGCCACTGTCCATCTGTGCTTTAGTCGAGGAGAGAGCTCGGTTCTTAAGACGCAGCTTGTGGGGCAGTGCGGTCCCTTTGACCTCAGCCGGACATTCACCGTGTGGCCCCACAGCTTCGGACCCTTTCTGGTGGTAGCTGCTGATGTCAGAGGACGATGATGAGGGGGACTCGTCGTCAGTAGAGCCCTCCTTGTCAGAGCTGCGTGGGTCCCCATCGCTGGACGACGTATCTTTAGCGGAGGAATTATCTTGGTAGAAGCCATCAGCTCTGGGGCCTCCTTCATAAGTAAGAACAGGAGGCTCGTCATCCAGTGTGTCGAGGTAGCGATTGTGCTGTGTGAACACTGACATGCCCTCCTCAGTGCTGTGGATCAGATTCGGGGCAAAGGGGTTCTGGCTGTCAGCTTGCTCGAGGCAACTGTCCTGAGCCTGGTAGCTGTAATGTCCGTGATGGCTTTCATGCTGCTGATGGCCATTGTATCGTTCTTGCAACTCCTCGACTGACTCTGCCTGACTGTTGGGATATTCATACTGCTCACAGTCCCCCGTCTTTGTTCTCTGTAGCTTCTCTGCGACCTCTGTGATAGTCATCGAGCAGCCAGAGAACTTGGAAGTCAAGGAGTGCTGGCTATGCTGTTGCAGCCTGCTCTGCTGCTCGTGTGGCCTCTGGCTGTCCATGGGGTAACAGCCACTGCTGGACCGATACAAGATGACGCTCCTTTGTGAAGAAGTGGCTTGAGGAGTGGTGCTGGAGGCTTCCATGTAGGGCTGCTCGTAGTCTGTGGTATCTTCGGCCAGTGGCACATCCTGCTGGTGAGGAGACAACAAAGCGGGCTGGCTGCCATGGTAGATATGACTTGACAATCCCATCCCATTGTTCTCCAGTCCGGCCATCTCTATACTGGAAGGCTCCGTCTTTATGCTGTAGCCCATAGGCTCAGGGCTGGAGGAACCGTCAGACAGGTCCGACACGGATCCCCTGGGAGAGTACTTGTGGAGCATGGCGTGACGCTCACAGTGGCTGGACTGTTCAGTTTCGGAAGAGTCAGAGTTTAGCATGACCTGGGAGGCACTGGAGTAGCCGCTACTTGAGAGGTAGGCATTACTATTGGGAGTGCCATTAATGCTGCTCAAATTGCTACTCGAGTTAACACCGGCAGCGCTGCTAGAGATCTGCTGGCTTTTCTCCATGTAGGACGCTGTACTGATAAGGCCAAAGCGCAGTTTGAGCTGAAGCAGTTCCGTTTTTAGACGAACATTCTCCTCGTTCAGTGCCATGACCCGGGTCTCCAGTACCATGTCATTCAGGCGCCGCTTCTCCCTTGAGCGTTTTGCTGCTTCATTGTTCTTCCTCCGTTTTTCCCAGTAGGAATCATCCTTTTTCTCATCAGAGATGAACTCTCGCTTGCGACGAGATGCCACAGTGGATTTGGAACCCTTACTCTGGCGGCCGACCCGTGCCCCGTCCTCGGGGGCTGGAGATGGGAGGCCGCTGCTGTAGGTAGTAAAAGTGTCTACCTCCATGGCATTTTTGTTGCTGGGTGATGGGAGGTGGAGACTCAGGCTTTCCATTTTTGCCCAAGTATGGCTAGAGTGAAACTCCAGCAAGATGCGAAAAGGGAAAAACGTGCAGCAATAGCACAAATGTACTGTTTTAAAGAGTTTCAACTATGTCGTGGGACCAGCAAAAACTTCTGAATGAGGTATTTGTGCACTTGTAAGAAAGAGCCTCATTGGTTTTTGTTGCCGATTGTTTTGTAGATTGGAATGATCAAGTATCCAAATTAGCCAAGAAGATTAAAAAGAGATGGAACTCTGTGAACATCTTAGATATTGAACTAGACTTCCGCACAAAAATCCTTGAAAAGGGAACAATTTTGCATTTGAAGTTCCTTCGTTGTTTTGGTGCACACAAGTCTCTGGGGTCCTTCAGGAGGTCAACTGGAGTTTATTGATGTCAGCCCAAATGGTCTGAGCAGCTTTGAAACTTGTCAGGCCACACTGTCTTGCAGAAGATGTAGGTCAAGTGGTCTATGCCTTTGTACAGCTGATCTACAGAGAAGGACACAGGAAGGAGTAGAAAAACAGTTAGTTCCACAATAAAAATCAAAAATAACATTTCAGTCACAAGTTACATGTATTTTATCCCCTTACATAGCTGCTATGAACTGATATCCAAAGTTTCATCACCGTTTCATCAACATTTGAGTAATGTGCAGTACAGAAGAAGAACATGCATGACTAATTCTAGTTTATCTAGTTCTCAAAGAACAGTCTAACTACAGGAGCTTCATTAGGTCACTGACAGAATGAATACAATTGATTTAAATGACAGTATGTGTCATAACGATGACAAATGTTAGGTAACGACTGTAATTCAACCCATTGTTTTGTCCACTGACTGACATTAGAGCACAAGCTTCTGAACACCTGCGTACTGATTAAACATGGCTGATGAAAATCATGTGGCGAGCAATTGTTAGCTCACAAACTGCCTGTTGCAGACCACTTGTTCGAGAGCAATAGCTGTTTAATTAGAGTTTGGGAAAAACTAAAGAATGATCAGATGTCTGCTGACAACAAAAGTTGTTGGCAGTGAAAAGTAATGGAGACCGTAATAAAACAGAAAATGTATTATAATACAGTATTATAATGTGCTCCAACGCATAGAATATTATAAAAAAATATTGCAGTGGTTATTTATCTCATTTTATGATGATTATTTTATTCATTATAAATTATAATTGAATAGGACATCTGTGGACTCCTATTCCAGCAAAGTGTCAATGCCATGTTAACTATCAAAGTGAGCATCTGGTTGGTGCCTGTTTAAGACAATGAACTTGTTACATCATCTCATAGTGGAAAAAAACAGAAACATGTCGTGACCTTCAAACAGCTTGAGTAATGTCCTCAATAGCAGAGCAGAGTTTCTTATAACTCTGGCGGCTGGATTAGGCAGGTTACCAAACTTGTATGACTACATTTTTTCCCTAATTTTCTTAAAAGAACAGGAGGAAAGCTACGCAGACAAGCGGGATTTGGACACGCGCCAACAGACGTGGAAAAATGTAGGGGTCAACCCCTCCCCCAGCTCCTTCCCTCTACGCAGAATTATTTTCATAAAGACCGGGGAGGGAGGGAGAGTGAACAAAGGCGGGTTTGGAAGAAAGAACGTATTCGTCTGCGGTGTCCCACTGACCTAGAAACAACGCTAAGCAGTAAACACTCCTCCCGTCTTTGACAGTGCGCCATAAAATGGGTCAGTGGGACTGTAGGAGAGGGAGGGCTGGAGAAGGAAGGAGTATTAGAGTGCACTCTAAAAATAGTCAAATAGAAAGAGGTGAGGAGGGGGTGTTGAATAACATGAGGAATTTGAGAGGTGAAAATGAGATTCCTCCTGAAGCAAAGAGACAAACTCGAATGCGTCACCAGCCTAAAGATTACGAAAGCCTCTGCGATTCTCACGCAACATCAATCTCCGCATGCGCTAGACGGAGCCTGCAAAGCTGCACGGAACAATGAGCATCAGAGGCAGATGAAAAATTATAGCTGGAGATGGCACTGACGTCAGAGCGCACACCCATCTCCGCACATAACAGCCTCTCTCTGGTCGGCGTGGGGAGGGGCTTTGCCTCAACCACCCCACACCCGCCTTCCTCCTTATGTACGTGCTCTGAATCACCCTTGTTGCACTGCAAAGCTTGTGTAACGTGCACATTAGGCTGCAGCAGAAGTTACAGTTGACTGACTTTGAATTACTGCAAGTTCCCCGTCAGTGCAAGGTTGGAAACAAAGGAGGTAAAGTTAAAAGCAAACATTCACCTGCCTAATAGGATTCAATAGAGAAAGAGGGTGTATATGTGGTTTTTAACGGTTAGCAGTTCCCAGGCACTTTCTACTCTAGGAGTTGTGCTTCACCTCTGACCCCCACCGGTGCAAGTGTGACCCCTCCTCCAACTTTTTAAAAGATCCAACCACACACGTGGAGTGACCCCTAGCGAGGCACGTCCATTTTGCCCTACAGTTAGTGTCACGGGAAACAAACAGAGAGACTGGAATTCAGACATTCCAGATTCTTAATAGACGCAAGAGTCACTGCAATGTGTACACTGTTGGAACTCATGCTGTAACTGGTTGGAAATCGATCAAAGGTTTCTATACAATTTTAGGGAAGATAAAAACGGGTGTATTTCCCTATGTTTTGTGTTTTGGAAGGATGTTAAAAGTGTTTAAAATAATTGAATCCTTCATGAATATACTGGTCGAGAGCAGAAAAACCGAGTGCTCAAAGTGATCCCGAGTCGCCTTGAATGCCTCATGTCATGTCCAAATACAGGTCTGACCTACATTCAGAAAGCAGACACTCTGAAACTAGACCAGCTGGCAGCAGGCACACGAAAAGGCTCTCAACAGACGCAGATTTTTTTTTTCCACGCATTGTATCGCATCCTGAATCCTGGCTTGTTCGTCTAATTTGAGTAAAGTCACGACAAGGCCAATGCTGCTTTTACCTGGTCCGAAAACAGCTCTATAGCCCTCAGGTTTTTTTTAAATCTTGGTGTGAGCAGGAATTAACTACAGACCTTTTGTCCCAGGAGAGAGATGCTGTTTATTTGCGGCTGTGCGCTGGTTATGTCATCCCTAAAGCCGCCCTGCCTTACCCAACATGCTTTTTTCATGGAACTGGCACAAATAAGCAATAAATACGAGATACTTATAAGACACTGTTCCTTTGTATGATCTCAATCTAAATTTCAGCTCAGTTTCAGTTTATTTGGAACATGCATACGACACAATGTAATGCATCACACAATTCCAGTTGTTTCATTACAGCACGTCTGAAAAGGAGTAAGAAGAAGCAGAGCTTATTTAATCCTACCCCTTTTCATACCATAGCACTTTTATCCAGTTTTCTTGTTCTCTGTAACTGAACAGTGAACAAATAAATAATAAATAAATATACCATAGTAAGCATACAAATATTAAATACATAAATAATCTTTGTCTCAATAAGAAAAAACACTTGTCGTTTGAACCGTCTCAAACTGAATCACATTGGTGCTTTGTTCGATTTCTTTGGTTAATCCGTACCGTAATTTAATTCCACATGTGGATATGCTAAAGGTTTTAAGTGTTGTACGAGCATACAAATGTTTTAGATTTTCCTCTAAGGTTATATTTCTCCTAAATTTCGAATATATTATCATCATCAATAATATAATAATATTATTAATACCAATAATAACTAAATAATAATATTAGACTTTTTATTCTATTTGCTTTTTAATAATACATAAGTGGACTAATGGTATGATGGGTCGTTTTTAAATGACCTCCATCATGCGAGCAGCAGCTGCCATGTGCCCAAACGGACAGAATCGGCATTAATGTAGGAAAACATCCCACCTCGCCAGTAAACATATTCATTAGCATATGAGGTTAAGTCGTAGGTGACAGGCAGAAAACAAAATGGAGAGCACATGTTCACAGGGCGAGTAACATTGTGTTACGTGACCAGCGAGTCGAAGGCTTGCCGGCTGCGAACAATAACCGGCCATGACCGGCGAGTCCTCCCCTATAAAACATACTCAATAACGGTCCTTATGCGGAAATATGGCCGCTTTCGGGAATTATTACACGTAAAGACAGACAAACCGTGCCGTGAAAAACATACCTTAGTGGAGGAGGGGAAAACAACGTAAAGGCTTCCCCGACACAAAAGCGTCTCTCGTGCCGTTTCCGCCTTCTTGTCAGATAAAAAAACCTCCAACAGACAGAAAAAAAAAGTTGCTCCTTCTTTGCGCTCCGTTCGGTCGGTGGTGCGTGTCTCCGAGTTAGGGCCGCCCTAGTGTTGTGCTCCGCCGGACACTTTGCTCCACTTTGTGCGGCAGCCTCTCCAGAAATATGTGTTAGTAGGTCAATGGTTGCGTAACAGCTCCTCCGCTGCCTCGTCACGTTTGTGTCCTCTGCGTGTCCTCGCGAGACTACGCGAGGATTGGCTTTAGGGGTGGGCAATACATGCACATTTGTATAATGTCGGTTCTATAACAGTGCTTTGCAACCTTTTTTTGAGCCAAGGCACATTTTTTTTCATTGAAAAAATCCAGAGGCACACCACTAGCAGAAAATATATATATTTTTAAACTCAGCAGCCGATATTGACAGTAAAAATTAGGGATGTCCGATATTGGCTTTTTTGCCGATATTCCAATATTGTCCAAATCTTAATTACCGATACCAATATCAACCAATACCGATGTATACAGTCGTGGAATTAACACATTATTATGCCTAATTTGGACAACCAGGTATGGTGAAGATGAGGTCCTTTTTTAAAAAAATTAATAAAATAAGATAAATAAATTAAAAACATTTTCTTGAATAAAAAAGAAAGTAAAACAATATAAAAACAGTTACATAGAAACTAGTAATGAATGAAAATGAGTCAAATTAACTGTTAACGGTTAGTACTATTAGTGGACCAGCAGCACGCACAATCATGTGTGCTTACAAACGCTATCCCTTGCAGACTGTATTGATTTATATTGATATATGATGTAGGAACCAGAATATTAATAACAGAATTGATTGATTGAGACTTTTATTAGTAGGTTGCACAGTGAAGTACATATTCCGTACAATTGACCACTAAATGGTAACACCCGAATAAGTTTTTCAACTTGTTTAAGTCGGGGTCCACTTAAATTGATTCATGATACAGATATATACTATCATATATACTATCATCATAATACAGTCATCACACAAGATAATCACATTGAATTATTTACATTATTTACAATCAGGGGTGTGGAGGGGGGGGGGGTAGGATATGGACATCAAGTAGTGGACAGAGAGAGAGAGAGAGAGAGAGAGAGAGAGAGAGAGAGAGAGAGAGAGAGAGAGAGAGAGAGAGAGAGAGAGAGAGAGAGATCAGAAGGCATAAGAAAAAGTATCTGCATTTGATTGTTTACATTTGATTATTAGCAATCCGGGGAGGGTGTTAGTTTAGGGTTGTAGCTGCCTGGAGGTGAACTTTTAGTGCGGTTTTGAAGGAGGATAGAGATGCCCTTTCTTTTATACCTGTTGGGAGCGCATTCCACTTTGATGTGGCATAGAAAGAGAATGAGTTAAGACCTTTGTTAGTTCGGAATCTGGGTTTAACGTGGTTAGTGGAGCTCCCCCTGGTGTTGTGGTTATGGCGGTCATTTACGTTTAGGAAGTAGTTTGACATGTACTTCGGTATCAGGGAGGTGTAGCAGATTTTATAGACTAGGCTCAGTGCAAGTTGTTTAACTCTGTCCTCCACCTTGAGCCAGCTCACTTTAGAGAAATGGGTAGGAGTGAGGTGGGATCTGGGGTGGAGGTCTAGAAGTAACCTGACTAGCTTGTTCTGAGATGTTTGGAGGTTAGATTTGAGGGTTTTGGAGGTGCTGGGGTACCAGGAGGTGCATGCGTAATCGAAAAAGGGTTGAACGAGAGTTCCCGCCAGAATCCTCAAGGTGCTTTTGTTGACCAGAGAGGAAATTCTGTAGAGAAATCTCGCTCGTTGGTTAACCTTTTTGATTACCTTGGTTGCCATTTTATCACAGGAAAGGTTAGCCTCTAGAATGGAACCTAGGTAGGTGACCTCATCTTTCCTGGTGATAACAATGTCACCTACTTTTATGGTGAAGTCATTGACTTTTTTAAGGTTGATGTGGGACCCAAACAGGATGGATTCAGTTTTACCCAAGTGTATGGACAGCTTGTTGTCAGTGAGCCAGGTGCAAGTTCTACAGAGCTCAGCACTGAGGATTTTCTCCACCTGTGACTTGTCCTTGCCGGATACCAGCAAGGCAGAGTCATCCGCCAACAAAAACAATTCACAGTCGCATGCCGATGACATGTCGTTTATGTATATTAGGAACAGTAAAGGTCCCAATATACTGCCTTGGGGGACTCCACAGCTCACCGAGGGGGGGGGGGGGGGGGGGGGGCGACGACACGGTGCCGTTCACCTCTACCACCTGCTCCCTCCCCTCTAAGTAAGATTGCATCCAGCTCCATGAGGTTTTGTTAAATCCGATTGCTCTGAGTTTATCCAACAGTATAGCGTGGTTAACGGTGTCAAAGGCCTTCTGAAGGTCCAGCATGACCATGCCGCAGTATTTGCCCGCGTCCACCTCATGTTTGATGTGGTCGGTCAGATAGAAAAGGCATGTGTAAGTGGAGTGGTTAGTTCTGAAGCCGGATTGGAATTTGTACATGAGTTTATTAGTGGCAAGGTAACTATCGACCTGTTCATAAACTATTTTCTCCATTACTTTCGAAACGGAACTGAGAATAGAAACAGGTCGGTAGTTGCCAGGTTCCAATTTGCTTCCTTTTTTAAAGAGGGGAGTTACTCTTGCTATCTTAAAATCTTTTGGTACTTGGCCTTGTGTAATTGATAGGTTTATTATGTGCGTGATGATCGGGGCAATGATGGAGGCAGAGTCCCTGAGGAATCTGGAGGGAATATAATCAAGGCCGGTGGCCTTGTTAGGGTGGAGCGCGCTCAATTTTTTAAATAAGAAAGAAACAACCCTTTTGTGTGAATGAGTGTAAATGGGGGAGGGAGGTTTTTTGGGTTGGTGCACTAATTGTAAGTGTATCTTGTGTTTTTTATGTTGATTAAATAAAAAAAATAAAAATATATATAAAAAAAAAACTGATACCGATAATGGAAAAACCGATGCAGATAATTTCCGATATTACATTTTAAAGCATTTATCGGCCGATAATATCGGCAGGCCGATAATATCGGCAGGCCGATATTATCGGACATCTCTAGTAAAAATACGTTCTCGCAATTGTTGGATATGAATTCAAACCATAACTAACCATCAATCAATCAATCAATGAATCAAGTATTATTTATATAGCCCTAAATCACGAGTGTCTCAAAGGGCTGCACAAGCCACAACGACATCCTCGGCTCAGATCCCACATCAGGACAAGAAAAAACTCAACCCAATGGGAGTACAATGAGTACAACGTTTGCACGTGACGTCAACGGTTGAAGCGGAAGTATTCGGAGCCCATTGAATCCAATACAAAAAGCTCCGTTTTCATCTCAAAATTCCACAGTATTCTGGACATCTGTGTTGGTGAATCTTTTGCAATTTGTTTAATGAACAATGGAGACTGCAAAGAAGAAAGTTGTAGGTGGGATCGGTGTATAAGCGGCGGACTACAGCAACACAACCAGGAGGACTTTGAGATGGATAGCAGACGCGCTAGCCGCCGACCTCACCTTGACTTCCTCCGTCTCCGGGCCGCCGACCGCATCGGTGATCGGGTGAAGTCCTTCGTCGTACCGTCGATCGCTGGAACGCAGGTGAGCACGGGTCGTGATGAGCAGATGAGAGCTGGCGTAGGTGCAGAGCTAATGTTTTTAGCATAGCTCTGTCGAGGTTCCGTAGCTAAGTTAGCTTCAATGGTGTCGTTAGCAACAGCATTGCTAAGCTTCGCGAAGCTGGAAAGCATTAACTGTGTAGTTACATGTCCAGAGTTTGGTAGTATTGTTGATCTTCTGTCTATCCTTCCAGTCAGGGGCTTATTTGTTTTGTTTCTATATGCAGTAAAGCCCAATGCTATCACGTTAGCTCAGTAGCTAAAGTGCTTCACCGATGTATTGTCGTGGAGATAAAACTCACTGTGAATGTCCATTCCGCGTTCTCGACTCTCATTTTCAAGAGGATATAGTATCCGAGGTGGTTTAAAATACAAATCCGTGATCCACAATAGAAAGAGGAGAGAGTGTGGAATCCAATGAACCCTTGTACCTAAGTTACGGTCAGAGCGAAAAAAGATTCGTCCTGCACTGCACGCTAGTCCTTCACTTTCACGTTCCTCATCCACGAATCTTTCATCCTCGCTCAAATGAATGGGGTAATCGTCGCTTTCTCGGTCCGAATCTCTCTCGCTGCATTGAAAACAATAGGAAAATGGGAGCAGCCCTTCCTCCGGTGACGTCACGCTACTTCCGGTAGGGACAAGGCTTTTCTTTAACAGAGACCAAAAGTTGCGAACTTTATCGTCGTTGTTCTATACTAAATCCTTTCAGCAAAAATATGTCAATATCGCGAAATGATCAAGTATGACACATAGAATGGATCTGCTATCCCCGTTTAAATAAAAAAAAATCATTTCAGTAGGCCTTTAAACAGAATCATATTGGTGCTTTGTTTGATTTCTTTGGTTAAGCCATTCCATAATTTAATTCCACATACTGATATGCTAAAGGTTTTAAGTGTTGTACGAGCATACAAATGTTTTTTCCTCTAAGGTTATATTTCTCCTCTTTTGTCGAATAATTGTTGTACATTCTTGGGTAGCAGGTTTTAGTTTGCTTTATACCGGTACATCATTTTAGCTGTTTGCAAATGCACCAAACCATTGAATTTCAATATTTGTGATTTAACAAATAAAGGGTCTAAACATATCTTCTCCTTAGCACAATGGCTATTATAATGACCTGTACTACTGTATATTCACATTCTAAATAATGCTTTTACAGAAATATCTTGAACATCTTGATAGGGAATTATCATTTAGGCATGAAAAGTCCTTGGGCAGTATACTTAAGAGTCAAACAAAATGTATCCACATCACTCAGTCCATAATCTATTTACAAATATATAAGAAATAACAATAGCTCATTGAATAATGTTATGCTTTTGCCTTTAATTTGTTGATCAGGATTATACTCACAATAAAACTTCACACAAAGATTTAAGGCAAGAAAAAAATCTTATTTTGTTATGCAACAAGTCAGCCTTATTCCAAAATGGAATAAATTAATTTTTGCCCTCAAAATTCTACTGACAATACCCATACTGACGATGTGGACAATTATCATTTTTTTAAATTGCAAATGTATCAATAAAAAAATAAAAAATCACGTGTACGTATTTGATGAAAATGAACCCTTCTTATCCAACCTAATGAGCTTAAGAGGTGCTGCAAAGAGGAATGGGCAAAACTGCCCAAATATAGGTGTGTCAAAATTGTGGCATCCAATTAAAAATCACTTCAGGCTGTAATTTCACAAAGTATTGAGCAAATGATGTGAATGCTTATGTACTTTTAATACATTTACACAATAATAATACTACGTTTCACATTATCATTATTGGGTACTGTCAGTAGAATTTTGAGGACAAAAATGAATTTATTCAATTTTGGAATAAGGCTGTAACATAAAATGTGGAAAAAGTGCAGCACTGTGAATACTTTCTGAATGTACTGTAACTAGTTAACTCAGAGGCGTCAAACTCAAAGCCCTGCGGCAGGCCAGATCGGGACCTGAAGTAATATGCGTCAATAAAGTACTTTATTTTTTAAATATTTGTTCTTTCCATTTTGACAGTAAAAAACATGTATTGCATGCAATTGCATATCTTTTAAAGTTTAAAATGATCTAATCATGCAACAAATATAAGACTATCATCATACATTTCAGACTTAAAATATATATCTGCTTGACTTGTGATTTTAAAGCAATATATTGTACAGTAAAAATCTATAGTACAGTTTTTTCATTTACAGTAATACGCTGTAAAAACCTCCGTAAATCTTACGGTAAGATTGTGGCGACTTGGCTGCCGGTTTTTTACTCCAAAATCTAAAGATTTTTTTTGCAGTGTATGTAAAAAAAACCATTATAATCAAATGCATAGTAATGTATAATAATATCATGAGGTGACTCCCTATACTTTTATATTTATACATTATTCACGGTTACAGGCGGACCTCCGAGGGAAGCCATAACTGCGATGTGGCCCTCAGTGAAAACGAGTTTGACACCCCTAAGTTAACTCATGTGATTAATCAGAAAAAAATATTGCATTAATCATGTATAGAGGTGAAACTAAAAAAAATGTACATCGTGCAAAGGTTAGATTATTCCAGCAATTACCGCAGATTTAGGTGAAACTAATATATGACATACGCTCAAATGTGCAACTCAAGATATTTCAAGCCTTTTTGGGATATCATGTTGATGATTAGGACATACATCTAATAAAAAACCTAGAATTGATCATTTCCGAAAACTTTTGTTTTTTCAAAAACTGTATGCCATGATCCTCAAAATTACAACAATCAAAGGCTTGACATATCTCATTTAGCCTGTAACACGTTTATATCACATATTAGTTTCACATTTAAAGTTGACCTGCCGACATTAATGGACTTTTGTATGATATTAAATTTTTTTGAGTTTCACCTGGAGCAGCACGATGGAAAAAAGGGGTCAATGCTCGTGCCCCACAATAAGAAGATCCTGGGTTCTATCCCCGGGCTCAGGGTCTTTATGTGTGGAGTTTGCATTTTCTCCCAGTGACTGCATGGGTTCCCTCCGGGTACTCCGGCTTCCTCCCACCTCCAAAGACATGCACCTGAGGATAGGTTGATTGGCAACACTAAATTGGCCCTAGTGTGTGAATGTGAGTGTGAATGTTGTCTATCAGTGTTGGCCCTGCGATGAGGTGGTGACTTGTCCAGGGAGTACCCTGCTTTCCGCCCAAGTGCAGCCTGGATAGGCTCCAGCCCTCCCGCAACCCCAAAAGGGACAGGTAGTAGAAAATGTATGGCTGCTCTTACCCTAACTGGACTTTAGACAAAACTCTAAGTTTTGAGCAATTAAAGGACATGCAGTCAAGTAAAATTAAATTATTGTCCAAATATTGGGGTATTTTTTAAGTTAATTTAATTCATGCAGGTGAGTAATGACCTGTGATTAATCATTATTAATTCAAATTAAAAAGTGTTAATTTGACTATAAAAACAATATCATTTGACAGAATTAATATAAATAAAAAATATATAAGATCAACAAAATACCAACATTTCCTTTCATCCCAAAAAGTCAATAGGGCAAAATAAGTGAAGAAAATAAAAAACTATTATTGGTTCTCATTCAAATAATTTTAATGGTTGGTTGCAACAAATAGCACACTCAAAAGTCTTTTTGTCTCATTCCCATTTCTTCTTTTTAATTTTGAAGCTTTACTGAGAACCTTCTTAAGACCCATCCATCCATCCCATCCATTTTCTACCGCTTATTCCCTTCGGGGTCGCGGGGGGCGCTGGAGCCTATCTCAGCTACAATCGGGCGGAAGGCGGGGTACACCCTGGACAAGTCGCCACCTCATCGCAGCTTCTTAAGACCCAACATTGCAAAATATAGTTTGTTGCAATTTTTCAACAGGTCTTAAAATTTTGATGAGGGGTGTATTTGTGAAAATAAACATGGAAGAGAACTGTTAAACGTTCCGATACTGACACTACCTTGGGTATCGATACAAATACGAGTACCAATATTCATTTTATGATCGTGATTATATTGTATCCAGTAGAAGCCACAGGTCAAATACTTTAGGCACACAACAAATATTTTTTGTTTGTCATTTATCATCACGATGGTATCATACTGATACATACATGTCAAGGTACGGCACACTTCCCCTCTTTTGACACGTTTGGACGAGGCGACATGCTGGCTCACACATGCACAGTTGTAGAATGATAGTACTACCATCGCTCATAAAAGGATCTAAATTGCAAATAATCCCTTTTCAAAGTAAGATTGTCACTATAAGTCAATGTGTAGCCAGATGCTCATTTTTGCTTGACTTATTGGGTCATTAATACTAACGTGCACTGTGCAATATTTCATTAAAGACTTAAAACGAGCTGCCAGTCCTCATCGTAAAAACATTATTACATATTTTCAGCTGTAGTACAGACGTCCGTGACAATATTGTCTTGAACACCTCGCTATACCTTGTATACAAAGATTGTGCCTGCTGTGTTTACAGTAAATAGTGTGTGCATACGTATTGATCTTTATCTCTAGTGTAGTATTAAGGACCCTCCTGCAGAGACATACTTGCTTTTTAAATGCATATCTTATCACATCTATAGAATGAGAAAAGTTCCCAAGAAAATCTAAAATTACCCAGAATTAAACATTTGTCTTTGGATAGAGTGTTATTTATTTTATTATTCTATTATACAACACCACTGTCCTCGCCAGTACCAGTTACATCAGAGCTGCTTCATACCACATTCTCTCTCTATTCCTTTCCCTTTGTTTTGTCTCCTTGCTCTACACCCCTCTCTCTCTCTCTCCATGTGCACACACACGCACACACAAACACACATGCACACACACACACACACACACACTATGTGAGGAACAGTGGCCTTGAACTTGTCTCACTCCTCCCCCCACCACTAGTATGTTGTTGAGACAGCCAACCCCCAACACTCACTCCACATTCCCATGGTTACTATGATGTGGTGCCTGCCTAGCAACCAAACCTTTCTAATATGGATTATGGTGGGGGGTCGTTCCACTACACCCAATGAAGCAATGAAGATTGATTACAAAATGGAGGATGAATGGATGAAAGAGTCATAGGTCCAATTGTCTGTTGCGGCATCCTATATTATCAAGAAAGTGTTTATATTGTATGGCCAATATGAATAATATTATGATATACTGTATACAATATAGACAATATCATTAGGACATGAAAAAAGGAGAAACTATGGAGGTGGAGCTTCTTTGCAGCAGTTTCCATTCCTCTTGGGGATAATTTCTACAAGATGTTTGCAGTGTTTCCCATATTTCATTTATCTGAAAACATTGGACCTGTTACGCAATTGCTCATAAAGGCGTTAAGATGGGAGTGTGTGTGTGATTGTAGGTTGTCGTGGCATCGTAAATCTGCTTCTCAATACACTTCATACACACCCAGGTCAAGCAGAGAAAAGGGCAGACCTGGGCAAATTAAGGCCCGGGGGCCGCATGGGGCCCGTTAAGCTTTTCAATCTGGCCCGCCGGACATTGCCAAATAATTTTTTTAGATCTTTAAGATGGAAACTGTAGCTGCCATTATGATGTGCAGTTATGTTTTCAAATGACCGTAAGTCTTGAACGATACAAAGTATTTCAATGGTTGGAATCTCCGCTTTTGCATTTAATACTAGTTACTATGGTAATCTAATTAGTTACTAAGGTAATCTAAATCACAGCAGCTCAGACAAGGCACCGAGCAGTGTGGGTGGGGAGTGTTTCCACAGAGTGTTTCCAGAGCGGCCAGCCTGAAATGCAGGTGTCAGGGACAGACGCGGAAAGAGATTTTTACACCAAAGTTCTTAAGCTCAGTGATGTATCAGATTGTAGATGGGGTTTTTTTTTACCCTTCGTGTTCATATTTCGCTGTGTCTGTTCCATTTTTGTTGCGTTTCATTGGATTTTAAAATATGTCAATCTAGAGAGGGTGACGTTCATATGTTGTCAATATTCAGTGTTTTATTGTTCATAGTTAATATTGTGAAACCCACATTCTTTATTTTCATGTACATTCTGGGTGTAAAACAGTAAAAAAAATGCATTGCAAAATCAACTTTTTCTGATTTCTATCTAGTATTTCTTCTCAATGAGCAATAAGTCCTTCTGTTTGCAGCCTACAAATTTCCGGGGCTGTCCCGATATAACTTTATCACTTCCAATACAATACCGATATTGGAGCCTTGAGTATTGGCCGATACCGATATTGATACGATATCAGTATGAGTTATACAAACTTTTATCATTGTGTATTGTGGAATGTCAGAAAAGGCTTAAATTACTTAAACAGTGAATAATGCAAGGTATGAAAAACACTAACATATTTATTATTAACCACCTGGAATGGACTTATGTTGTCTTCAAGTTTAAGTAGAGTGGTAATTCCTTTTTTGGCGGCACCTTTTGGAACACAATAATTCATTAAACTAAGCTGTTGATGCAATAAGTTTTATGATGCAGACATGTTTGTTACTGGATACTTCCTACTATGCTTCTTATGGAGACTTTTGTATGTGTAAGTAATATGCAACTGTAATTGTTTAAAACTTGTTTATCTTGTCCTGTTTTAGACTGCAATATTGTAAGGACATTTATTACACTTATTATGCCTAGCTTGTGTGCTATTGTGTGTTTAGATGCGGTGTCGCTGCTACCTTCAAGTTTCACAAATTCAGAGTACCAGTACTAGTCAAACAATTGTCAAATGGGTGTCACTTTTTTAAAGTGAAAAAAAACAAACAATTGAATTATTTTCCAAGTAGCATATAGTCTATGTTTATGTTCACAAAAAAAACTAAAATACAAGAAAATACCAACCTTGTGTGCTTATTGGAGGACATTTAGATGTTAAAATAGCAGTCAAGTAAACACCAGAGCAGTGACCAGAGGGGACTGCAACGCTTGTCTAAATTTGGCCAAATGGTGGGGTCTATCAGAGGCATACAGTCATGTATGCCAGCCCATGTCAGAAACTGTGACATTCATTTAACATTTAAAACTGCACTGAAACAGTGGTTGAAAACTAATCAGACATGCACGCACAATTAGATTATTCACTTGTTTTTTTGTTTGTTTGTTTTATTTTTTTGTCCATGGTCTGTGCTTATGGTATGCTTGTAATGTCTTGTGATTCATGTATTCTTTAGTACCATGACCTGCCTTAGGACAACGGATGAAAATTAGCTATTGTGCCAACTCCGGCATATTTACATTGTTGCTCTATGTTGATGTATATGCATTGTCCTAATTCAAATAAATAAATAAATAAATAAATAAAATAAAACCGGCTGTTCAGGTTTGCACAAGTAAACACCCTGCAAGACTGCTTGTATCAGAGCTGATACCAGAGATTACAGATGCAAGCATATGTAATCCTATATATATATATATATATATATATATATATATATATATATATATATATATATATATATATATATATATATATATATATATATATAATTATTATTTTTTGCTGATATTAATTTCTTAACGTTTGGTTTTAATTTTTATTTCACATGCATCATGACCAATTATGCAAAATTGTACAGAGACGTCACACAACACCACAAATAGAATGTAGTCCTGTATAGAATCTATACATCCAGCATTCCTGCACTAATTCCTTTTGATGATCAGGTTCTCCCAGACCAAACTCCTCCAAGCATGCCTTTTTGGCCCTTGCTGTTTTTTTTTATCAATCCCATTGCTTTCATAATGATCTATATTAATAAATATTACACTCATTTGCTTTTTCACCCTTGTTCAGACATTTCTGCATCCCTACATTGGATGTTTTCTAGCCAAGAGGTGTGATTGATTGATTTATAGAAGAAAATGTTTTTCTCAAGTCTAGTGTCTTAATGACTTTTCTGATGTCTCTGAGCATGTCACTGCTCTCTCCAGGTGTTCATATATTCCTAACCTGCATCCTTCTTGCACAATGGTCAATCAGTCTGCACCAAAGCTGCTTCAAAGCTAAAAATAGCTCTTGTGCGGATGACGGGATAGATGACTCATGCAGTCTTTATGCACCTCTCCCTGCGTGTATGCACTGGCGCCACTTTTTTATTATTTTTTTTCAGTTTCAGGAGTGAAGACGGTTGAAAATCAAGTATAGGGGTTCAAAGCATAACTTTGTTCCTGGCAGTTGGTCCCTTGTCTTTACCCGCAGGTCACAATTTGTCACAGCATTAGATAACTCACCAGCCTTTTATTCAAATGTACTGCATGGATGCAGCACACAGAGGAGAGTGGATACAGTATGTGTCACAATTACCTTCATAATGTCTGCACACACTGGAGGCTACTCATCTGCAAACACTGACAACATCCCTCAAATTTCACAAACCACTTTATATGTTAGACCAATTTGGTTATCTAAAGTAATATGCTCTAGACATGCAATATGTATAGTACAGGCCAAAAGTTTGAACACACCTTCTCATTCAATGCGTTTTCTTTATTTTCATGACTATTTACATTGTAGATTGTCACTGAAGGCATCAAAACTATGAATGAACACATGTGGAGTTATGTACTTAACAAAAAAGGTTAAATATCTGAAAACATGTTTTATATTCTAGTTTCTTCAAAATAGTCACCCTTTGCTCTGATTGCTTTTTTGCACACTCTTGGCATTCTCTCGATGAACTTCAAGAGGTAGTCACCTGAAATGGTTTTCACTTCACAGGTGTCATAGTTTTGATGCCTTCAGTGACAATCTACAAGGTAAATAGTCATGAAAATCAAGAAAATGAAATGAGAAGGTGTGTCCAAACGTTTGGCCTGTACTGTACTTTTTAAAACAACTTGGCAAACACAATTTTACTTGTTTTGACGTCTCCATTTCCTTCTTCTGACGGCTTCTGTTTTGCCTTTTTAAAGTCTCAGATGTATTACAAGGACAGGCTAATTGTTCTAACAGAAAAAATATCTTATTTTGAAAAATGTAAGGATATATTTAATTTGACTTTGATTTCAGTTTTTGTGGATATCCTTTGCAGCGAAGCCAGAGTGCAGAGATCTCCAAAATGAGGCCCAGAGGCCATGTAACAACACATTATGTAACTAGATGAGGCAATTCCTGAAGGAATTGCATGTGAATGCTCCAATGCTGAAGTTGAACTGAAATCCTGGATTTTAGTAGAGCACATAATTCCCAAACAGCCTGAATATTTTGAAGTTGGAACAGTTGGAATCAGATGAAAAATGTGGGAGTTGTGGAACTTTGAAGAATGTCCCATTGGTTTCAATGGGAATTTCCTAAAAATTTGGGAATTTCGGGAAAAGCGGGATTTTTTTTTGAAAATGGTAAAAAAAAAAAAAATTGAATGAGTTGAAATGGTTGGTGTTGAAATTTTTCAAATCGGTCGAGAAATGTTGAAGTAGTAACATGTTGAATTGAGACATGGTATTACGGAATACCTGGAATTTCGGGAAAACCGGGAATTTTTCCAGTTCAAAAACCAACTTTGTTTTTTGTCCTGATTTTGAGAAATGATTTGATGGTGGAACGGTTGATGTGCATTGAAAAATGTGGAAGGAGTAGTCGCCAGAAAAAAGGGTGAAAAATAGGGCTTTGGAAAACCAGGAATTCTGGAAAATCCTGGAATTTCTTTGAACTTGGAAAAAGGGTAGTTTAAATTTCCAGGATAGTGGAATGTGTTGAAGATAGAATGGTTTGAATCGGTTGAAAAATGTGAAAATGGTGGAAGTTTGAAAACCTGGAATTCTGGGAAATCTGGTAATTTTTTGAATTTGTCAAGGGAAAGCCCGTGATTCCCGAATAGGCTGAACAGTTTGAAGTTGGAAGGGTTTGAATCGGGTGAAAAATGTGGAAGGTAGATTGCGCTGAAATCTGGAGAAGAAGAAGAAGTTGAAGAAGTTTAATAATCAGATTAATTTTGGTGTAGACAACCATATGTGTGAATGCATTCACACAATAATGGTGCTTTATGTAATAATGTACTAGATTTTCACCCTTATAATGTAATAACTAGGAATGTACCGATTAATCAACCACCAATCAGTATGGGATGATTTTAATGAAAAAGTATGTGATCGCCATTGCCGATCAACGCCTTTCAATGTCAATTACAAACGTTGATCCTGATAATCACCTCCATTACGATAAGTAAACTGCATTTATGAATATTGATAATATGATTTCATCAAGTTTCATTATCACTGGAGGACATAGCTTAACATTCTTTACATTAAAATACACAGAGAGCAAGCAGGATCAGGCTCTCTGGTATGCTAGCTACAAACAACAGAAGTGTTTAGTAAAGTTTAAGAAGTGTGGATGGAAGCGGGTTTCAGAAGAAAGTAAGCAACTATTAAGAGGAAAATCAACTATTACAATAATACAAGTCGAGAGAGAGAGAACAATATAACAAAACTGTTGGTGTGTCAGCATTGTCAGTCAGTTGACAAAAAAATGGTGGGGTCGACACCAAGGTTAATATCAGTAAATGATCGATAATGATTAGATCAATATTTTTATTTTCTCAAAATCATTTTTTCTAATTTATTTTTGTTGATGTTTTCACATTCAAGGAGACATTCCCTGGACGTAGGAGGACTTTGAGGCCAAAAAGTATTTCAATGAGTAATACATAGTAGTTTTCGATTCTGTTTAGTTATTGTTCAATTGTTCAAAACAATTGGATGTAATAAATGATGATAAGGAATACGTTAAAATGTTGTGCTGATATTGTTAAATTGTCGAAAGCAATTGCTATAAATACATTTGTAAAATTATAGTTATTACAACATGTGATCGGTATCGGTACTGGTATCAGCCGATCTCACTCATTGTTGTTAGGTATGGGCAGCATAAATCCCTGATCAGATCATACTAATAATGTCACATTTTGTAATAAAATTCTTTAAGGCATTTCGTAATACACTTAGACATATTTTATTTAACTTTATTTATTTAACTTTCTTCCATATTGCAAAAGTTATGACAAAATCCAGATGCTGCTCTTTTTTTTAATAGAATGTAACAATCTGTTGTACTGTGTAAAATAACATTCAAATTGATGCCTTAGTTAGAAAAACTATCACAGCACCACAATACTTGACATAAAATATTTACATTTTCATCAAAAATTTTAAAAACAACATGCAGTTCGTCATTGATTTGATAAATGATTATTACTATTTTTGCGTTAGTGTTTTTTTTCTTCTTAGTATAGTATTTGCATAACATATTCCAAATTGCGTTTCACTGGTAATTTTCATGTCAGTAGCATTTTAATAATTTAACCTTTGTTTCTAGTTTGTAATCATATTCTTCATCATAATCAACAAATTTCCATTTAATTTTTTGGACAAGTGAAACATCGACAAATGAATTGTAATGAAGATTAAACGTTTCCTGTTGCTGTATATTTAAGGAATCAATTTCAATAGTTTGTTACATAATGCACCAAATTGTTACATTCCATCCATCCATCCATCTTCTTCCGCTTATCCGAGGTCGGGTCGCGGGGGCAGCAGCTTATGTAGGGAAGCCCAGACACTTCCCTCTCCCCAGCCACTTCGTCCAGCTCTTCCCGGGGGATCCCGAGGCGTTCCCAGGCCAGCCGGTAGACATAGTCTTCCCAACGTGTCCTGGGTCTTCCCCGTGGCCTCCTACCGGTCGGACGTGCCCTAAACCCCTCCCTAGGGAGGCGTTCGGTGGCATCCTGACCAGATGCCCGAACCACCTCATCTGGCTCCTCTCGATGTGGAGGAGCAGCGGCTTTACTTTGAGCTTCTCACCCTATCTCTAAGGGAGAGCCCCGCCACCCGGCGGAGGAAACTCATTTCGGCCGCTTGTACCCGTGATCTTGTCCTTTCGGTCATAACCCAAAGCTCATGACCATAGGTGAGGATGGGAACGTAGATCGACCGGTAAATTGAGAGCTTTGCCTTCCGGCTCAGCTCCTTCTTCACCACAACGGATCGATACAGCGTCCGCATTACTGAAGACGCCGCACCGATCCGCCTGTCGATCTCACGATCCACTCTTCCCTCACTCGTGAACAAGACTCCGAGGTACTTGAACTCCTCCACTTGGGGCAGGGTCTCCTCCGCAACCCGGAGATGGCACTCCACCCTTTTCCGGGCGAGAACCATGGATTCGGACTTGGAGGTGCTGATTCTCATCCCAGTCGCTTCACACTCAGCTGCGAACCGGTCCAGCGAGAGCTGAAGATCCTGGCCAGATGAAGCCATCAGGACCTCATCATCTGCAAAAAGCAGAGACCTAATCCTGTAGCCACCAAACCAGATCCCCTCAACGCCTTGACTGCGCCTAGAAATTCTGTCCATAAAAGTTATGAACAGAATCGGTGACAAAGGGCAGCCTTGGCGGAGTCCAACCCTCACTGGAAACGTGTCCGACTTACTGCTGGCACTGATCATACAGGGAGCGGACCGCCACAATCAGACAGTCCGATACCCCATACTCTCTGAGCACTCCCCACAGGACTTCCCGAGGGACACGGTCAAATGCCTTCTCCAAGTCCACAAAACACATGTAGACTGGTTGGGCAAACTCCCATGCACCCTCAAGGACCCTGCCGAGAGTATAGAGCTGGTCCACAGTTCCACGACCAGGACGAAAACCACACTGTTCCTCCTGAATCCGAGGTTCGACTATCCGGCGTAGCCTCCTCTCCAGCACACCTGAATAGACCTTACCGGGAAGGCTGAGGAGTGTGATCCCACGATAGATAGAACACACCCTAGAACACACACAGCCATCGTGCCCCACCTCCGGGCCTGGCTCCAGAGGGGGGCCCCGGTGACCCGCGTCCGGGCGAGGGAAATCTGGGTCTATAGTTTTTATTTCTCATTGAGGTCTTCGAGCTGCTCTTTGTCTGATCCCTCACCTAGGACCAGTTTGTCTTGGGAGACCCTACCAGGGGGCATAAAGCCCCCGGACAACATAGCTCCTAGGATCATTGGGACACGCAAACTCCTCTACCACGGTAAGGTGGCAGCTCAGAGAGGAGTGTTACATTTTATTTTTAAAAAAAAGAAAGTGTAGCATCCACATTTTGTGATAATGTTTGCAATTGGTAGCAAGTTATTACAAAATGTGTCAAATTTTATTACAAAATGCAGTAGATTTTTGCAAAATGCAACATTATGGTGGACATTTATTACATTATTACACAATTCGTTGTTACAGCCAATCAAGGTAAAGGGGCATATGTGTAATAACATCAATCAATCATCAATCAAAGTTTATTTATATAGCCTTAAATTACGAGTGTCTCAAAGGGCTGCACAAGCCACGACGACATCCTCGGCTCAGATCCCACATCAGGGCAAGACAAAACTCAACCAATCGGGATACAATGAAAAACCTTGGAGGGGACCGCAGACCCCCCCCCCCCCACCCCACAACTGATGCACAGATGAGTGGTCCACCCCGGGTCCCGACTTAGAACAGCTAGCGCATCATCTGTGGTCACTACATAACCACTCCACATAGGAGAGGGGGCAGAGCAGAAAAGAGACGGCAGATAAACTGGTCTAAAAGGGTGGTCTATTTAAAGGCTAGAGTATACAAATGAGTTTTAAGATGGGACTTAAAGGCCTACTGAAATGAGATGTTCTTATTTAAATGGGAATAGCAGGTCTATTCTATGTGTCATACTTGATCATTTCGCGATATTGCCATATTTTTGCTGAAAGGATTTAGTAGAGAACATCGACGATAAAGTTTGCAACTTTTGGTCGCTGATAAAAAAAGCTTTGCCTGTACCGGAAGTAGCGTGACGTCACAGGTTGTGGAGCTCCTCACATCTGCAAATTGTTTACAATCATGGCCAGCAGCAGCGAGAGCGACGATTTCCCCATTAATTTGAGCGAGGATCAAAGATTTGTGGATGAGGAAAGTGAAGGACTAGAGGGCATTGGAAGCGATTCAGATAGGGAAGATGCTCGGCTCTCAGACGGGCGTTCTCCTCCAGCAGGCTCAGGACGCGCATCTCTAACACCGTGTCATTGGCACGCCGTTTCTCCCGGGAACGCTTGGCTGCTTCGTTGTTTTTCCGCCGCTTTTCCCGGTAGCCCTCGACTTTCTCCTGGCTGGGAGTGAAGTGTCGATTATGGCGTTCTTCACAGCTGCTATTAAGTTCAATGTTGTCTTTATGCTTGAGGGCAACGCCACAACCCAGCAGGTTTCGGGTCAAGATGGTGGCGGCCTCGTCACAACACAGAGACCCGGTGTGCGGCCCCTGCTCTGTGCTGCCACCCTTGATGCCCCCCACAGTTTGTCCTGTCATGCTCAAAGGGCGCAGGTCAGGCAGCACCGGGGCAGTGAGGATTGCAGGCTGAGGGTGGCGTGGTGGTGCCACCTGGTGGCCAAAAGGAAAAGTTGGTCAGATTTACAATGTATGTACATTTAAATGCCATCCATCTATTTTCTACCGCTTGTCCCTTTCAGGGTCAGAGGGGGTGAATAAGTAAATATAAATAAATAAATAAATTATAAATAAGAATAAATGAAAGACAAAAAATTATGTTTCAAAAAAATAAATGATGTATATGTGACTCACAAAAACTGCATTTTCATGTCGATTATTTTTTCCATTTTTTTCTAATAATAAATTATGGGTTCAATGCCAAAATGCCTTTAACAACATCTGGAAAAACATATTTTGGAGAAAAATTGACTGACAGAGACTGATGCAAATACTTCATCAGCAATCAACTGATGAAACATGACAATAATAACCTAATAACTGATTTTACTACATGCAGGAGCATTACAGCAACAACATGCTATTTTAAAATATATTTAATTTAATTTTTATAGATGGTCATTTTTTATTATTCTCCACAGACACACACACACACACACACACACACACACACACACACACACACACACACACACACACACACACACACACACACACACACACACACACACACACACACACACACACACATTTGTATATACAGTATATATATTACTAATTTAAAGCATTTGTGCTGCAGCTTCCCTGTGCATAAAAGTGTTTTATTGATTGAATATACATTTAACAACAAACGTTTTATTATGATGCTGTATGAAGCATGTATGACAAATATGACCATTTTAAGCAATGTACTGTACTTCATTTATTGATGGTTATCAGGAGGTTATGGCTTAATTCACAGCAATATTTATTGATCAACTTTTTTTGTCAGATTTTCACTTATTCATTGATCATTATCTTTCTATCTTTCCTTAGATTCAGACCTTTTTTAATTTAATCAAACTTGACATTTATGTGTTGTTGTTTTTTTTACTTCATTGTTATATGTATTATTTAATTCATATATTTTTAATGACTTTTATTATTTTATTGGTCAACACCTTTTATCCGTTTCTTTCCTTCACCATTGCCTGAGCTATCCATGTCTTGCTTTGCAATCCCTGTTCTGTTCTTTTCAATTAGAAAATGTTGACACTTAAACATGGGAAATTAAAAAAAAAAAAAACGTTTTCATAACAAAATAAAAATACAATACACACCAAAAAAGGGTATATTGTAGGATTAAATAAGATCTGCTTTTTCCTATTCCTTTTTATGACATGTTGAATTGTGAAAGCATCACGTTATGTAACTTGCCAAGCATATCTGGAGCAAATAAAAGCAAACCATACCAGTTCTGTAATTTATTGCTCAC
>NC_084752.1:18394335-18429335 GCF_033978785.1 Entelurus aequoreus | reverse complement strand
TATATATATATATATATATATATATATATATATATATATAACACCAAATTATTTAGGGGGGCTTAAGAATATTTTAGGGGGACTTGAGCCCCCCTAAAATAGGCCTAACAACGCTAATGGTTGTCACAATGAAACTGCATCAGTGACGTCATCACCAGCATATGTTATGTAATGTCAAGAACATTCACAAAGAGCTTTATTGACGTAAACATGTGGAAAGGAGCTGGAAGCCAATTTTAGGTTTGAACACAAGAGAACTGTTATGTAAAACACAAACAAGGAGCCAGGGAAAGAGCATGCGAGGACGCCGTCGTGCTGAAAGTTCACCTAAGGTCTCACACACACACACACACACACACACACACACACACACACACACACACACACACACACACACACACACACACACACACACACACACACACACACACACACGTACACACACACAAAGCTCCATTGTTGTTCCAGTACAGTAATAAAACGTTTCCACACACACAAGTATTAGGGTATTTTGAAAAGTTATTACAAATTATGCAAGCGCATAATTTACTTTGATTACTCATGATTAATCAAAATTTTAAAATGTTGATTATTCTGATCCTAAAAAAATAGTCATGTTTTTCGTTGTGACCGTCCTAGAAAAGGTGGCGGGTATGCAATATACGTAAAACTGCTGCTCCGTTATTGTCTGTATCCTGCAGCAAACAATTTGAATTTCTTGCACTTAAAGTAAGACTCCTTAAAGAGGAACTGCACTTTTGTGGAATTTTTCCTATTGTTCACAATCATCATAAAAGACACGATTGTTTTTTTGGGGGGTTTTTTTCACTCAAAATATTAAGTAAATGCGATCAAAAGTCTGCTTACAATGGAGTCTATGAGAGCTGCACAGTTTTTGATTGATTGAGACTTTTATTAGTAGGTTGCACAGTGAAGTACATATTCCGTACAATTGACCACTAAATGGTGACACCCAAATAAGTTTTTCAACTTGTTTAAGTCGGGGTCCACTTAAATTGATTCATGATACAGATATATACTATCATATATACTATCATCATAATACAGTCATCACACAAGATAATCACATTGAATTATTTGCATTATTTACAATCAGGGGTGTGGAGGGGGGGGGGGGGTAGGATATGGACATCAAGTAGTGGACATAGAGAGAGAGAGAGAGAGAGAGAGAGAGAGAGAGAGAGAGAGAGAGAGAGAGAGAGAGAGAGAGAGAGAGAGAGAGAGATCAGAAGGCATAAGAAAAAGTATCTGCATTTGATTGTTTACATTTGATTATTAGCAATCCGGAGAGGGTGTTAGTTTAGGGTTGTAGCTGCCTGGAGGTGAACTTTTATTGCGGTTTTGAAGGAGGATAGAGATGCCCTTTCTTTTATACCTGTTGGGAGCGCATTCCACATTGATGTGGCATAGAAAGAGAATGAGTTAAGACCTTTATTAGTTCGGAATCTGGGTTTAACGTGGTTAGTGGAGCTCCCCCTGGTGTTGTGGTTATGGCGGTCATTTACATTAAGGAAGTAGTTTGACATGTACTTCGGTATCAGGGAGGTGTAGCGGATTAGTTCCACCTATAAAGCCCCTAAAAAACAACCAAACACCTTCATTAACGTTTTACATACATATATGATGTAAGTATATACGTAATGTAGTAATGGCTACATTTATAAGAACATTTAATATTTAGGTATTTTGATCATTTTAAGCATAATTTTTTAAGCATATTATTATAATATTATCATATATATATATATATATATACAGTATATATATATATATATGATAATATTTTAAGCATTAATTAAAAAAACACATCATGACGTTTGCTTTTTCTTTTCTTCATCACTGATTACTCACTGCTAACTTCATGACAGCAAACAAACATAATAAAACATCACTTACTGTATAAGGTCTGCTGTCATTAGGATGCCGACTGCTGGGATGTATTCCCATTTAGATGAAGAATGACCATAATCCTCACTAATACTTGGGTAATATTCAAGTAACGAAATGTAAATGGAGTATTGTTGGCAGTTTTTATGGTTATTTATTGGATTTTATGGGCGAAATAGTGGAGCTCCAATCGGCTCCGCTGTAAGTGGAATGCATTCTAAAAAATCCATTTGTCGTCATTTCTTCCATAATGATTGCAAACGATAGGCAAAATTACAAAAAAAAAGTGCACTTCTACTTTAAGGACATGTATCACTATTGTTGGTTGTTACAGACCCTCCTCAGCAAGCAGTGAGGTCCTACTGTCACTGAACAATCAGCTTTTAACCCTAAATTTGATTGAGATTCTTCTTATTGGGGATCTTTATTGGGACTGGTTGTCGTCTGTGTGTGACTCATTTAATCTTACACAGCTCATTAGCGGCCCAACCCGTCCAAATCTTAAACGCTTGGACAAATTTTCTCCTCTAGACCTTTTTTTTTAACAAATGCTCCTCATAAATACTCTGATATTGGTATTTTTGCAAATGATTTGAGTGACCACTGTGTTATTGCTACTATTAAGCAAGCTTGGATACCAAAAGTGAGGCCACAAATTATTCTTAAACGTGATTTTTAAGCATTTTTGTGAGACGTTTTTTTTTTTTTTAATTAATGATTCATGGCTGTTTGATTGGTCCAGTATCATTCTTTTTGATGATGTTGAGTTGGCTAGGAAATATTTTTATGATTCATTTATCAGTATTATAAACAAACATGCTCATCTTGAATTGAATTGAAGTATTTATTTCAAACCTGCACAGTACAACAAAACATTTTTTTTTTTTTTTTTTTTACATTTTGGCAGAGACATTTATGCAAGGCTTGAAAAGGGGTTGGATGAAGCAGATGCTTATAATATCCCAACCCCTCTCACTCATTCCACATTTAACATAAACAATATAATACAAGAACAATACTATACAAACAAAAACAAGAAAAGCTCCTGTACACTAACAATACAATAGTACCACTGTTACTTTGATATAAGACAAGACGAGACAAAACAAACACACACACACACACACACACACACGCACACACACACACACACACACACACACACACACACACACACACACACACACACACACACACACACACACACACATACATAGGCCCAAACACTCTCTGACCATACACCTCTCTCCCATCGCTCTGTGCTGAGGGCATCACTCTCTTTCCTCCTCGTACTTCTTCAGTACTTGTTTTTTAAACAGTCTTTTAAATTGAATCATGTTAGAACACGTTTTTAACTCTTCCCCTAAGTTGTTCCACAGACTGACTCCACGCACTGAAATGCACATAGACTTTAAAGTTGTTTAAATGTAGGTAAATATAATTTGTTGTTTCCTCTTAGACTGTACCTATGGTGAGCATCTCTATCCTGGAATAGGTTCTGTATATTGGATGGTAGAGAGTTTTGGGATGCCCTAAACATAATTTGAGCAGGTTTAAATTTGATGACATCGTGCAGTTTAAGTTGCTTTAACTCCATGAATAGTGGATTTGAATGATGTCTGTAGTGAACATTGGACACAATCCTAATGGCCTTTTTCTGCAGAGTGACTAAAGGCTGTAGATGGGATTTATAACAATTTCCCCAGACTTCAACACAATAATTTAAATACGACATAATAAATGAATGGTACAATAACAGCAGAGCATTGGTGTTCAATAAATGACATGGTTTATTTTCTATGTAAATAAAGGTAGAAATAATCATTGGTTCTTTCCTGAACAGTCTAGTCTACTAAAAGAAAGGGATGTTGCCTGAGCCAAGGCTAGAAATACAAAATCCCAGGCTGACTGGATGGTTTTAGCAGCTCAGAAATGTCTTTACTTCTCTTGTCAAGAAGTCAAAATCTGAGTTTTATCTTGCGCAAACCCCCAGTAGCTTAAATGATCCTAAGAAATTCTGGAAAGTCATAAAAACGTCTCATGGAAGTGAAACCACAAATGATCTGCCAACTTGCATTGTGAAAGACTCATGTAGTCTTACTAATAAATCAGTCATACTTAAGTATTTTGATGAATATTTTACTTCTTCTGGTTCTTTGACTCCTTATCGCCACATCCAAATCAGCCGAATGTTCAGAAGGTTTGCATGTCAACATGCCTTCACACTTACATAGCCAACACATTTAGTTTTACTCATCTTGATGGGTTTGAGGTCAAGGGAGCCTTTAAACAAATGGATACTGGTAAATCTGCAGGTCCTGATAAACTTGTGCCTCATCCATCCATCCATTTTCTACCGCTTGTCCCTTACAGGGCCGCGAGGGTTGTGCATTTCTTTTTGAAGTCAGCCGTTGATTTTATTTCCAAACCTCCTACGCATATTTGTAATCTTTCCTTTAAATTCCTAACATATGGAAACCAGTCTATGGTTTACCTTTGTTGAAAGGAGGAGATCCATAACCCATCTCCAAGTTATGCGTCCTAACTAAAGTTCTTGAAAAGTTTGTTAATAACCAATACAAATAATTCTTAGACCTATGGTCTGCGATCTCAACATCAACCAGATTTTAGAATGAGGCGTAACGCACCGTAAACGCTGCTATCAAAGTTGTGAATTACATTATTGAGGCATTGGATTGGAAAAAATATTGTGCATTTCTAATTATTGACCTTTCAAAAGCATTTGATATGTTCGACCATATCATTTTGGCAGTCAGGCTGCACAGGATTAGCCTATCTCAGCATGTTGTGAAGTGGTTTTCTAATTACCTGTCCTATCAAACCCAACGCGTCCAGTTTGCTGGGTCCTCCTCGTCTTTCTTCCCTGTAATAAAGGGTGTACTTCAGAATTTTTGTAATAATAATAATAATAATAATTGTCAGAATAATTGTATCTAAGTTATCACAAAACTTTGGGTTTCAATGAGTTCCCTGCGAGAAGACAAAAGCTGTCTTTGATCCTACCAAGCAAAATGCTTGTAAAACTCCACTGTGTAGGATGGGAAGCAACATGAAGGTGTTCTGTTTCTTTGATGTATTGTAATCCACAGAAAGATATTGTCTTGACCCGAGATCTACAAAGCGAAGAGGAAGCAGGACCTGACTCCCCTCCAGGGACCTCTTTTTTGAACTGTTTTACGACCTTTTCTGTGAACTGTTTTGTAATCAGAGGGGATGGCTGTTTACGACCGCCGTCCCTTTAGAAACAGCTGTTGCCATGTAATCAGGGAAAGTCCAAATAAAAGAGGAGACATACAATCTTTCGGCAGAGCGTAATGACACATTACAAGGGTACAGATGTACATGTTTCTCCACACTGAGCTAAATTTAATTCTGTCTCTGTTTGATTCCTTGCTTCTTGTCTTGTTTAATAGATGTCACCAGTGTTTGAACCTGACAATAATAATAATAATAATTATTATAATTAAATAACTATAAATATTATTATAACTAATTATATAGGCATTGTCACCTACTGAATAACACAAAGCTGACACAAATATTTGTTTTTAAATATATATATTCGTTTGTGGCATTTTCTTTTCCAAATTTAAATATCAAAAAAGCCCCTGCATGCTTAAATTTTTTAGTCTCGGTGGAAAATGTTTGGATACCCCTGCACTAGATTTTAGGGATGTCCTGGCACAACTTTTTCACTTCTGATACAATACCGATATTGGAGTCTATCGATATTAATCCAAAATAATCATAATACTTACTTTTAAAATTGTGTAGTGTGGAACGTCAAAGAAGGTTTGATCAAGTGGAATTAGAGAGAGAGAGAGAGAGAGAGAGTGAGCTGTCAGCTATGGTTAAAGGGGAATTACTGTCTGGCAAACAAAACAATGCATTTCTTTTTTAAGGGCTTATTAAGTCTGAGAAAATAACTCCAAGAATCTCAGCTTCATGTTTGATAGAAAGTCAGTGTAAAAAAAAATGGCACATGTGATTATAGTAACTTAAAAAAGGCCTTTCATGCTGTAAACAAATTGTTGTGTGTCTGCACAGACACCCTGCTGTTTCATATCAGTGTGTGTGTGTGTGTGTGTGTGTCTAAGTTCAAATTAGGACAACCCCCCTCACCTGCTCCCCCTTGCACTGTATCCCTCCGTGGCCTTGGGATCACAGTTCCTCTCAGTGCTGCAGCTGCTTTTGCCGCACTAATCCTCATCCTGCACTTGACATCTGGCCAGCGCTCCCATTATGTGAGATTGTGTAACAGCACTAACAATTTTTAGTCTTTGACCCATTAGAGCAACTCACAGTATATCAGAACCGCTTCACCAACGCTTCGGGTCACCTGGAAATGTCCCCAAATCCTATAGTCATTATTAATGCAAGTGGAATAATATTTGTTTTCACTACACGCATTTATAGCAGGGCTATTGAAGCGGCGGCCCGGCGCCCAAATCCGGCCTGAATTCAGGCCCCTTCTACACTAAGCCTGCTAAGGTTATCCAGGCTACGCGACCTAGGACGCATGCGCGGAAAAAAATGCGCGCATCATAGTCACCTCTGACCTGGAAGTGTATCCTTACCCTGTGTTTCAATGTAGACTATTGCCACATTTCATTTAACAGTAAACCTTGCTTGCCTCACCATCAGCAGCTGTTAGACTATTGTAATGAATCACACCTGAGCCATCATACATGAATCATGTATTTAATGGTCTTGTGAAAGTAAACAATGTGATAAAGAACATTTTACAACAATCAATCTAGGGATCTAGATATCTGGTCTGGACTCTGGGCTTGTAGGCTGAAATTGGCGATCGTACTCGACCACTTCATGGCTTCACAATAATTACGGAGTACAGAACTAGACGTTGAGTAATCGGTCGACATACATCGCGGACAATTACTGACAGTCTGCTTTGCCAGTCCAAATGCATTTGCTGTTTTCCGTAGTACTCCCTTGTCCACGGGAACCCGCATTCTCGTTGTCTCCCCTTTGACAAATAGACAAAGTTTTTCACTAAGTAGAACCATAGCTGACCTGGACATCCGAAAGTTCTCTTGGATTAAACCAAGAAATTTCAGAAATATAATAAGAAACAATTGATAGGATTTTGGGCATCATTTTTACTATGTTACCTTACGTTCTTTCATGTTAAGAGTTTACATTTTCTGCGTTTGTATGCCAGTGGCTGACGGACACAAAGACGGTGGAGATTGACAAGAGGAGTCACTCTGTTTCTTTCAGATAGCTCAAAATGTTATGGGCATATTTTGAGTAAACAATCAGGATATGTTAGAAATGAAATAGCAAACAACATTTTTTTTACTATTGTAAGTAAATGGGGATGAAAAAGTTTGAAAAAATAAAATCTATGTCTTAAATGTTAATTTAATATTAATAAATCAAATCGGGAATGTCTAAGATTACCTGCATCAAAAATGCAAAATGGTTTGTTTCACCCGGATAGCATATAATATAATATATATATAATATAATCAATTATATTTTATATAGCGCTTTTCTCTAGTGACTCAAAGCGCTTTACATAGTGAAACCCAATATCTAAGTTACATTTAAACCAGTGTGGGTGGCACTGAGAGCAGGTGGGTAAAGTGTCTTGCCCAAGGACACAACGGCAGTGACTAGGATGGCGGAAGCGGGGATCGAACTTGGAACCCTCAAGTTGCTGGCACGGCCACTCCTACCAACCGAGCTATATATACTATATCCTCGCCTCCATGGCGACAAATAAAGTAAGTGTCGGAGCCAAAATTCCTTATTTGTTTATATTGTTTTTATTCTATTTTCTCTAAATTGATTGTTGGGTTCAGCATGTTTAATTTCCTTTTCGGCAGATTGCTCCACCCACTTCCTGTTAAGAACCAGGAAGTGTTGACGGGGGAGGGGACTGTTGCTATGGTGCAGTTACCATGGTAGCCTCCATAAATTGGGTTCAGGTGTGAGCATGGGAGGGCGATTGGAGGAAAAACAGTTTTCGACCGTGTCGTGTCGTGTCGTGACAATGCTGTGATAATGTGCCATTCAAGGTCAGCATACTTTGTTGTATAATCTACATTTGATTTAATTTAGATAGCTTGGAATAAACGGATTGTCATATCCAAACACAGTTCTACAGTACTGGACATTCTATCATTTACACGCGTCAAACTGGTCAACACAGTCGCCCTCCGTACCAGCCCAAAGGTAAGGGCTGTACAGTAAGTTTCTTACAAGTATCATCCCTGCAGGACGAGGAATAGCTAAACATGCTTCACTACACACCGTAGCTCACACACCGTAGCTCACAGTGGCGTCAAAATGTAAACAAACGCCATTAGTGGATCTACACCTAATATCCACTGTAATGATACCAAGTACAGGAGCGATACTACTATGATTACGTCGATATTTTTTGTCATCACAACATCTTTCGTTTAAAAAAAATTTATATTATGTTTATAAGCTCAGGAAATATGTCCCTGGACACATGAGGACTTTGAATATGACCAATGTATAATCCTGTAACTACTTGGTATTGGATCGATACCTAAATTTGTGGTATCATCCAAAAATAAAATAAAGTATCCAAACAACAGAAAAATAAGTGATTCTTACATTTTAACAGAAGTGTAGTGTCTTATGTCCTCTGTGTTGCTCGCAGTGTTCCCCCGTTTCCCGTGATCGGGCTGTGTGCCTCGACTTCCCATTGCCTCCCTCGATCCTCGACCCCTGCTTGGACACGGACCTCGTTACCTCTCTCCAGCCCCCGACCTTCTCGCCTTGCCCCTTTGGTCTGACGAAGGATTCATCCAACGCACACTTACAACAAACTCTGGTAACATTTACATTGTTAATTCTATTCACCGTCCTGCACCATTCAGGTTTAGTAGCATACACACCCCAACACATCATCAGCATCAGTTTCAATAACCCTATTGAACTGATCCCTCTCGTTGTGTCATCTCCTTCCCCCGTCGTACGTAACGACATCTTATCGATCTTTGTTGTCGTTGTTGTTGGTTTTATCCAATTGATTTTATTGTTTTGATTTTGTACGGTGTCCTTCAGTGGCCAGAAAGGCACTTTTTAAGTAAAATGTATTATTATCCTGTTGCACACTGGGAAATAAATGTTTACACCATAAAGACTGCGTGTAGTAAATAATCTTCACTGTTAAAATATGTTTTAATTAGATTAGATTAGATTAGTTTATTTCAAAGGGGACAATGCAATTTCATCAAACACATGAAACAACAGATATTTAGCTATAAGTGAGACATTGGAAACTAAAGGTCCAGTAATACATGAAACTGAGAGGGGTCATTTCACATATTTATTGGATGTGACAATAAAACACTTTTAAGCAATTGTAAATATAAAAAAACATAAAAACACAAAAATTGTACGACTGATATAAAACCTGGTTAATAAATATGTGGGTCACTTGACAAAAGATACTCATATAGTGAATAAACATTTCTTCGACACAACCCTGAGTTTCACTTTTAAATATAAACAATTTGCATGACAATAATACAAAGTTAGAAACACAGATATCATCTCATAGGTGGTTAAGACTTCATGTGAACTCTAAATTTGAAAAGTTACGCAGCCCTCAGTAGGTCTTGTTAGCTCTTCACTGTCCACGTGCACCCACTGCGTACAGTGTTGTTGTTTTTCAGATGATCAATAATGAAACATTTAGCCAGTTTGGGGTTGGTAAATTGAGTCATACAATGAAGATCGAGGCATGAAGAATATTTCAACAAAAATTATATAGTTCTCCTATCTGGATCATAAATTACCTATTTTTTGCTAAGAATTGCTAAGGCATCAAAAATCTAAAACAATTAGTATCAAAGCTAAACTTGCATTCTAACATGAATGTACAACATCTAAAAGACAGCATGCCTAATTTGACTTGGTGTATTTTGCCTACCAACCATGTAATCCAGTACATTCGACAACAGAATATGTCAAGAAATAAGACAACAATTTCCCAAAACTCTGTCAATCTAGAGCAGGGGTCTCCAAAATCCAGCTTGCGGAAAGTCCCAAGTTTAAAAATGTTTTTTTGTAATTATTATTTAAAAAAATATGTCCTTTCTAATCAATTTTCTACCGCTTGTTACTCTCGGTGTCTCCTTGCCGCTCAGGCAAATCATATTGTCTAAAAATGCATTTTTCCATCGACAATGTGACATTATCGCGCTCGTGCCGCAGTGTCGGCATGTGCGCGCTCTTTCAGTCAATTAGTCTGCGAGGAATATATATATATATATACACAGCTTGGCCCCCGGCCAACTTGTTTTAACCCAATGCGGCCCCAGAGTCAAAAAGTTTGGGGACCCCTGATCTAGAGGCCCAACCAATGGGCCGTGGCAGATTACTCAATTTCACTTACTTAATGGTCTGAAAAGTATTTATACTGGAAAAACTTCTAATTTGACCAAAAATATATATTTCTCATTTCTAGTCAAAATATCCAAACTAACTTAGTACAAGTCACAATCCCCTGAGTAGTACTTTTTCAGGGAGACATAAGAATTTGTTTTTAGGCACCCGGCCGAGTCATACCAAAGACTATAAAAAAAATGGGACCCATTGCCCCCCTGCTTGGCACTCAGCATCAAGGGTTGGAATTGGGGGTTAAATCACAAAAAGTGATTCCCGGTGCTGCCCACTGCTCCCCTCACCCCCCAGGGGGTGATCAAGGGGATGGGTCAAATGCAGAGGACAAATTTCACCACACCTAGTGTGTGTGTGACAATCATTGGTACTTTAACTTAACTTAACAATACTACTTTTCGAGCACCACAATTTTTTATCAAACACAAAACTTCAATATTAGTAAGTATAGCTAATGAGTTTAAATTGCAAATTTCAAGATCACTTTGACATTTTTAAAGCTTAAATAAAATATTTCAAGAAATCTTACCAAGACAATTTTGACTTGTTCCATTGGCAGATTGTTTTTCTTACTAAAAGCAAAAACATTGTTTTAACTCTTTTATGAGGGGCATCTTTTTCCAGTGTACGGCTGAGTTTAGCCTTAAGACTGCATGTATTTGTGACACTGGTTTGAGGGGGAGGCCTTTAGGGTGTTTGGATGACGCCATCGTCTAATTTGCATACTTGGCCATGACGCATGTGCATGTCATTTTTCAAAAAGGCAAACAAAATTATATATGTAGCAAATTAAAAATATGTGTGTTCCCAGCAGGCACAATGTTGAGAACTTGTAGAATTAAGTCCTGACGTTGAGCAACTCAAACATAACGTTGGAACAACATGCTTTTTGACAACGTTTAATCAATGTTGGGTTCTGATGTTGAATTGACCTTTGAAATTTGGTAATTTCCCAACCAACAATGTGGATCCAACGTTAGAAATCAACGTTGTCTCAATTCACAAACTATTTTGCAATATTGTTTCAAAGTCAGTTTTAAAGGACATGTATGTGTAATCAACGTTGTATCAATGTCTTGTGCCTGCTGGGTTATTATTACTTGTTAGTAACAACATATCAGCTTATGAATTAAGAAATTCATCTCTGCTCTTTTTTTTTTTTTTTTTGCTTTATTCTACAAACCGCCAGACATACATGAATTTGTTGAAAACCCTGCCCTGTAGTTATTAGCTACAAATGATGTATATTTGCTAATTTACCTTTGCCAGGCAGAACAATTAAAAGCTATTTCGCTATCAGAAGATATAGATAATTAACCTGTGCATCCAACTGTTTTCATTCATACATTTTTGGCCATTTTTGGCCACGACGCAAGTGCATGTAATTTTTTTTTTCAAAAAACATTATACACGTACCTAGTTTAAAAATGGTATGTTAAGATATTAGTAGCAACATATCAGCTTTTTATTGTTACATTATGTATTTTTGCTCTATTTTCATTTTTGCTTTATTTTACAAATAATGTATGTTTGCTCATTTACCTATGCCAGGCAGAACAAATAAATGCTATTTCGCTATCAGAAGGTATAAATAATTAACCTGTGCATCCACTTGTTTCCATTCATACATTTTTAGCTGTGACGCATGTGCATGTAATTTTTCAAAAAGGCTAGAAAACATTACACCTGATTAAAAAATGTTATGTTATTATTAGTTATTAGTATCAACATAGAGTGTACGCCCTGAGATCGGTAGGTTGTGAGTTCAAACCCCGGCCGCGTCATACCAAAGACTATAAAAATGGGACCCATTACCTCCCTGCTTGACACTCAGCATCAAGGGTTGGAATTGGGGGTTAAATCACCCAAAATGATTCCCGGGCGCGGCCACCGCTGCTGCTCACTGCTCCCCTCACCTCCCAGTGTGTGATCAAGGGTGATGGGTCAAATGCAGAGAATAATTTCGCCACACCTAATGTGTGTGTGACAATCATTGGTACTTTAACTTTAATATCAGCTTTTTATTGTTACACTATGTATTTTTGCTCTATTTTCAATGTTGCCTTATTTTACAAATAATTGATGTTTGCTCATTTATTTATGCCAGGCAGAACAATTACATGCTATTTTGTTAGATGGTAAAAGGTACAAATAATTAAACTGTGTATCCACCTGTTTCCATTCATACAACACTTTTGGCCTTGACGCATGTGCATGCAATTTAAAAAGAAAAGGTTAAAAACATCATACATGCACCTAATAAAAAAGTGTGTGTTGTTATTAGTATCAACATATCAGCTTTTTCTTGTTCCATTACGTACATTTGCTCTATTTTTGTGTCATTGGTGAAATGATTGAATAGCACCATTTTGAGCGTTAGGTGTGTCTCTTCATGTGCAGCGCCAAGTGGTCGGAGCGTGAGAAGGCCCTCTGACAAAGCACACATTCGTAGGGTTTTTGCCCTGTGTGCTTGCGGTAGTGACGGGTCAACTCATCAGAACGGGCAAACTTCCAGCTGCAGCCTTCCCATGAACACTGGTAAGGTTTCTCCCCTGAAAAAGCACCAATAATGAGGAAATAACCATTGCAAGCGGCGCGACGTTGAGCGTACCTGTGTGTGTGCGGAGGTGAGCCTTGAGGTGGGAGCTCTTAGTGTAGGTCTTTCTGCATCCTGGGTAGTCACAGCCGTGGATGGCTGCCGTCTTTTTCCCCGTCGACCGTCGCCCGCGCTTCACCTGCGCCCCACCGGGGGGCGGCTGCGGTCCGACCCTTTGTTGATGAGGCTGGCTGCGGGTGTAGTCACAGAAAAGGCTGGCGTTGTGGTTGAAGTGAAGCGGGTAGCTGTAGTGTCGAGGGTCAGAGGTTTCAGCGTGGATCGGTACCAATCGGACATCGTGGTAAGGCACCAAAGGAGGTTGCTGAGGGGGGTAATACGGGTTCTGCTCCCACGGTGGGATGGGTCTCTCCTGGGAGAAACCAAACGGATCGACATTCGTCCGCCCTGCCAGGGCGTTGTTGTAATATTGGTGGTACACTTCCTGTTGGGCCGTCGGAGGTATGAACTCAGCCATCGGACACCCATCCGTCTGGTCCTGACCCACTCGGTCTTTAAGCATGCCTCCAGCCTGGTACACTATGTCCGGGTCCAGCTGTTGTTCCAACATCTCAGCATTGTGGTCCAGGGAGGGACTGAGTTCAGGCGATGTGCTGCACAACTCGGACAGGAACAACTCAATATCCCAGCATGCCTGGCTGTCGTCGTCCAGGAGCCCGTCAGTCATCTGCTGGGAGAGTTGCAGATGCTCGGGGCCCAGAGGAGGCGAGCCGCCATCGGGATTCCACACCTAAGATGTTTGGGGTGCATTGGGGAGAGAACGTAAACCAGATCTAGGTCTAAATGGGACCAATCCACAGTCAAGTTGCAAATGTATTAAATGCCCTGAGAACATGGATGTTAACAGAGAGCTGATTCAGCAACAAGTATACTGTACATAAGTAAATTAATAACTTATTTTGTTTTTGGAGTCATTTTCTTGACCCTCTAGAACAGTGGTTCTCAACCTTTTTTCAGTGATGTACCCCTTGTGAAAATTGTTTTAATTCAAGTACCCCCTAATCAGAGCAAAGCATTTTTGGTTGAAAAAAAGAGATAAAGAAGTAAAATACAACACTATGTCATCAGTTTCTGATTTATTAAATTGTATAACAGTGCAAAATATTGATCATTTGTTGTGGTCTTTCTTGAACTATTTGGAAAAAAAGATATAAAAATAACTAAAAACTTGTTGAAAAATAAACAAGTGATTCAATTAGAAATAAAGATTTCTACACATAGAAGTAATCATCAACTTAAGTGCCCTCTTTGGGGATTGTAATAGAGATCCATCTGGATTCATGAACTTAATTCTAAACATTTCTTCACAAAAAAAGAAATCTTTAACATCAATATTTATGGAACATGTCCACAAAAAATCTAGCTGTCAACACTGAATATTGCATTGTTGCATTTCTTTTCACAGTTCTTTTTGACAGACATTTAAAAAAAAATCTCACGTACCCCTTTGCATACCTTCAAGTACCCCCAGGGGTACGCGTACCCCCATTTGAGAACCACTGCTCTAGAACACAAACAAGTCTCTACAAAGAATTTGCAATAAAGATATAATAAAATACAAAAAATCCACTTTCAAAGATTCAATATTTTGTCAGCTTCCTTCCTAATCAGAACAATGAAGATTGTATTGAAATCTTAGTAGCGTTAGGGATGAGAATCTTACAATCTTCGGGTGACGATTCGATTCGTAAAGTTCAACACGATTCTCGATTTGAAAGAAGTCCAATCGATCCTCGCAATTTATTATTTGGTATAAAAATTCGAATAACCCGTTTTTTAAAAACGGAAGTCCTAGGTTTGATCCCCGGACTCGGGGTCTTTCTGTTTGCATGGTTTCCCCGTGAATGCGTGGGTTCCCTCCGGGTACTCTGGCTTCCTCCCACCTCCAAAGACATGCACCTGGGTATAGGTTGATTGGCAACACTAAATTGGCCCTAGTGTGTGAATGTGAGTGTGAATGTTGTCTGTCTATCTGTGTTGGCCCTGCGATGAGGTGGCGAATTGTCCAGGGCGTACCCCGCCTTCCGCCACGATTGCAGCTGGGATAGGCTCCAGCCACCCGAGAGGTACAAGCGGTAGAAATGGATGGATGGATGGTTATAGGTTACAAAAGCTCCTCTTGGCTGTATGATGTACGCTTTGAGATGGAGTGCAGTTCCCTTTAAATTAGAATTGTGTGCGTACTGTACGGGGCATCAGCACGGAGACATTCTTCTTTACTGCACATTCATGTTATCATGCTCTTACCTGCCGCATTTGGCTTTGTTTTCAAACATGCAGCACACAAGTACTACTTTTATGGGCGTTTTAGAAGCAGTCATCTACCATGAACCCCAGCTGAAGGTGTTCTCATTGGAGAGAGAGGTCGCACTTAACTTTGGACCAGAATGCAAAAAATGCATAGTTGAAGAAGTTATTTACTTATAAAAAAAATAGAACACATATAATTTTTGCCATTCAAACATCCTAAAAAAAACATATGCCAGGAGTGTAGACAATTAGTGACACTTTCAGAGGATTATTTTGAACATTAATCTTAATTTTCACATTTAGAAAATGTCACCTGTAACAAAGCTTAGAGGTAGTCTGTTTTTTTTTCTTTAATGATATCTAACTCTTGTGCATATCAATGCATTGTTTTTTAGCATTTAATTTCATGAAGTAAACAAAAGTTGTAGGAATTATTCTATTTCTATTCTTTTTCTTTAGGATGCTATCTCAAAGCTCTTTACACAAAAAAACATAATTGGCATATGTAAAAATTAATAATGATTTTTTAAAAATTATTTAAGTATTTATTAAATGTTTTAAATAAATGATGTAGTATTATTATTATTTTCTATAACCAGCATTGCTAGTAAAGATATAAATGTACCACTACAATGTATCGCCTCTACTACTTGAATTCTGCCCAGCAACAAGTGGCTGCCTAAATTTATGACTTAATGTGAGGAAGACAAATATGAAATATAGTATAAAAATGTTCTGCAAAAAACACAAACAAAAAACATTTCAGTGCAAAAATCTTAGCTCCCTTGTTATATTTGTTGTTTTTGCATTCAATATTCAAAGTTTTTTTGGTTGAGTCATTACTCTTTGCAGTTACAGAACAAAAAAAAAAATCCCATATTTTGCATAATGTGTAAAAGTGAGTGAAATATAAATAATACTTACTTTCATATCAGTGAGGTTTGAAAAGGAGCTGAAGGAAGGGAGCACAGCTTGGGTGACCGCCATGAAGCAGCAGTAGTACGGTTTTTTGTTCTTTATCCTGTCGGCTTCTCAGTTTCTAACTGACCACTACTCACCACCTCACCGAGCAGCTCAAGGCGAGATACCGCTCACACACTTGACCAAAGGCCTGAGAAACAGTTTCTTAACGATGGCTCTTTTCCCCCGTTCCTCTCCGCTATCTCTCCCTCCTTGCGCTTGTCTATCTCCTTCAGCTGGGTCTTCAACTTCAAATCTCTCCTTTTTACGTCGCTGTTGACCGTTAGGAGGAGGTGGAGCGTCGCCGTGGCCAAACAAACTCCAAATTAATTCTGCAGGGTGAGGATCAACTATGTGAATGCAGCATCTACATGCAGATAATATCCTAGTATGTATTACATATATATTCTATTGTGTTACAACATCAATGACCTCCGACATCATTTAGTCGTTTATAAGCAAGAAAACAACAGCAAAAGTTAACACTCGTCAAACCAATAATAATAATATGTTATGTGGTCTATAACATATACCTACTTTATTTGGTTTTAGCCATTTTTACCAGAATCAAAACTCAAAATGACCCCCGCATCCTTTACTATTTTTAGTTTTTGTCAAAAAATTTGGGGACACCATATTTTTCTTTAATATTTATTCCATCCATCCATCGTCTTACACTAAACGTTGTTCTTATCTGTACTGTACAGTTCAGAGTTGAAGGACAATAAAAGAAAGTCTGAGTCTCTAAACCGAGGTCAGGCCATGGTGGCAGCAGCCCAATCAGAAAAGCCAAGACTTCCCAGGTCCCCTTTGGGGATCCTGAGGAAATCCCAGGCCAGCCAAGCGATATAGTCTCTCCAACATCTCCTGGTTTTTCCCTTACCGGTCTGATGTGTCCTCAACACCTCCCCCAGGGAAAAGTCTAGGGGACATCCTTACCAGATTCCAGATCAACCTTAATCTGCCTCCTCCCGAATGAGGTCTCTAAAAAAGTTAAAGTTAAAGTACCACTGATAGTCACACACACACTAGGTGTGGTGAAATTACCCTCTGTATTTGTTCCACCCCTGGGAGGTGAGGGGAGCAGTGAGCAGCAGCGGTGGCCACGCTCAGGAATCATTCTGGTGATTTAACCCCCAATTCCAACACTCGATGCTGAGTGCCAAGCAGGGAGGTAATGGGTCCCATTTTTATAGTCTTTGGTATGACTCGGCCGGTTTGAACTCACGACCTACCAATCTCAGGGCGGACACTCTAACCACTAGGCCACTGAAAGGGGACCTCCAGCATCCCATGGATTAAATTCCAATCTTGTCCTTTTGGTCACTATTCAAAAGTTCATGGCCATAGGTGAGGGTAGTAACGTAGATCAACCAGTAAATTGAGAACTTTGATGGACCGATGCAGAGACCACATTGATCCGCCTGTCAATCTTACAATCCATTCGTCCCTCACTCGTGAACTAGACCTCGAAGTACTTGACCTCCTCCACTTGGGGCGGGATCTCATGGCCGACCTGAGGTTGTCACAGCACCCTTTTTCCGGGGGAGAACCACGGACTTGGAGGTGCTGATTCTCATTCAAGTTTCATACTCAGCTGGTAACCGACCAAGTGAGAGCTGAAGACAACGTCTCGATGAAGCCGGCAGGACTTCATCATCAAACGTTTTCAAAATCAGCTAACCATTGAGGTCATGGAATTTGCTCGATTTCACCTATAAAGCGCTCTAAAAACATCCAAAAACCTCCATCGATGTTTTATACACATGCTGTAAGTACATACTGTATGCAATGTAGTAAGAGGCACATACACAATAACATGTAATATTCACATATTTTGGTCATTTTAAGCTAACGATGTAGTAATTTCAGACACGCATCACAACGTTCGTTATTTCCCTGAACAACAGCAACTACTACTCATGACAGACTTCATGAAAGCCAACAACTACTTTGGGGCAAATGATGATCCAAGACATTACATTTTTGAGCCTGAATATAAGGAGGATGAGCTACAAATTTGAGAAGCCAAGCGATAAGCAGATCCAGCAAGTAGCACTATTGCTAAGTGCTAAACAAGAAATACAAACTACGAAAATAAGAAAACTGATGATCCGTTGCCCAGATCATGTTTTGTTTTAGTTTAAGACTCTTTTAGTTCTGTTTCAGCACCCCTGGGTTTGTGTTTCTTGGTTGCACGGGTGCTGATTATTTTCAACTGCCTCTGAATAGTGTTCTGGACGCTCACCTGCTCACGGGCACTAATCAGAGAGCTATTTATTCCTGCCTTTCGCCAATCTCAGTCTGGCTGTTTTGTTTGCTTCATGCAACAAGTTACGTTTGGTTATTCCTGGGATTCTTGATTCTTGTTCCTTTGCTAAGCCTCGCCATGGCTTCCCATGCTATAAGCACACTTTTCTGTTTATTTGTATTTCCTGCCTGATTTATGGAAAATAAATCATCTTCCTACCTGCACGCTGCCTCTGGAGTTCCGTCTGCATCTTGGGGAAACGATCCGCGCACAAACATGCGACCCCAACATAACAAAAACAATCACTTACTGTATAATGTCTGCTCTCACTGTGATGCCAACTGACGGAATGGAATTCCCATTTAGATGATGAATTAACAATAATCCTCACGAAGGTAATACAAAAAAAGAAACAAGCGTCTTTGTGTGTCTTTTTCGTCATCGCCGGGTCTAAATTCAATGTTAAAGTTGTCCAATTTCTCGGCTTATGGCCACAACCTTCTACTTTACAAGTGAGAGGCATGATTTATAATCACAAGTTAACTTTCACCAACTCTGAGGCGATGCAGCAGCTCACCACCTCAGTATGTCAAAAGTTGCATAAGCTTGTTACTTTTCCGTGATCGCTGCACCACAAAAAGTAGTTCCTCTGCATTATCTCTTATAACAACAATATCACTAATAATTGGTTACTATCTAGGTCATGAGATGTAAAGGGAGTATTGTTAGCGGTTTTTAAATGTTTTTTTAGAGGGCTATATGGACGAAATAGAGTACTCTCATTAGCTGCATTGTTAGCCACGTCAAAACAGACTATCCTTAAACCTCAGTAAAAGTAAAATAATGCTATTTAGTAACAGTAGAAGGGAAAGTAAAACACAAATACAAATAGACGAAATAGAAATTGAAAGAGTAAATTAAACCAAATTTTTAGGTATAATGATTGATGATAAAATGAACTGGAAATCTCATATAAAAAATACACAACATAAAGTGGCAAGAAACACGTCAATAATAAATAAAGCAAAACATGTTCTGGACCGAAAATCACTTCATATTCTCTACTGCTCACTAGTGTTACCATATCTGAGTTATTGTGCAGAAATATGGGGAAATAACTACAAAAGTACACTTCATTCATTAACGGTGTTACAAAAAAGACCAGTTAGAATAATACATCATGTTGGATATAGAGAACATACAAACCCTTTATTCATTGAATCGAAAATACTGAAATTCCACGACATAGTGAATTTGCAAACAGCTAAAATTATACACAAAGCAAACTTTAACCTGCTACCCAAGAATAAGCAAAACATTTTAACAAAAATCAACAAAAGAGAAATATACCCTTAGAGAAAAATGTAATTTAAAACATTTGTACGCACGTACAACACTTAAGACCTTCAGTATATCAATATGTTAAATTATGGAATGGATTAAGCAAAGAAATCAAACAAAGAAACTCTTCAAACTTAAAGTGTTTTTACAAAGTACAAAGAAGAAGAACCATGATAAACATTCTGAATTTATTCCATCCATCCATTCATTTTCTAGATAATCTTATTTATCTCACCATGTGAAATGTAACTTACTTCACTCATTATTATTTATTTAATTTAATGTTATTACTTATGGAGTATACTGTGAATAAATTTAGAACAGAATGTGAACAAAAGATTTAGCAACTGCTATGTAAAGGAAAAGGGGTAGGATTAAATAAACTCTGCTTCTTCCTGCTACTTTTCGAACATGTTGAATAGAGGAACTGGAAATTGTGATGCATCATGTTGTATGCATGCATGTTCCAAATAAACACAACCTCAACACGTATATTCCAGGTTAGAATGCATACAAAAAAATAAAGACGTGTGTTCTTGTCTTAGTTAGTGATTGTGAATGACAGGCAACTTTCTAAAAAAAAGGGTTGTTCCCCTTCAATTATGCACTTAAAATAGAATAACACAAAAATGCCCTCAGATATTAAAATGCATTCTAGGTCTTTTAGATGGAATGACTTCCTATGAGGATGGTTGGCCGAGTGGTTAAAGTTAGAACTTTCTCAGATAGCCACGAATCATTCGAATGCGTTGAAACCCACACTGAGATGGCCCACATGATGGCAAGTAGCCTTCTGAGAAGACCTGTGTGCGAAAGGTGATTATGTGCGCGCTAGTATTTATCTGCCGACGTGAGGCGAAGGCAAGCGGCTGCCTGTGCACAGATAATGGATGACCAGCCCATCATTCAGCACTGATAAAGCTCTCTCTCTTAGCCCCTTTGGCGACGATATCATGCTCAGGCTGCAAAACGCTGTGGTGGTTGGGCTCATTAAACACATCATGGCTTAAAACATGATAACATTGGATTTTTTTGCTAAAGTAGAACATTATTTGGGACTTTCAGCTACATGGCATCATTGTTGCATAATTGTTTTATACTGTGGCTCTCAATTAAGGATGATTTCAATCAAGAACCATGAAACATATGAATTGTATTTACATATAAAACCTTTTTTCCCTCATGAGTGACAAGCATGACTACATTGGAATAAATATATTTCTTGTATGGAAAACCAACATGTCTTTATAACTAGACAATAACCATTTCTATGAAAGTTGTAATACATGCTGAGATGCTGTGTAGAAAATGTAGAATTTCATGAAAAGTATGGATTTTAGTAGTGTGAAAATGAGGTGATTTGTTTTGCTTTGCAATAGTTCGAAGTGGTCAAGAAATGTGGACTGATTCAACTTTAGTTCTGTGGGAATTTGTATTCCAGAAATGTGGATTTGGGGGAAATAGTAAGAATTTATGGCATGTGGAAAATTTGTTAAAGTTAAAGTACCACTGATAGTCACACACACACTAGGTGGGGTGAAATTACCCTCTGCATTTGACTTATCCCCTTAGTGAGCAGCAGCGGTGGCCGCACTTGGGAATCATTTTGGTGATTTAACACCCAATTCCCAACCCTTGATGCTGAGTGCCAAGCAGGGAGGTAATGGGTCCCATTGTTATAGTCTTTGGTATGACTCGGCCGGGGTTTGAACTCACAACCTACCGATCTTAGGGCGGACACTCTAACCACAAGGCCACTGAGCAGGCATTAGTTAATAATAATAATGGATTTAGATTTAGCTTTTCTGAACACTCAAAGCGCGTCACAGAGAACTGAGATCCCATCATTCATTGACTTTACACCGAATGCAGCCGAGATAGGCTCCAGCACCCCCCGCAACTCCGAACGGGACAAGCGGTAGAAAATGGATGGATAGATGGAACTCCTTTGACTACACTGTAAAAAAAAAAATCCTATTTTTATGGTTAATTTACTCTAAATTTCTACTGTAATTTTTCTATTTTTTCTAAATAGTTTATAAAACTGTAGAATTGAAGACATCATCTGTAAATAAACAATCCGCCTGTTATTTTAAGTAATACGCCAGTGATGACAAACTATGTATATCTATTTTTTTTACAGAAAAATACCAAATTAATTATACATAGCATTTTCTGTTTTCTTAAATTACTTTCAAATTCATGTAATATTACGATATTTTTCCGTAAAACGTTTCATGAAAATTTCTGTAATTATGTTTTTGATCATTATTTGGTTTACAATGTTTTACTTTAATTTTATGGTTTTCGTTTGGCAGCAGTAGCTGCCAGTAGATGACCGTTTTTTTACAGAATTTTTTTTATAGTGTACCAACGACCATGACTAGGATGGGGCAAGGTGGAATTAAACCTGAAACCCTCAAGCTGCTGACACGGCCGCGCTACCATCTGAGCCACGCCGTCCCAAAGATTCTTAGTGAGATGAATGAGAAATGTGGAATTTGGAAAAATGATCAGTTAATTTCAGTTGGAATTTTGTTTTCGACAGGTGGTAATTGGGGGTAATTGCTCCCGATAAAAAGATCCCCCTGATCAAGAACTCCCTTGGTGCTCTGGGTGCATCTGTTAAAAGCAGCCTCAGAAACCTTGGGGTTGTGTTGGATCAGTCCGTGTCTTTGGAGGGTAACTGTGGTCGACTCACCAAAAACTGTTCTTATCATCTCAGAAATATTTCTAAAGTGAGACATTTGTTCATGCGTTCATTTCGTCTCGTATTGACTATTGAAATTCTCTTTTCACTCTTTTCAACAAGTCAAGGCTAAAGAGACTTCAGACTGTACAAAATGCAGCTGCCAGACTTTTGACCGGTGCACCCAAAACAGCCCATATTACCCCCGTTTTATCCAGTCTTCATTGGCTTTCAGTTAAATTCCGCATCGAGTTTAAAATTTTAGCCCTGACATTCCGTGCGTTGCATGGTGGGGACCCTCAGTACATCACTGACTTGCTATGCCCCTACTCTTCAGGGCGCAGCCCCCGGTCTTCAGGCCAGGGTCTTCTAAAGATCCCGAAAATGTTTAAAACCCGTGGAGACCTGGCATTCCAGCCTATAGCTCCCGGACTCTGGAACAATTTGCACCAGCCGTGATCTTGACTGTGTTGAAACGTCTAAGAAACATTTGAAAACTTCTCTTTTTAGTAAAGCATTTAGTTAATGCACCTTTTAACTATCAATTTTAATCCACTTTGTATCCTTTTTATGATGTTGCCCCTGTTGTTTTAATTGAATTGTTGTTTTAATTCCCCTATGTTTTGTACAGCGCTTTGTGATTTTATCTGTGAAAAGCGCTCTATAAATAAAATGTACTTACCGTATTTTTTGGGGTATAAGTCGCACCGGAGTATAAGTCGCACCTGCCGAAAATGCATAATAAAGAAGGGAAAAAACGTATATAAGTCACACTGGAGTATAAGTAGCATTTTTTGAGGAAATGTATTTGATAAAACCCAACACCAAGAATAGACATTTGAAAGGCAATGTAAAATAAATAAAGAATAGTGAACAACAGGCTGAATAAGTGTACGTTATATGACACATAAATAACCAACTGAGAACGTGCCTGGTATGTTAACGTAACATATTATGGTAAGAGTCATTCAAATAACTATAACATATAGAACATGCTATACGTTTACCAAACAATCTGTCACTCCTAATCGCTAAATCCCATGAAATCTTATACGTCTAGTCTCTTACGTGAATGAGCTAAATAATGTTATTTAATATTTTACGGTAATGTGTTAATTTCACACATAAGTCACTCCTGAGTATAAGTCGCATCCCCGGCCAAACTATGAAAAAAAACTGCGACTTATAGTCCGAAAAATACGGTACTTTTTTTTGTTGTTGTTGCATATAATATGTATTTGTAGTAAAATTTTGGGCATTATCTGAATGTGGAAAATGTTCGGCTGAATGAGAGGATGAGACGAGTGTTGACAAAATGCGGAATTTCGAAAAATTCCCAATTTTAAATTCAATAATAATCTTATTTTTTGAATGGGAGGGCTGGGATATAAGGTAAAAGTGGGACATTTTGGAATGTGGAATATTTACATGGACGAGTTGAATGTTCACATCATTAGGACATTTTCAAATATAGCGCTGAGGGAATTCCTGTTACGTAATGTGGGATTACCGGAATAAGTGGGAAAATTGTTTGCCCCAACGTCTTGAACAGTGGCGGGCCGTGCGTTTCCCACCAGGCCTTCAGTGATGTCCGACTTCAATGATTACCTCTCAAAATACCATCATTTATGTCACCACATGAACATTGCTTGAGAAATACTATACGGGAACACATTTACTGGGCATTTAATCCCCTTAACAGAGTACAAAACGGGTTATTTTCTGGCGCATTTAAAAATCAATAAACCCGCATCAGCAATTAAAACGTATCTTATGTGGTACTGTCAAAATTAAAATTGCAAAAAACATATCAAACGTGAAAAAATAAAGAAATAAAATATTTCAACTCACAATTTGTAGAACCTATTCGAAGCCGTATAAGCCAGTGTCAGTTTGGTTCGAGTGGAAATGGCGAGCATTTCCCCATTTCATTGCCAGAACAGCTGATCTAACTTCCGGGGTTGGTTGACATCGTAGTAGAGATGTAGTTTCTCTTTAATCAATCAATCAATCAATGTTTATTTATATAGCCCTAAATCACAAGTGTCTCAAAGGGCTGTACAAGCCACAACGACATCCTCGGTACAGAGCCCACATACTTTAAACTTCCTTCTTGAAAATGGCCTTGCAAATATATATCTGCCACCTAATCAACGTTTTGTTCTCCTTCTCTGCTAGCCCGGTCTGGCTACGGCGCAACACTTCCTGCTTCCTGCTAAATTGAAACTTCTGAATGGATACTCACTTTGGACTGACAAGTGAGTATCCAATCACAGTCTCGTTAACATCAGGTAACCTAGATAGGCTACCGTCAACAACTTGTGATCTGATTGGCTACCGCAACTGTCTATCAACTGTATGTGCCCGTTCACTGACAGTGCACGGACGCCCGCATTGTTGATTCTGAAGGCCTCGGGCAGAATTCGTACCGCATGGCAACATAAGCTAGCTGAATTCTGATTGGATACAAACTAAAACTAACAACAACAGCACTGGAAGGAGCATAATATGACATGAAGAGAATTTGAATACTTTTAGATATTTAGGGAAAGTAAATTAAAAAATACTTCTATCTTTAATTATGATCATGATTTCTGGTTATGTTAGGCCAGCAGAGAAGGCCTTGCTGGCCCTGACAGCACACCACTGGAAAGGGGGTAGGATTAAATAAGAGCTGCTTCTTCCTACTCCTTTTCGGAGGACGTGCTGTAATGGAGCAACTGCAATTGTGTAAAATATTGGACACAGTGTGTTGTCAAGCTTATGAGATGTGACGCAAGTGTCAGCCACTGTGACACTATTCATTTTTTTAATGTTTTTAAATGTTTTTATTTTTTTTAATAAATGGCTGTGATGATCATGTCAATGAGGGATTTCTCAGCACTGGTATGTTGGAATTCTTATAAATATTTATACTGTTGTTGATATTATTCATTTTTGTTTGACTATTTTTGGATTGTTTTGTGTCATGTGTGTGTGTCCTCTCAATTGCTCTGTTGATTGCTATTGTGAATGTTGCTGGGCCGGGTTTGGTTTTGGAATTGGAATTGCATTATTATGGTATTATTGTGTATTATTTTGTTGGATTGATTTTATTTTGTTATTATTTTTAATAAATAGAAATATTGTATTGGAGATGCTTTGTTTCTTCTTTGAACTGAGTATACGAATAGTATTTTTGGTTTGTTGTGTCCAAATAAATGAATAAATGAATAATAATCATCATCGTTTTGGTGCAGAATAACCTACTTGTAAATGCTCTTCTAACTTCAATAAAATGTATATTACAGACAGTACGTCATTGTAGTGCACTGGATGTGAAGAAAATAGTATATTTGTCTCCCTCTAGTGGTTATTTATTGTTCTGCTCGGCTGGACTGTATGATCAAGTATAAAATACTCCACGGTCTGTAATAGTCGGTGTTTATTTTTCATGAACAATAAATGTATGCATGAATGTATTTGTACAAGCTAGATCTTTTTTTTTTTTAATCCAAAATTTTCGAAGAAAATGAGTTGGTTTGTTTCTTTGTTGCTATGGAGACCGACTGCTGCTCCGTACCCACATTGTCACCAGAAAGCCAAAAAAGAAGGTAAATAAGAGCTTTTTGTCAACTTCTACGCTTTAGTTATTTGTGTAGTTGTCGAAAATGCTTTAAAATGATCGAAAACAATGTCATCTTAATGTGAAAGCTATTGTGTATTTATAGTAACGCAGTATAATGTGATAATCTGTATACATTGCAGTTGTGTGAAGACGCATTCATGGACACCCCCTCACAGTGCACAGTCGATGGGGGGCGGCGAAATAACCCACGGGCCAGCCAGTATAGCAAGGACACTCAGGACCTGCTGAGATGTAAGATTCACGCAACAACGTCAATATAGGCATGCAGTTATTGTGACGTCACTGCATTCATCGTGTTCTCTCCTGCATGTGCAGCGATGATGCAAGAGATGACTCTCACACACTCCCAGAGGAAACACATCAACGAGTGCCTGAAGAGTAAGTTGGACACTTTTGGGTGGAGAAGTTACAGTAGTAGTCCAGAAGTGGCCAAACTTTGCCACTGTGGGCCATTTTGATAGTTTTCATTCTCAAAAACAAATTTGGTCCTGAGGACCTGGAAGGGTCTCAGTCATAAAAATGTTAAAAAAAAGAAATTATATTAATTTAACGCTTAAATCTCTAAATCAGGGGTCCCCAAACTATGTCCCGTGGGCCGGAAAATAATAATAAATAAATAAATAAATATATATATATTAACCCAATGCGGCCCCTGCTCCAGATCCACTTCAGGTTTATCTGTCGATACAAAGTTTTTATTTTTTTGGTTTTATGCCCTTTTTATTTTGACAAAACACAAAATATGCAACATTTCCCCCCCAAAAAATGTCAAGTGGAATATTTCATACACTGTAAAAAAAAAAAAAAAAAAAAAGTTGAGAAAACGCAAATTTTCAAGGCAACATGATGCAACAAGATTTTTGCGTTTTCTCAACTTTTGACTATTATTGTTGACTTAACTAAGATTTACAAGTTGAGATAAGAGTTATGTGACATATGACATATGTGACATATGACATAAAGATTTACAAGTTGAGATAAGAGTTATGTGACATGTGACATATGACATAACTCTTATCTCAACTTGTAAATCTTAGGTAAGTCAACAATAGTAGTCAAAAGTTGAGAAAAAGCAAAAATCTTGTTGCATCATGTTGCCTTAAAAATTTGCGTTTTCTCAACTTTTTTTTTTTTTTTACAGTGTACAAATTAATTTGAGCCCCAAATAGGTCAATCATTTATAACATTGATTTTGATGAAATATTATTTTCTGTTAAAAATAAGTCACAAATTATTATTATTTTTTTTAATTTTCAATACTAAAATCTGATCAGATCTAAATCTTATAGATTTATAAGTTTTTATAATTGTTTAAGTGTTTTTTTGGGGGGGGGTTTATGCCCTCTTTGTCATATAAAACTTAGTTTTTATGGCAAATACACAAAATATGCAATATTTCCCCCAAAATATTTCAAAATAGAATGCTGTGAAGTAGTTGGAGCCTTCAAAAGGTCAATAATTGACAATATTGATTTTGATTCATTATTATATTTTGAGCAATGACAGTTTAAAAGGAAAACAACAGACTGTATTGCAGGTTGTGTTAATAAAGTCATCATTGTGACCTTTTCTTGTTACATTTCACCTGTATATTCTTTTATTTCACTCTGTTTTTGTTTTTGTTTTTTTATGTCAAAGAGTTTTTAGAGTGCCACGGACCATTAAAAAATTAGCTGTGGGCCGCAAATGGCCCCCAGGCAACACTTTGGATAGACACTAGAGTTTAGACTCTATGTTTATTAGTAGTAAACATTACAATATTGTATCATGCATACACTACTAACAAAAAGTAGTGTATTATTTACAATATTACAATTACAAAACCCAAAACTAGTGAAGTTGGCACGTTGTGTAAGTCGTTAATAAAAACAGAATACAATGATTTACAAATCCTTTTCAACCTATATTCAATTGAATAGACTGCAAAGACAAGATAATTAACGTTAGAACTGGTAAACTGTTGTTTTTTGCAAATATTAGCTTATTTGGAATTTGATGCCTGCAACGCGTTTCAAAAAAGCTGGCACAAGTGGCAAAAAAGACTGAGAAAGTTGAGGAATGCTCGTCAAACACTTATTTGGAACATCCCACAGGTGAACAGGCTAATTGGGAACAGGTGGGCGCCATGATTGGGTATAAAAGCAGCTTACATGAAATGCTCAGTCATTCACAAACAAGGATGGGGCGAGGGTCACCACTTTGTGAACAAATGCGTGAGCAAATTGTCGGACAGTTTAAGAACAAAATTTCTCAACGAGCTATTGCAAGGAATTTAGGGATTTCACCATCTACGGTGCGTAATATCATCAGAAGGTTCAGAGAATCTGGAGAAATCACTGCACGTAAGCAACCAGGCCGAAAGCCAACATTGAATGCCCGTGACCTTTGATCCCTCAGGCGGTGCTGCATCAAAAAGCGACATCAGGGCGTAAAGGATATCACCACATGGGCTCAGGAACACTTCAGAAAACCACTGTCAGTAACTACAGTTTGTCGCTACATCTGTAAGTGCAAGTTAAAACTCATCTAAGATGGACTGATGCAAAGTGGAAAAGTGTCCACATTTCAAATAGTTTTTGGAAAGAGGAGAAGAACCATCCGGATTGTTATAGGCACAAAGTTCAAAAGACAGCATCTGTGATGGTATGGGGGTGTATTAGTGCCCAAGGCATGGGTAACTTACACATCTGTGAAGGCACAATTAATGCTGAAAGGTACATACAGGTTTTGGAGCAACATATGTTGTCATCCGAGCGACGTCTTTTTCATGGACGCACTATTCGGCAAGACAATGCCAAGCCACATTCAGCATGTGTTACAACAGCGTGGCTTCATAATAAAAGAGTGCAGGTACTACACTGGCCTGTCTGTAGTCCAGACCTGTCTCCCGTTGAAAATGTGTGCTGCATTATGAAGCGTCAAATACCACAACGGAGACCCCGGACTGTTGAACAACTTAAGCTGTACATCAAGCAAGAATGGGAATTAATTCCACCTGAAAAGCTTCAAAAATTGGTCTCCTCAGTTCCCAAACATTTACTGAGTGTTGTTAAAAGGAAAGGCCATGTAACACAGTGGTAAAAATGCCCCTGTGCCAACTTTTTTGCAATGTGTTGCTGCCATTAAATTCTCAGGATTATTAGCAAAAAAAAATTACATTTCTCAGTTCGAACATTAAACATCTTGTCTTTGCAGTCTATTCAATTTAATATAAGTTGACAAGGATTTGCAAATCATTGCTGAGATAGGCTCCAGCGACCCCGAAGGGAATAAGCGGTAGAAAATGGATGGATGGATGTATTCTTTTTTTATTTACCATTTACACAACGTGCCAACTTCACTGGTTTTGGGTTTTGTACATGAACATAATACTGCTGCATTAAAAATGGCCTTCCCACCCCAGATGGATCAGCCTTGCCACTGAGCACTCAGCCGTCACCATCAAGATCCTCCTCTCAACCCAAAGGCAGTAGATGTGTCCACAAACTCCTGCCAGGTCGCCCTCAGAGACGCAGCGCCGCTTCTTGCCGCTCTGGGAACAGCTACGTCAGAGAAAAGTTCTCCTCTGCTCCAACAAGTATGAAACAAACAATGTGAATGTGCTATGGAGTGTAATTACTGCCAAAATTACACAAACACGTTTTGACTCACACCCAACAATTCGCAAGTAAAAATACTAATATCTTCAATTAAAAAAACGATTTGCAACTAAAAAAAAACTATTTTCTGTGAGTAAAAAAAAACATTTCTTCAATTGAAAAACAATAGAGAAGTTAAATAACACAAATTTCTGCAAGTAAAAAAAAAACATTTCTTCAATAAAAAAACAATTTAGAAGTTAAATAACACAATTTTCTGCAAGTAAAAAGAAATATTCGCAAGTATAAAAACAATTTTCTGCAAGTACAAAAAATGATTCGTAAGTATAAAAACAATTTTCTGCAAGTAAAAAAATAATAATTTCTTTAATTAAAAAAACAATCAGAAATTTAAAAAAAAAATTCTGCAAGTAAAAAAAATTATTCGCAAGTATAAAAACTATTTTCTGCAAGTACAAAAAATGATTCAGACAAGCGGTAGAAAATGGATGGATGGATGGAACTATAAAAACAATTTTCTGCAAGTAAAAAAAATTATTCGCAATTATAAAAACAATTTTCTGCAAGTACAAAAAATGATTCGTAAGTATAAAAACAATTTTCTGCAAGTAAAAAATACTAATTTCCTAAATTAAAAAAAGCATTCAGAAGTTAAAAAAAAATGTTTTCTGCGAGTAAAAAAAATTATTCGCAAGTATAAAAACAATTTTCTGCAAGTACAAAAAATGATTCGTAAGTATAAAAACAATTTTCTGCAAATAAAAAAATAATAATAATTTCTTCAATTAAAAAAACATTCAGAAGTAAAAAAAAATAATTCCTGCAAGTAAAAAAAATGATTCGCAAGTATAAAAACAATTTTCTGCAAGTACAAAAAATGATTCGGACGAGCGGTAGAAAATGGATGGATGGATGGAACTATAAAAACAATTTTCTGCAAGTAAAAAATTTTACAAGTATAAAAAAACATTTTCTGCAAGTACAAAAAATTATTCGTAAGTATAAAAACCATTTTTTGCAAGTAAAAAAAAATAATTTCTTCAATTAAAAAAACATTCAGAAGTTTAAAAAAAAATTTTTTTTGCAAGTTATAAAAATTATTCGTAAGTATAAAAACAATTTTCTGCAAGTAAAAATATTTGCAAGTATAAAAATAATTTTATGCAAGTACAAAAAATGATTCGTAAGTATAAAAAAAAAATTCTGCAAGTAAAAAAAAAAACGAATTTCTTCAATTAAAAAAACATTTAGAAGTTAAAACATGTTTTTTTCTGGAAGTAAAATAAAATATTCGCAATTTTCTGCAAGTACAAAAAAATTATTCGTAAGTATAAAAACAATTTTCTGCAAGTAAAAAATACTAATTTCCTAAATTAAAAAAAACATTCAGAAGTTAAAAAAAAAAATTTCTGCAAGTAAAAAAAATGATTCGTAAGTATAGAAACAATTTTCTGCAAGTACAAAAAATGATTCGTAAGTATAGAAACAATTTTCTGCAAGTAAAAAAAAAACTAATTCCTTCAATTAAAAAAACATTCAGAAGTTAAAAAAAATTTTTTTCTGGAAGTAAAAAAAATTATTCGCAAGTATAAAAACAATTTTCTGCAAGTAAAAAAAACCTAATTTCTTCAATTAAAAAAACATTTACAAGAAAAAAAACAACGATTTTCTGCAAGTAAAAAAACTTTAAACTTTAAACTTTCGGCAGTAATATTCCAGTGTGTGGTTGGAATATTACTGCCAAAAGTTTTAACGTGAAGAACTTGTTTTTATACTTTCAAATACTTTTTTACATTGATACAATTGTTTATTTTTACTTGCAAATCGTTGGGCTGGAGTAAAAACATTTCTGTGTGTTTGTGGAGTTTGGCCAGTACTTTCACTCCACACTGTGTCTTGTAATGTCATCATGTATTTATACTAGTGTCCTCCTTCTCCTGCGGTTTCATGCAGGAGACTTGGAAAAGGAGAAGAGGAGGCTTCAAAACATCCTGGCAACAGGACGAGAAGAAACAGCCGATGATACAAATGTTGCTGCGTGTGACGAGCCTGAAGTCACAGAGGAACTGGACCGTTACCAGGAAGGTGAGGTTGGAAATGTAGTCGCGACACAGCAGTGGAAAATAGAACTTGGCTAGGATATTTTTCAACCCCGGCCCTCCAATCAATATTTCCTATATATGTATATAAATAAATATATATACAGTATATATATATATATATATATATGTGTATATATATATATATATATATATATACATATATATATATATATATATATATATATATATATATATATATATATATATATATATATATATATATATATATATATATATATATATATATATATATATATATACAGTACAGGCCAAAAGTGTCAATGCATTTTCTTTATTTTCATGACTATTTACATTGTAGATTGTCACTGAAGGCATCAAAACTATGACACCTGTGAAGTGAAAACCATTTCAGGTGACTACCACTTGAAGGTCATCGAGAGAATGCCAAGAGTGTGTAAAACAGTAATCAGAGCAAAGGTTGGCTATTTTGAAGAAATTAAAATATAAAACATGTTTTCAGGTATTTCACCTTTTTGTGTTAAGTACATAACTCCACATGTGTTCATTCATAGTTTTCATGCCTTCAGTGACAATCTACAATGTAAATAGTCATGAAAATAAAGAAAACACATTGAATGAGGAGAAGGTGTGTCCAAACTTTTGGCCTGTACTCTGTCTTAATTAATGATGTCGATATATATATTTTTTTATCAGATTAATCACACTTTTGCATTTTGATTAATTGTGATTATTCACAGTAAATAGTGTGCATTGTGTTGACTTACAAAAAAAGAGCCCAACATGTGGACTATTTTATTGTCAGAATGACATACAAGAACATGTTTTAAGTGTTGTTGCTTAAATGCACTACATTTATTTGCTCATAATTTGGTCACAGTTGAATCTGAAGTATAGTTGGGGTGTATTTTGAAGTGAAATTAGCCAGCGAGCACACCAGTCACACTGCAAAAAGTCAGTGTTCAAAAACAAGGAAAAAAAATACAAAAATTAGGGGTATTTTATTTGAACTAAGCAAAATTATCTGCCAATAGAACAAGAAAATTCGGCTTGTCAAGACTTTCCAAAACAAGTAAAATTAGCTAACCTCAATGAACCCAAAAATACCTTAAAATAAGTATATTCTCACTAATAACAAGTGCACTTTTCTTGGTAGAAAAAAAAATTAGACCATTTTGCTCAATATGTTGAAAAATATACTTAAATTAAGTAAATGCTACTGCCATTATTTTGACATAATGATATGCGCTCGGCATGATTTTTTTTTCATGCTTGAAGTAAGAAATTATTACTTTAAAAAAGTACTTTTATACTTGTGAGTGTTGATGACACAGCTTTGCAACATTTGATATTCTAGTTTCAAGCATGTTTTACTCAATATAGGTCATCAAATCTCAGCTACAAGCTGTAATATCTTACTGACATCATTTAGGACCACTTAAAACAAGTAAAACACTCTATCATAAAATCTGCTTAGTGAGAAGAATTATCTTATAAGACAGAAAATAAGCAAATATCACCCTTATTTGAGATATTTAATCTTACTTAGATTTCAGTTTTAGCAGTGCAGTCTTTGTCTTTGCACTGACGTATGTCTTGATTTGGTCACCTTTCAGGTAATCATCCACGGTTCATGTAAAGGAGCATGTGCGCTCAAAATAAATTGCGCAATTCATTTCAATGCGATAATGTTTTGTGATTAAGTTCAAGCGTTAACTTGGACTTAGGTCTTTATTTTGCTGTGTTTGGTATCGATTCCTGTCCGGGTGTTGTTGTTTTGGTAGTACTTCCTGTTTGGTCTCAGTTTTGCAGCAACTATTTTCTGTTCCTTGTCGTGCCAGCACACCTGTTCCACGTTAAGTACTTTCCTGAGTTCCTGCTAGAACTGTGTTACTTTTCTTCTGGCTGGTACTTAATATAGGAACGTCCTGCTTGCACTTTGTCTATTCCAGGCCTGGGCAATTATTTTGACTCGGCGGCCAAATTTAGAGGAAAAAAATGTGTCTGGGGGCCGATATATCTGATTTTTAGGAACACTAATACAAAACCTCACAATAATGTCTGATTGAATGCTAAAAATGTTATGACAGACCGCCTTAAAAAACGCAATGGAATTGGACATTTTTTTACTGAATGAGACACCCAGAATGTACATGAAAATAAATAATGTGGGATTTACAATATTAACTATGAACGATAAAACACTGAATATTGAACGGCACACCCCCTCTCATCAACATATTTGACAATCAAGCGAAACGCAACAAAATTGCAACAAACACGGCAAAATATGAACGCAAAGGGTAAAAAAAAAACTACCTACAATCTGATATATCTGATACATCACTAAGCTTTAGAACTTTGTTGTAAAAATCTCCTTCCGCGTCTGTCCCTGACACCCACATTTCAGGCTGACTCTGGAAACACTCTGTGGAAACGCTCCCCATCCACACTGCTTGGTCTGAGCTGCGATGACTTAGATTACCATAGCAACTAATTAGATTACCATAGTAACTAGTATATCATGCAAAAGCACAGATTCCAACCATAGAAATACTTGGTATAGTAAAAGACTTACAGTCATTTGAAAACATCACTGCACATCATAATGGCAGCTACAGTTTCCATCTTAAACATCTAACAAAATGTTTTGGGAATGTCTGTCGGGCCAGATTGAAAAGCTTAACATGTGGCCCCCAGGCCTTAATTTGCCCAGGTCTGGTCTATACTGTACTTCTCTGCATCCTGGGATCATGCCGACAGCCGACAAGCGGCATCGTCGCATTAACTCTGACAGCCTTAATAATAATAATAATATATACAAAAAGTGCTCTCACGTCAAGTTCACAGAGGTCTTACCTTGAAGAATACTATGTAGGTGAGCCCTGATCCTAATTCCATTCATTTGCATTCCACAATTTGAGACAGCACCCTCCTGTGGTGAGATATGAGTGTAACAACCAAACCCAAAGTCCCCTTCTATTGGGAACATATTTATTTATTTTGGATGTTTTCATTTGTATCATGGGAAAGTACAATATAATGGACGGAAAAAAAAACACGTAAATGTAACATCCCTGACAGTAAAGTCCATAAAAACATCCAAACTAAAATTCTGAAATGAGAAAAAGCATGATTATATTGTGTACTGTACAGTTAAAAAGTGTAAATAAAATGGTTGTCAATGGGGACTTTTTTGTCCCATGATACTAAACAGCTGTTTGGTTTGGAATTTACCACAGAAAAAAATGA